>NC_140710.1:33470000-33807500 GCF_050655825.1 Lonchura striata | reverse complement strand
TTGTGCTGCCCTGATAGACCCAAGGGAGCCCTACAAACTGACATCAGCAACCTGGACTGGTGAGTTTTTTTCCCCAGGGAAAATGGCCAAAGGATGCGCCCAGGGGCCCCTGGCCCTGGGCTCGGACCTGACTGCAAAAAATCCTTATATCGAAGGATGGACCCCAGACTGAAGTTGTCCCATCCTCAAAGTTGTGCTGCCCTGAGAGAACCTAGGGAGCCCTACAAACTGACATCAGCAACCTGGAATGTTGAATTTTCTTTCCCAGGGGAAATGGCCAAAGGATGTGCCCAGGGGCCCCTGGCACTGGGCTAGGGCTTCAATGCAAAATATCCTTATATCAAAGGATGGATCGCAGAACAAAATTTTCCGCTCCTCAAATTTCTGCTGCCCTGATAGACCCAAGGGAGCCCTATAAACAGACATCAGCAACCTGGACTGGTGAGTTTTCTTTCCCAGGGAAAATGGCCAAAGGATGTGCCATGGGGCCCCTGGACCTAGTCTGGGGCCTGACTGCAAAGAATCCTTATATCGAAGGATGGATCGCAGACCAAAGTTGTCCCCTTCCCAAACATGTGCTGCCCTGAGAGACCCAAGGGAGCCCTACAAACTGATATCAGCAACCAGGATTGGTGAGTGTTCTTTCCCAGGGAAAATGGCCAAAGCATGTGCCCAGGGGCCGCAAGAACAGGGCTGGGACCTGAATGCAAAAAATCCTTATATCGAAGGATGGACCCCAGACCGAATGTTGTCCCCACCTCAAACATGTGCTGCCCTGATAGACCCAAGGGAGCCCTACAAACTGACATCAGCAACCTGGACTGGTGAGTTTTCTTTCCCAGGGAAAATGGCCAAAGGATGTGCCCAGGGGCCCGTGGCACTGGGCTGGGGTCTGACTGCAAATAATCCTTATATCGAAGAATGGGTCACAGACCGAACTTGTCCCCACCTCAAACATGTGCTTCCCAGATAGACCCAAGGGAGCCCTACAAATTGATATCAGCAACCTGGACTGGTGAATTTTCTTTCCCAGGGAAAATGGCCAAAGCATGTGCCCAGTGGCCCGTGGCACTGGGCTGGGGCCTGACTGCAAAAAATCCTTATATCGAAGGATGGACCCCAGACCGAATGTTGTCCCCACCTCAAACATGTGCTGCCCTGATAGACCCAAGGGAGCCCTACAAACTGACATCAGCAACCTGGACTGGTGAATTTTCTTTCCCAGGGAAAATGGCCAAAGGATGTGCCCAGGGGCCCCAGGCACTGGGCCCGGGCCTGACTGTAAAGAATCCTTATATCGAAGGATGGACCCCAGACTGAAGTTGTCCCCATCTCATACTTGTGCTACCCTGATAGACCCAAGGGAGGCCTACAAACTGACATCAGCAACCTGGACTGATGAATTTTCTTTCCCAGGGAAAATGGCCAAAGTATGTGCACAGGAGCCCCAACCACAGGGCTGGGACCTGACTGCAAAGAATCCCTATATCGAAGGATGGATCACAGACCAAAATTGTCCGCTCCTCAAATTTCTGCTGCCCAGATAGACCCAAGGGAGCCCTACAAACTGACATCAGCAACCTGGACTGGTGAGTTTCCTTTCCCAGGGAAAATGGCCAAAGGATGTGCCATGGGGCCCCTGGATCTGGGCTCGGACTTGACTGCAAAAAATCCTTATATCGAAGGATGGACCCCACACTGAAGTTGTCCCCTCCTCAAAGTTGTGCTGCCCTGATAGACCCAAGGGAGCCCTACAAACTGACATCAGGAACCTGGACTGGTGAGTTTTCTTTCCCAGGGAAAATGGCCAAAGGATGTGCCCAGGGGCCCCCGGACCTAGTCTGGGGCCTGACTGCAAAGAATCCTTATATCGAAGGATGGATCGCAGACCAAAGTTGTCCCCTTGTCAAACATGTGCTGCCCTGAGAGACCCAAGGGAGCCCTACAAACTGATATCAGCAACCGGGAATGGTGAGTTTTCTTTCCCAGGGAAAATGGCCAAAGGATGTGCCCAGGGGCCCCTGGCACCTGGGTGGGCCCTGACTGCAAAAAATCCTTATATCGAAGGATGGACCCCAGACCAAAGTTGTCCCCTCCTCAAAGTTTTGCTGCCCTGATAGACCCAAGGGAGCCCTACAAATAGACATCAGCAACCTGGACTGGTGAGTTTTCTTTCCCAGGGAAAATGGCCAAAGGATGTGCCCAGGGGCCCCTGACCCCGGGCTGGGGCCTGACTGCGAAGAATCCTTTTATCGAAGAATGGATCGCAGACCGAAGTTGTCCCCTCCTCAAAGTTGTGCTGCCCTGATAGACCCAAGGGAGCCCTACAAACTGACATCAGCAACCTGGACTGGTGAGTTTTCTTTCCCAGGGAAAATGGCCACAGGATGTGCCCAGGGGCCCCTGGCACTGGGCTCGGGCCTGACTGCAAAAAATCCTTATATCGAAGGATGGACCCCAGACCGAAGTTGTCCCCTCCTCAAATTTCTGCTTCCCAGATAGACCCAAGGGAGCCCTACAAACTGACATCAGCAACCTGGACTGGTGAGTTTTCTTTCCCAGGGAAAATGGCCAAAGGATGTGCCCAGGGGCCCCTGGCCCCTGGCTGGGACCTGACTGCGTAGTATCCTTATATCGAACGATGTATCACAGACCGAAGTTGTCCCCACCTCAAACATGTGCTGCCCTGATAGACCCAAGGGAGCCCTACAAACTGACATCAGCAACCTGGACTGGTGAGTTTTCTTTCCCAGGGAAAATGGCCAAAGGATGTGCCCAGGGGCCCCTGGCACTGGGGTGGGCCCTGACTGCAAAAAATCCTTATATCGAAGGATGGACCCCAGACCAAAGTTGTCCCCTCCTCAAAGTTTTGCTGCCCTGATAGACCCAAGGGAGCCCTACAAATAGACATCAGCAACCTGGACTGGTGAGTTTTCTTTCCCAGGGAAAATGGCCAAAGGATGTGCCCAGGGGCCCCTGGCACTGGGGTGGGGCCTGACTGCGAAGAATCCTTATATCGAAGAATGGCTCGCAGACCGAAGTTGTCCCCTCCTCAAAGTTGTGCTGCCCTGATAGACCCAAGGGAGCCCTACAAACTGACATCAGCAACCTGGACTGGTGAGTTTTCTTTCCCAGGGAAAATGGCCACAGGATGTGCCCAGGGGCCCCTGGCACTGGGCTCGGGCCTGAATGCAAATAATCCTTATATCGAAGGATGGATCGCAGACCGAAGTTGTCCCCTCCTCAAATTTCTGCTTCCCAGATAGACCCAAGGACGCCCTACAAACTGAAATCAGGAACCTGGACTGGTGAGTTTTCTTTCCCCGGGAAAATGGCCAAAGGTTGTGCCCAGGGGCCCCTGGCACTGGGCTCGTGCCTGAATGCAAATAATCCTTATATCGAAGGATGGATCGCAGACTGAAGTTGTCCCCATTTCATACTTGTGCTGCCCAGATAGACCCAAGGGAGCCCTACAAACTGACATCAGCAACCTGGACTGGTGAGTTTTCTTTCCCCGGGAAAATGGCCAAAGGTTGTGCCCAGGGCCCCTGGCACTTGGCTGTGATCTGCTTGCAGAAAGTCCCGACATTTATGGATGCACCCCAGACCAAAATCCTCTCCACCTCAAACTTATGCTTCCTTGATACGCCGAAGAGTACCGTACAAACTGACATCAGGAACCTGGACTGGTGAATTTTAAATCTCAGGGAAAAGGGCCAGAGTGTGTGTCTAGAGGTCACTGGCCTTCAGCTGGTGGCTGACCTTAAGAAATCCAAACATCGAAGGAAGTATCCCAAACACCATCCGATTCCGCCTCCTTCATCAGAAAGAAGTCAAAACCCAGGAAAGTTGTCTCGGAACACCTTCAATAAAGCATGCCAGCATTTCATTGAAAAGGCAGGGAGCTTTAGCCACCGTCCTCCAGAATTGCCAAGGCTATCCACACAATGTCTACTCCCTGCGGCAACGTTCTTCGGCCTCGTACAAGCTAGCGCTCTGTCCGGCTCCCGGAGCAGGAGAAGCGGCTGCTTCGCGCACACAGCAGCGGAGCGGCAGCCCTACGCTCCGAAGCGCTGCTTCAGCCGAAAGACGCCGGCCACCGGCGCTTGGCTTCGGACAGCTCCGGAGAGCCGTAGTGTGCGTCTGCACTAGACTGCATCATAGCGAAAAGCTTTGGCAGTGTGTCTCGCAGGGAGATAGCTTAGGAGCGCAGCGCACTTATGCCTCCCTTGTCCAGAAACACGATTTTACTGCACACTCCAAAAACAGTACTCTTCCCAGGGCAATATATAAGCTGCTTTCTGACGGCCGTGATCTTTCGATTACTCTTGCCCAGCTCGTTGTTTTAACGTGCACATGCCGTCCTGGAATTCAGTGCACAGTGAAAGCAATCGCAAAAGTCCAGCAGCTGCTGACTCCCAAACACAAGGCGCTGGCTATGTTCTTGCTTCTCGACAACTCAACGCAGCCCTTCATTTCTGCAGTTGCCATCGAGGTCTCTGCATGTCGGAGACTCAGAGGACGAGCACGAGTTTCCCAGGAGGGGCTGCATCAGGAGGAATTCAAAACTCCAGAAAATTGTCCTGGAACACCTTCCATAAGGATGATAGAAGGGAATTGAAGAGGCAGGCGAGCGGCCACGACCGTCCTCTAGCAGTCCTTCGGGTGTGCGCAAAAGCCCGGTGCTCTTCGGCTTCGTTCTTCGCCCCCGTACAAGCTACCGCTCTGTCCGGCTCCCGGAGCAGGAGAAGCGGCTGCTTCGCGCACACAACAGCGGAGCGGCAGCCGTACGCTCCGAAGCGCTGCTTCAGCCGAAAGACGCCGGCCACCGGCGCTTGGCTTCGGACAGCACCGGAGAGCCGTAGTGTGCGTCTGCACTAGACTGCATGATAGCGATAAGCTTTGGCAGTGTGTCTCGCAGGGAGATAGCTTAGGAGCGCAGCGCACTTATGCCTCCCTTGTCCAGAAACACGGATTTGCTGCACACTCCAAAAACACTGCTCTTTCCATGGTACTATGTAAGCTGCTGTCTGACGCCCGTTCTCTTCTGCCCACTCTTGCCCAGCTGGTTGTTGCAGCGTGCACGTGCCTTCCTGGCATTCAGTGCACAGTGAAAGCAATCGCAAAAGTCCAGCAGCTGCTGACTCCCAAACACAAGGCGCTTGTCTACGTTTTTGCTTCTCGACAACTCAACGCAAACCTTCATTTCTGCAGCTGCCATCGAGTTTTCTGCATCTCGAGCCTTCTGGGACGAGCACCAATTTCCCAAGAGGGGCTGCATCAGGACGAAGTCAAAACCCAGAAAAGTTGTCTCGGAACACCTTCAATAAAGCATGCCAGCAGTGCATTGAAAAGGCAGGGAGCTTTAGCCACCGTCCTCTAGCAGTCGCAAGGCTGTGCACACAATGTCGTCTCCCTGCGGCAACGTTCTTCGCCCTCGTACAAGCTAGCGCTCTGTCCGGCTCCCGGAGCAGGAGAAGCGGCTGCTTCGCGCACACAGCAGCGGAGCGGCAGTCCTACGCTCCGAAGCGCTGCTTCAGCCGAAAGACGCCGGCCACCGGCGCTTGGCTTCGGACAGCTCCGGAGAGCCGTAGTGTGCGTCTGCACTAGACTGCATCATAGCGAAAAGCTTTGGCAGTGTGTCTCGCAGGGAGATAGCTTAGGAGCGCAGCGCACTTATGCCTCCCTTGTCCAGAAACACGATTTTACTGCACACTCCAAAAACAGTACTCTTCCCAGGGCAATATATAAGCTGCTTTCTGACGGCCGTGATCTTTCGATTACTCTTGCGCAGCTCGTTGTTGCAGAGTGCACGTGCCTTCCTGGAATTCAGTGCACAGTGAAAGCAATCGCAAAAGTCCAGCAGCTGCTGACTCCCAAACACAAGGCGCTGGCTATGTTCTTGCTTCTCGACAACTCAACGCAGCCCTTCATTTCTGCAGTTGCCATCGAGGTCTCTGCATGTCGGAGACTCAGAGGACGAGCACGAGTTTCCCAGGAGGGGCTGCATCAGGAGGAATTCAAAACTCCAGAAAATTGTCCTGGAACACCTTCCATAAGGATGCTAGAAGGGAATTGAAGAGGCAGGCGAGCGGCCACCTGGGTCCTCTAGCAGTCCTTCGGGTGTGCGCAAAAGCCCGGTGCTCTTCGGCTTCGTTCTTCGCCCCCGTACAAGCTACCGCTCTGTCCGGCTCCCGGAGCAGGAGAAGCTGCTGCTTCGCGCACACAACAGCGGAGCGGCAGCCGTACGCTCCGAAGCGCTGCTTCAGCCGAAAGACGCCGGCCACCGGCGCTTGGCTTCGGACAGCACCGGAGAGCCGTAGTGTGCGTCTGCACTAGACTGCATGATAGCGATAAGCTTTGGCAGTGTGTCTCGCAGGGAGATAGCTTAGGAGCGCAGCGCACTTATGCCTCCCTTGTCCAGAAACACGGATTTGCTGCACACTCCAAAAACACTGCTCTTTCCATGGTACTATGTAAGCTGCTGTCTGACGCCCGTTCTCTTCTGCCCACTCTTGCCCAGCTGGTTGTTGCAGCGTGCACGTGCCTTCCTGGCATTCAGTGCACAGTGAAAGCAATCGCAAAAGTCCAGCAGCTGCTGACTCCCAAACACAAGGCGCTTGTCTACGTTTTTGCTTCTCGACAACTCAACGCAAACCTTCATTTCTGCAGCTGCCATCGAGTTTTCTGCATCTCGAGCCTTCTGGGACGAGCACCAATTTCCCAGGAGGGGCTGCATCAGGACGAAGTCAAAACCCAGAAAAGTTGTCTCGGAACACCTTCAATAAAGCATGCCAGCAGTGCATTGAAAAGGCAGGTAGCTTTAGCCACCGTCCTCTAGCAGTCGCGAAGCTGTGCACACAATGTCGTCTGCCTGCGGCAACGTTCTTCGCCCTCGTGCAAGCTACCGCTCTGTCCGGCTCCCGGAGCAGGAGAAGCGGCTGCTTCGCGCACACAACAGCGGAGCGGCAGCCCTACGCTCCGAAGCGCTGCTTCAGCCGAAAGACGCCGGCCACCGGCGCTTGGCTTCGGACAGCTGCGGAGAGCCGTAGTGTGCGTCTGCAACTAGACTGCATCATAGCGAAAAGCTTTGGCAGTGTGTCTCGCAGGGAGATAGCTTAGGAGCGCAGCGCACTTATGCCTCCCTTGTCCAGAAACACGATTTTACTGCACACTCCAAAAACAGTACTCTTCCCAGGGCAATATATAAGCTGCTTTCTGACGGCCGTGATCTTTCGATTACTCTTGCGCAGCTCGTTGTTTTAACGTGCACGTGCCGTCCTGGCATTCAGTGCACAGTGAAAGCAATCGCAAAAGTCCAGCAGCTGCTGACTCCCAAACACAAGGCGCTGGCTATGTTCTTGCTTCTCCACACTTCAACAGAGTCCTTCATTTCTGCAGCTGCCATCGAGTTTTCTGCATCTCGAGCCTTCTGGGACGAGCACCAATTTCCCAGGAGGGGCTGCATCAGGACGAAGTCAAAACCCAGAAAAGTTGTCTCGGAACACCTTCAATAAAGCATGCCAGCAGTGCATTGAAAAGGCAGGGAGCTTTAGCCACCGTCCTCTAGCAGTCGCAAGGCTGTGCACACAATGTCGTCTGCCTGCGGCAACGTTCTTCGCCCACGTGCAAGCTACCGCTCTGTCCGGCTCCCGGAGCAGGAGAAGCGGCTGCTTCGCGCACACAACAGCGGAGCGGCAGCCGTACGCTCCGAAGCGCTGCTTCAGCCGAAAGACGCCGGCCACCGGCGCTTGGCTTCGGACAGCACCGGAGAGCCGTAGTGTGCGTCTGCACTAGACTGCATGATAGCGATAAGCTTTGGCAGTGTGTCTCGCAGGGAGATAGCTTAGGAGCGCAGCGCACTTATGCCTCCCTTGTCCAGAAACACGGATTTGCTGCACACTCCAAAAACACTGCTCTTTCCATGGTACTATGTAAGCTGCTGTCTGACGCCCGTTCTCTTCTGCCCACTCTTGCCCAGCTGGTTGTTGCAGCGTGCACGTGCCTTCCTGGCATTCAGTGCACAGTGAAAGCAATCGCAAAAGTCCAGCAGCTGCTGACTCCCAAACACAAGGCGCTTGTCTACGTTTTTGCTTCTCGACAACTCAACGCAAACCTTCATTTCTGCAGCTGCCATCGAGTTTTCTGCATCTCGAGCCTTCTGAGACGAGCACCAATTTCCCAGGAGGGGCTGCATCAGGACGAAGTCAAAACCCAGAAAAGTTGTCTCGGAACACCTTCAATAAAGCATGCCAGCAGTGCATTGAAAAGGCAGGGAGCTTTAGCCACCGTCCTCTAGCAGTCGCGAAGCTGTGCACACAATGTCGTCTGCCTGCGGCAACGTTCTTCACCCTCGTGCAAGCTACCGCTCTGTCCGGCTCCCGGAGCAGGAGAAGCGGCTGCTTCGCGCACACAACAGCGGAGCGGCAGCCCTACGCTCCGAAGCGCAGCTTCAGCCGAAAGACGCCGGCCACCGGCGCTTGGCTTCGGACAGCTGCGGAGAGCCGTAGTGTGCGTCTGCACTAGACTGCATCGTAGCGAAAAGCTTTGGCAGTGTGTCTCGCAGGGAGATAGCTTAGGAGCGCAGCGCACTTATGCCTCCCTTGTCCAGAAACACGATTTTACTGCACACTCCAAAAACAGTACTCTTCCCAGGGCAATATGCCAGATGCTCTCTGATGCCCGTGCTCCCTTCCTACTCTTGCCCAGCTCGTTGTTGTAACGTGCACATGCCGTCCTGGAATTCAGTGCACAGTGAAAGCAATCGCAAAAGTCCAGCAGCTGCTGACTCCCAAACACAAGGCGCTGGCTATGTTCTTGCTACTCGACGACTCAACGCAGCCCTTCATTTCTGCAGTTGCCATCGAGGTCTCTGCATGTCGGAGACTGAGAGGACGAGCACGAGTTGCCCACGAGGGGCTGCATCAGGAGGAATTCAAAACTCAGGGAATTTGCCCTGGAACACCTTCCATAAGGATGCTAGAAGGGAATTGAAGAGGCAGGCGAGCGGCCACCACGGTCCTCTAGCAGTCCTTAGGGTGCGCGCAGAAGCCCGGTGCTCTGCGGCTTCGTTCTTCGCCCTCGTGCAAGCTACCGCTCTGTCCGGCTCCCGGAGCAGGAGAAGCGGCTGCTTCGCGCACACAGCAGCGGAGCGGCAGCCGTAGGCTCCGAAGAGCTGCTTCAGCCGAAAGACGCCGGCCACCGGCGCTTGGCTTCGGACAGCTCCGGAGAGCCGTAGTGTGCGTCTGCACTAGACTGCATCATAGCGAAAAGCTTTGGCATTGTGTCTCGCAGAGAGATAGCTTAGGAGCGCAGCGCACTTATGCCTCCCTTGTCCAGAAACACGATTTTACTGCACACTCCAAAAACAGTACTCTTCCCAGGGCAATATATAAGCTGCTTTCTGATGGCCGTGATCTTTCGATTACTCTTGCGCAGCTCGTTGTTGCAGAGTGCACGTGCCTTCCTGGAATTCAGTGCACAGTGAAAGCAATCGCAAAAGTCCAGGTGCTGCTTACTCCCAAACACAAGGCGCTGGCTATGTTCTTGCTTCTCGACAACTCAACGCAGCCCTTCATTTCTGCAGTTGCCATCGAGGTCTCTGCATGTCGGAGACTCAGAGGACGAGCACGAGTTTCCCACGAGGGGCTGCATCAGGAGGAATACAAAACTCCAGAAAATTGTCCTGGAACACCTTCCATAAGGATGCTAGAAGGGAATTGAAGAGGCAGGCGAGCGGCCACCTGGGTCCTCTAGCAGTCCTTCGGGTGTGCGCAAAAGCCCGGTGCTCTTCGGCTTCGTTCTTCGCCCCCGTACAAGCTACCGCTCTGTCCGGCTCCCGGAGCAGGAGAAGCGGCTGCTTCGCGCACACAACAGCGGAGCGGCAGCCCTACGCTCCGAAGCGCTGCTTCAGCCGAAAGACGCCGGCCACCGGCGCTTGGCTTCGGACAGCTCCGGAGAGCCGTAGTGTGCGTCTGCACTAGACTGCATCCTAGCGAAAAGCTTTGGCAGTGTGTCTCGCAGGGAGATAGCTTAGGAGCGCAGCGCACTTATGCCTCCCTTGTCCAGAAACACGATTTTACTGCACACTCCAAAAACAGTACTCTTCCCAGGGCAATATATAAGCTGTTTTCTGACGGCCGTGATCTTTCGATTACTCTTGCGCAGCTCGTTGTTTTAACGTGCACATGCCGTCCTGGCATTCAGTGCACAGTGAAAGCAATCGCAAAAGTCCAGCAGCTGCTGACTCCCAAACACAAGGCGCTGGCTATGTTCTTGCTTCTCGACAACTCAACGCAGCCCTTCATTTCTGCAGTTGCCATCGAGGTCTCTGCATGTCGGAGACTCAGAGGACGAGCACGAGTTTCCCAGGAGGGGCTGCATCAGGAGGAATTCAAAACTCCAGAAAATTGTCCTGGAACACCTTCCATAAGGATGATAGAAGGGAATTGAAGAGGCAGGCGAGCGGCCACCTGGGTCCTCTAGCAGTCCTTCGGGTGTGCGCAAAAGCCCGGTGCTCTTCGGCTTCGTTCTTCGCCCCCGTACAAGCTACCGCTCTGTCCGGCTCCCGGAGCAGGAGAAGCGGCTGCTTCGCGCACACAACAGCGGAGCGGCAGCCGTACGCTCCGAAGCGCTGCTTCAGCCGAAAGACGCCGGCCACCGGCGCTTGGCTTCGGACAGCACCGGAGAGCCGTAGTGTGCGTCTGCACTAGACTGCATGATAGCGATAAGCTTTGGCAGTGTGTCTCGCAGGGAGATAGCTTAGGAGCGCAGCGCACTTATGCCTCCCTTGTCCAGAAACACGGATTTGCTGCACACTCCAAAAACACTGCTCTTTCCATGGTACTATGTAAGCTGCTGTCTGACGCCCGTTCTCTTCTGCCCACTCTTGCCCAGCTGGTTGTTGCAGCGTGCACGTGCCTTCCTGGCATTCAGTGCACAGTGAAAGCAATCGCAAAAGTCCAGCAGCTGCTGACTCCCAAACACAAGGCGCTTGTCTACGTTTTTGCTTCTCGACAACTCAACGGAAACCTTCATTTCTGCAGCTGCCATCGAGTTTTCTGCATCTCGAGCCTTCTGGGACGAGCACCAATTTCCCAGGAGGGGCTGCATCAGGACGAAGTCAAAACCCAGAAAAGTTGTCTCGGAACACCTTCAATAAAGCATGCCAGCAGTGCATTGAAAAGGCAGGGAGCTTTAGCCACCGTCCTCTAGCAGTCGCAAGGCTGTGCACACAATGTCGTCTCCCTGCGGCAACGTTCTTCGCCCTCGTACAAGCTAGCGCTCTGTCCGGCTCCCGGAGCAGGAGAAGCGGCTGCTTCGCGCACACAGCAGCGGAGCGGCAGTCCTACGCTCCGAAGCGCTGCTTCAGCCGAAAGACGCCGGCCACCGGCGCTTGGCTTCGGACAGCTCCGGAGAGCCGTAGTGTGCGTCTGCACTAGACTGCATCATAGCGAAAAGCTTTGGCAGTGTGTCTCGCAGGGAGATAGCTTAGGAGCGCAGCGCACTTATGCCTCCCTTGTCCAGAAACACGATTTTACTGCACACTCCAAAAACAGTACTCTTCCCAGGGCAATATATAAGCTGCTTTCTGACGGCCGTGATCTTTCGATTACTCTTGCGCAGCTCGTTGTTGCAGAGTGCACGTGCCTTCCTGGAATTCAGTGCACAGTGAAAGCAATCGCAAAAGTCCAGCAGCTGCTGACTCCCAAACACAAGGCGCTGGCTATGTTCTTGCTTCTCGACAACTCAACGCAGCCCTTCATTTCTGCAGTTGCCATCGAGGTCTCTGCATGTCGGAGACTCAGAGGACGAGCACGAGTTTCCCAGGAGGGGCTGCATCAGGAGGAATTCAAAACTCCAGAAAATTGTCCTGGAACACCTTCCATAAGGATGCTAGAAGGGAATTGAAGAGGCAGGCGAGCGGCCACCTGGGTCCTCTAGCAGTCCTTCGGGTGTGCGCAAAAGCCCGGTGCTCTTCGGCTTCGTTCTTCGCCCCCGTACAAGCTACCGCTCTGTCCGGCTCCCGGAGCAGGAGAAGCGGCTGCTTCGCGCACACAACAGCGGAGCGGCAGCCGTACGCTCCGAAGCGCTGCTTCAGCCGAAAGACGCCGGCCACCGGCGCTTGGCTTCGGACAGCACCGGAGAGCCGTAGTGTGCGTCTGCACTAGACTGCATGATAGCGATAAGCTTTGGCAGTGTGTCTCGCAGGGAGATAGCTTAGGAGCGCAGCGCACTTATGCCTCCCTTGTCCAGAAACACGGATTTGCTGCACACTCCAAAAACACTGCTCTTTCCATGGTACTATGTAAGCTGCTGTCTGACGCCCGTTCTCTTCTGCCCACTCTTGCCCAGCTGGTTGTTGCAGCGTGCACGTGCCTTCCTGGCATTCAGTGCACAGTGAAAGCAATCGCAAAAGTCCAGCAGCTGCTGACTCCCAAACACAAGGCGCTTGTCTACGTTTTTGCTTCTCGACAACTCAACGCAAACATTCATTTCTGCAGCTGCCATCGAGTTTTCTGCATCTCGAGCCTTCTGGGACGAGCACCAATTTCCCAGGAGGGGCTGCATCAGGACGAAGTCAAAACCCAGAAAAGTTGTCTCGGAACACCTTCAATAAAGCATGCCAGCAGTGCATTGAAAAGGCAGGTAGCTTTAGCCACCGTCCTCTAGCAGTCGCGAAGCTGTGCACACAATGTCGTCTGCCTGCGGCAACGTTCTTCGCCCTCGTGCAAGCTACCGCTCTGTCCGGCTCCCGGAGCAGGAGAAGCGGCTGCTTCGCGCACACAACAGCGGAGCGGCAGCCCTACGCTCCGAAGCGCTGCTTCAGCCGAAAGACGCCGGCCACCGGCGCTTGGCTTCGGACAGCTGCGGAGAGCCGTAGTGTGCGTCTGCAACTAGACTGCATCATAGCGAAAAGCTTTGGCAGTGTGTCTCGCAGGGAGATAGCTTAGGAGCGCAGCGCACTTATGCCTCCCTTGTCCAGAAACACGATTTTACTGCACACTCCAAAAACAGTACTCTTCCCAGGGCAATATATAAGCTGCTTTCTGACGGCCGTGATCTTTCGATTACTCTTGCGCAGCTCGTTGTTTTAACGTGCACGTGCCGTCCTGGCATTCAGTGCACAGTGAAAGCAATCGCAAAAGTCCAGCAGCTGCTGACTCCCAAACACAAGGCGCTGGCTATGTTCTTGCTTCTCCACACTTCAACAGAGTCCTTCATTTCTGCAGCTGCCATCGAGTTTTCTGCATCTCGAGCCTTCTGGGACGAGCACCAATTTCCCAGGAGGGGCTGCATCAGGACGAAGTCAAAACCCAGAAAAGTTGTCTCGGAACACCTTCAATAAAGCATGCCAGCAGTGCATTGAAAAGGCAGGGAGCTTTAGCCACCGTCCTCTAGCAGTCGCAAGGCTGTGCACACAATGTCGTCTGCCTGCGGCAACGTTCTTCGCCCACGTGCAAGCTACCGCTCTGTCCGGCTCCCGGAGCAGGAGAAGCGGCTGCTTCGCGCACACAACAGCGGAGCGGCAGCCGTACGCTCCGAAGCGCTGCTTCAGCCGAAAGACGCCGGCCACCGGCGCTTGGCTTCGGACAGCACCGGAGAGCCGTAGTGTGCGTCTGCACTAGACTGCATGATAGCGATAAGCTTTGGCAGTGTGTCTCGCAGGGAGATAGCTTAGGAGCGCAGCGCACTTATGCCTCCCTTGTCCAGAAACACGGATTTGCTGCACACTCCAAAAACACTGCTCTTTCCATGGTACTATGTAAGCTGCTGTCTGACGCCCGTTCTCTTCTGCCCACTCTTGCCCAGCTGGTTGTTGCAGCGTGCACGTGCCTTCCTGGCATTCAGTGCACAGTGAAAGCAATCGCAAAAGTCCAGCAGCTGCTGACTCCCAAACACAAGGCGCTTGTCTACGTTTTTGCTTCTCGACAACTCAACGCAAACCTTCATTTCTGCAGCTGCCATCGAGTTTTCTGCATCTCGAGCCTTCTGAGACGAGCACCAATTTCCCAGGAGGGGCTGCATCAGGACGAAGTCAAAACCCAGAAAAGTTGTCTCGGAACACCTTCAATAAAGCATGCCAGCAGTGCATTGAAAAGGCAGGGAGCTTTAGCCACCGTCCTCTAGCAGTCGCGAAGCTGTGCACACAATGTCGTCTGCCTGCGGCAACGTTCTTCACCCTCGTGCAAGCTACCGCTCTGTCCGGCTCCCGGAGCAGGAGAAGCGGCTGCTTCGCGCACACAACAGCGGAGCGGCAGCCATACGCTCCGAAGCGCAGCTTCAGCCGAAAGACGCCGGCCACCGGCGCTTGGCTTCGGACAGCTGCGGAGAGCCGTAGTGTGCGTCTGCACTAGACTGCATCGTAGCGAAAAGCTTTGGCAGTGTGTCTCGCAGGGAGATAGCTTAGGAGCGCAGCGCACTTATGCCTCCCTTGTCCAGAAACACGATTTTACTGCACACTCCAAAAACAGTACTCTTCCCAGGGCAATATGCCAGATGCTCTCTGATGCCCGTGCTCCCTTCCTACTCTTGCCCAGCTCGTTGTTGTAACGTGCACATGCCGTCCTGGAATTCAGTGCACAGTGAAAGCAATCGCAAAAGTCCAGCAGCTGCTGACTCCCAAACACAAGGCGCTGGCTATGTTCTTGCTACTCGACGACTCAACGCAGCCCTTCATTTCTGCAGTTGCCATCGAGGTCTCTGCATGTCGGAGACTGAGAGGACGAGCACGAGTTGCCCACGAGGGGCTGCATCAGGAGGAATTCAAAACTCAGGGAATTTGCCCTGGAACACCTTCCATAAGGATGCTAGAAGGGAATTGAAGAGGCAGGCGAGCGGCCACCACGGTCCTCTAGCAGTCCTTAGGGTGCGCGCAGAAGCCCGGTGCTCTGCGGCTTCGTTCTTCGCCCTCGTGCAAGCTACCGCTCTGTCCGGCTCCCGGAGCAGGAGAAGCGGCTGCTTCGCGCACACAGCAGCGGAGCGGCAGCCGTAGGCTCCGAAGAGCTGCTTCAGCCGAAAGACGCCGGCCACCGGCGCTTGGCTTCGGACAGCTCCGGAGAGCCGTAGTGTGCGTCTGCACTAGACTGCATCATAGCGAAAAGCTTTGGCATTGTGTCTCGCAGAGAGATAGCTTAGGAGCGCAGCGCACTTATGCCTCCCTTGTCCAGAAACACGATTTTACTGCACACTCCAAAAACAGTACTCTTCCCAGGGCAATATATAAGCTGCTTTCTGATGGCCGTGATCTTTCGATTACTCTTGCGCAGCTCGTTGTTGCAGAGTGCACGTGCCTTCCTGGAATTCAGTGCACAGTGAAAGCAATCGCAAAAGTCCAGGTGCTGCTTACTCCCAAACACAAGGCGCTGGCTATGTTCTTGCTTCTCGACAACTCAACGCAGCCCTTCATTTCTGCAGTTGCCATCGAGGTCTCTGCATGTCGGAGACTCAGAGGACGAGCACGAGTTTCCCACGAGGGGCTGCATCAGGAGGAATACAAAACTCCAGAAAATTGTCCTGGAACACCTTCCATAAGGATGCTAGAAGGGAATTGAAGAGGCAGGCGAGCGGCCACCTGGGTCCTCTAGCAGTCCTTCGGGTGTGCGCAAAAGCCCGGTGCTCTTCGGCTTCGTTCTTCGCCCCCGTACAAGCTACCGCTCTGTCCGGCTCCCGGAGCAGGAGAAGCGGCTGCTTCGCGCACACAACAGCGGAGCGGCAGCCCTACGCTCCGAAGCGCTGCTTCAGCCGAAAGACGCCGGCCACCGGCGCTTGGCTTCGGACAGCTCCGGAGAGCCGTAGTGTGCGTCTGCACTAGACTGCATCCTAGCGAAAAGCTTTGGCAGTGTGTCTCGCAGGGAGATAGCTTAGGAGCGCAGCGCACTTATGCCTCCCTTGTCCAGAAACACGATTTTACTGCACACTCCAAAAACAGTACTCTTCCCAGGGCAATATATAAGCTGTTTTCTGACGGCCGTGATCTTTCGATTACTCTTGCCCAGCTCGTTGTTTTAACGTGCACATGCCGTCCTGGCATTCAGTGCACAGTGAAAGCAATCGCAAAAGTCCAGCAGCTGCTGACTCCCAAACACAAGGCGCTGGCTATGTTCTTGCTTCTCGACAACTCAACGCAGCCCTTCATTTCTGCAGTTGCCATCGAGGTCTCTGCATGTCGGAGACTCAGAGGACGAGCACGAGTTTCCCAGGAGGGGCTGCATCAGGAGGAATTCAAAACTCCAGAAAATTGTCCTGGAACACCTTCCATAAGGATGATAGAAGGGAATTGAAGAGGCAGGCGAGCGGCCACGACCGTCCTCTAGCAGTCCTTCGGGTGTGCGCAAAAGCCCGGTGCTCTTCGGCTTCGTTCTTCGCCCCCGTACAAGCTACCGCTCTGTCCGGCTCCCGGAGCAGGAGAAGCGGCTGCTTCGCGCACACAACAGCGGAGCGGCAGCCGTACGCTCCGAAGCGCTGCTTCAGCCGAAAGACGCCGGCCACCGGCGCTTGGCTTCGGACAGCACCGGAGAGCCGTAGTGTGCGTCTGCACTAGACTGCATGATAGCGATAAGCTTTGGCAGTGTGTCTCGCAGGGAGATAGCTTAGGAGCGCAGCGCACTTATGCCTCCCTTGTCCAGAAACACGGATTTGCTGCACACTCCAAAAACACTGCTCTTTCCATGGTACTATGTAAGCTGCTGTCTGACGCCCGTTCTCTTCTGCCCACTCTTGCCCAGCTGGTTGTTGCAGCGTGCACGTGCCTTCCTGGCATTCAGTGCACAGTGAAAGCAATCGCAAAAGTCCAGCAGCTGCTGACTCCCAAACACAAGGCGCTTGTCTACGTTTTTGCTTCTCGACAACTCAACGCAAACCTTCATTTCTGCAGCTGCCATCGAGTTTTCTGCATCTCGAGCCTTCTGAGACGAGCACCAATTTCCCAGGAGGGGCTGCATCAGGACGAAGTCAAAACCCAGAAAAGTTGTCTCGGAACACCTTCAATAAAGCATGCCAGCAGTGCATTGAAAAGGCAGGTAGCTTTAGCCACCGTCCTCTAGCAGTCGCGAAGCTGTGCACACAATGTCGTCTGCCTGCGGCAACGTTCTTCGCCCTCGTGCAAGCTACCGCTCTGTCCGGCTCCCGGAGCAGGAGAAGCGGCTGCTTCGCGCACACAACAGCGGAGCGGCAGCCCTACGCTCCGAAGCGCTGCTTCAGCCGAAAGACGCCGGCCACCGGCGCTTGGCTTCGGACAGCTGCGGAGAGCCGTAGTGTGCGTCTGCAACTAGACTGCATCATAGCGAAAAGCTTTGGCAGTGTGTCTCGCAGGGAGATAGCTTAGGAGCGCAGCGCACTTATGCCTCCCTTGTCCAGAAACACGATTTTACTGCACACTCCAAAAACAGTACTCTTCCCAGGGCAATATATAAGCTGCTTTCTGACGGCCGTGATCTTTCGATTACTCTTGCGCAGCTCGTTGTTTTAACGTGCACGTGCCGTCCTGGCATTCAGTGCACAGTGAAAGCAATCGCAGAAGTCCAGCAGCTGCTGACTCCCAAACACAAGGCGCTGGCTATGTTCTTGCTTCTCCACACTTCAACAGAGTCCTTCATTTCTGCAGCTGCCATCGAGTTTTCTGCATCTCGAGCCTTCTGGGACGAGCACCAATTTCCCAGGAGGGGCTGCATCAGGACGAAGTCAAAACCCAGGAAAGTTGTCTCGGAACACCTTCAATAAAGCATGCCAGCAGTGCATTGAAAAGGCAGGGAGCTTTAGCCACCGTCCTCTAGCAGTCGCAAGGCTGTGCACACAATGTCGTCTGCCTGCGGCAACGTTCTTCGCCCCCGTACAAGCTACCGCTCTGTCCGGCTCCCGGAGCAGGAGAAGCGGCTGCTTCGCGCACACAACAGCGGAGCGGCAGCCGTACGCTCCGAAGCGCTGCTTCAGCCGAAAGACGCCGGCCACCGGCGCTTGGCTTCGGACAGCACCGGAGAGCCGTAGTGTGCGTCTGCACTAGACTGCATGATAGCGATAAGCTTTGGCAGTGTGTCTCGCAGGGAGATAGCTTAGGAGCGCAGCGCACTTATGCCTCCCTTGTCCAGAAACACGGATTTGCTGCACACTCCAAAAACACTGCTCTTTCCATGGTACTATGTAAGCTGCTGTCTGACGCCCGTTCTCTTCTGCCCACTCTTGCCCAGCTGGTTGTTGCAGCGTGCACGTGCCTTCCTGGCATTCAGTGCACAGTGAAAGCAATCGCAAAAGTCCAGCAGCTGCTGACTCCCAAACACAAGGCGCTTGTCTACGTTTTTGCTTCTCGACAACTCAACGCAAACCTTCATTTCTGCAGCTGCCATCGAGTTTTCTGCATCTCGAGCCTTCTGAGACGAGCACCAATTTCCCAGGAGGGGCTGCATCAGGACGAAGTCAAAACCCAGAAAAGTTGTCTCGGAACACCTTCAATAAAGCATGCCAGCAGTGCATTGAAAAGGCAGGTAGCTTTAGCCACCGTCCTCTAGCAGTCGCGAAGCTGTGCACACAATGTCGTCTGCCTGCGGCAACGTTCTTCACCCTCGTGCAAGCTACCGCTCTGTCCGGCTCCCGGAGCAGGAGAAGCGGCTGCTTCGCGCACACAACAGCGGAGCGGCAGCCCTACGCTCCGAAGCGCAGCTTCAGCCGAAAGACGCCGGCCACCGGCGCTTGGCTTCGGACAGCTCCGGAGAGCCGTAGTGTGCGTCTGCACTAGACTGCATCGTAGCGAAAAGCTTTGGCAGTGTGTCTCGCAGGGAGATAGCTTAGGAGCGCAGCGCACTTATGCCTCCCTTGTCCAGAAACACGATTTTACTGCACACTCCAAAAACAGTACTCTTCCCAGGGCAATATGCCAGATGCTCTCTGATGCCCGTGCTCCCTTCCTACTCTTGCCCAGCTCGTTGTTGTAACGTGCACATGCCGTCCTGGAATTCAGTGCACAGTGAAAGCAATCGCAAAAGTCCAGCAGCTGCTGACTCCCAAACACAAGGCGCTGGCTATGTTCTTGCTACTCGACAACTCAACGCAGCCCTTCATTTCTGCAGTTGCCATCGAGGTCTCTGCATGTCGGAGACTGAGAGGACGAGCACCAGTTTCCCACGAGGGGCTGCATCAGAAGGAATTCAAAACTCAGGGAATTTGCCCTGGAACACCTTCCATAAGGATGCTAGAAGGGAATTGAAGAGGCAGGCGAGCGGCCACCACGGTCCTCTAGCAGTCCTTAGGGTGCGCGCAGAAGCCCGGTGCTCTGCGGCTTCGTTCTTCGCCCTCGTGCAAGCTACCGCTCTGTCCGGCTCCCGGAGCAGGAGAAGCGGCTGCTTCGCGCACACAGCAGCGGAGCGGCAGCCCTACGCTCCGAAGCGCAGCTTCAGCCGAAAGACGCCGGCCACCGGCGCTTGGCTTCGGACAGCTCCGGAGAGCCGTAGTGTGCGTCTGCACTAGACTGCATCGTAGCGAAAAGCTTTGGCAGTGTGTCTCGCAGGGAGATAGCTTAGGAGCGCAGCGCACTTATGCCTCCCTTGTCCAGAAACACGATTTTACTGCACACTCCAAAAACAGTACTCTTCCCAGGGCAATATGCCAGATGCTCTCTGATGCCCGTGCTCCCTTCCTACTCTTGCCCAGCTCGTTGTTGTAACGTGCACATGCCGTCCTGGAATTCAGTGCACAGTGAAAGCAATCGCAAAAGTCCAGCAGCTGCTGACTCCCAAACACAAGGCGCTGGCTATGTTCTTGCTACTCGACGACTCAACGCAGCCCTTCATTTCTGCAGTTGCCATCGAGGTCTCTGCATGTCGGAGACTGAGAGGACGAGCACGAGTTTCCCACGAGGGGCTGCATCAGGAGGAATTCAAAACTCAGGGAATTTGCCCTGGAACACCTTCCATAAGGATGCTAGAAGGGAATTGAAGAGGCAGGCGAGCGGCCACCACGGTCCTCTAGCATTCCTTAGGGTGCGCGCAGAAGCCCGGTGCTCTGCGGCTTCGTTCTTCGCCCTCGTGCAAGCTACCGCTCTGTCCGGCTCCCGGAGCAGGAGAAGCGGCTGCTTCGCGCACACAGCAGCGGAGCGGCAGCCGTAGGCTCCGAAGAGCTGCTTCAGCCGAAAGACGCCGGCCACCGGCGCTTGGCTTCGGACAGCTCCGGAGAGCCGTAGTGTGCGTCTGCACTAGACTGCATCATAGCGAAAAGCTTTGGCATTGTGTCTCGCAGAGAGATAGCTTAGGAGCGCAGCGCACTTATGCCTCCCTTGTCCAGAAACACGATTTTACTGCACACTCCAAAAACAGTACTCTTCCCAGGGCAATATATAAGCTGCTTTCTGATGGCCGTGATCTTTCGATTACTCTTGCGCAGCTCGTTGTTGCAGAGTGCACGTGCCTTCCTGGAATTCAGTGCACAGTGAAAGCAATCGCAAAAGTCCAGCAGCTGCTGACTCCCAAACACAAGGCGCTGGCTATGTTCTTGCTTCTCGACAACTCAACGCAGCCCTTCATTTCTGCAGTTGCCATCGAGGTCTCTGCATGTCGGAGACTCAGAGGACGAGCACGAGTTTCCCAGGAGGGGCTGCATCAGGAGGAATACAAAACTCCAGAAAATTGTCCTGGAACACCTTCCATAAGGATGCTAGAAGGGAATTGAAGAGGCAGGCGAGCGGCCACCTGGGCCCTCTAGCAGTCCTTCGGGTGTGCGCAAAAGCCCGGTGCTCTTCGGCTTCGTTCTTCGCCCCCGTACAAGCTACCGCTCTGTCCGGCTCCCGGAGCAGGAGAAGCGGCTGCTTCGCGCACACAACAGCGGATCGGCAGCCCTACGCTCCGAAGCGCTGCTTCAGCCGAAAGACGCCGGCCACCGGCGCTTGGCTTCGGACAGCTCCGGAGAGCCGTAGTGTGCGTCTGCACTAGACTGCATGATAGCGATAAGCTTTGGCAGTGTGTCTCGCAGGGAGATAGCTTAGGAGCGCAGCGCACTTATGCCTCCCTTGTCCAGAAACACGATTTTACTGCACACTCCAAAAACAGTACTCTTCCCAGGGCAATATATAAGCTGTTTTCTGACGGCCGTGATCTTTCGATTTCTCTTGCCCAGCTCGTTGTTTTAACGTGCACATGCCGTCCTGGCATTCAGTGCACAGTGAAAGCAATCGCAAAAGTCCAGCAGCTGCTGACTCCCAAACACAAGGCGCTGGCTATGTTCTTGCTTCTCGACAACTCAACGCAGCCCTTCATTTCTGCAGTTGCCATCGAGGTCTCTGCATGTCGGAGACTCAGAGGACGAGCACGAGTTTCCCAGGAGGGGCTGCATCAGGAGGAATTCAAAACTCCAGAAAATTGTCCTGGAACACCTTCCATAAGGATGATAGAAGGGAATTGAAGAGGCAGGCGAGCGGCCACGACCGTCCTCTAGCAGTCCTTCGGGTGTGCGCAAAAGCCCGGTGCTCTTCGGCTTCGTTCTTCGCCCCCGTACAAGCTACCGCTCTGTCCGGCTCCCGGAGCAGGAGAAGCGGCTGCTTCGCGCACACAACAGCGGAGCGGCAGCCGTACGCTCCGAAGCGCTGCTTCAGCCGAAAGACGCCGGCCACCGGCGCTTGGCTTCGGACAGCACCGGAGAGCCGTAGTGTGCGTCTGCACTAGACTGCATGATAGCGATAAGCTTTGGCAGTGTGTCTCGCAGGGAGATAGCTTAGGAGCGCAGCGCACTTATGCCTCCCTTGTCCAGAAACACGGATTTGCTGCACACTCCAAAAACACTGCTCTTTCCATGGTACTATGTAAGCTGCTGTCTGACGCCCGTTCTCTTCTGCCCACTCTTGCCCAGCTGGTTGTTGCAGCGTGCACGTGCCTTCCTGGCATTCAGTGCACAGTGAAAGCAATCGCAAAAGTCCAGCAGCTGCTGACTCCCAAACACAAGGCGCTTGTCTACGTTTTTGCTTCTCGACAACTCAACGCAAACCTTCATTTCTGCAGCTGCCATCGAGTTTTCTGCATCTCGAGCCTTCTGGGACGAGCACCAATTTCCCAGGAGGGGCTGCATCAGGACGAAGTCAAAACCCAGGAAAGTTGTCTCGGAACACCTTCAATAAAGCATGCCAGCAGTGCATTGAAAAGGCAGGGAGCTTTAGCCACCGTCCTCTAGCAGTCGCAAGGCTGTGCACACAATGTCGTCTGCCTGCGGCAACGTTCTTCACCCTCGTGCAAGCTACCGCTCTGTCCGGCTCCCGGAGCAGGAGAAGCGGCTGCTTCGCGCACACAACAGCGGAGCGGCAGCCCTACGCTCCGAAGCGCTGCTTCAGCCGAAAGACGCCGGCCACCGGCGCTTGGCTTCGGACAGCTCCGGAGAGCCGTAGTGTGCGTCTGCACTAGACTGCATCGTAGCGAAAAGCTTTGGCAGTGTGTCTCGCAGGGAGATAGCTTAGGAGCGCAGCGCACTTATGCCTCCCTTGTCCAGAAACACGATTTTACTGCACACTCCAAAAACAGTACTCTTCCCAGGGCAATATGCCAGATGCTCTCTGATGCCCGTGCTCCCTTCCTACTCTTGCCCAGCTCGTTGTTTTAACGTGCACATGCCGTCCTGGAATTCAGTGCACAGTGAAAGCAATCGCAAAAGTCCAGCAGCTGCTGACTCCCAAACACAAGGCGCTGGCTATGTTCTTGCTACTCGACGACTCAACGCAGCCCTTCATTTCTGCAGTTGCCATCGAGGTCTCTGCATGTCGGAGACTCAGAGGACGAGCACGAGTTTCCCAGGAGGGGCTGCATCAGGAGGAATTCAAAACTCAGGGAATTTGCCCTGGAACACCTTCCATAAGGATGCTAGAATGGAATTGAAGAGGCAGGCGAGCGGCCACCACCGTCCTCTAGCAGTCCTTAGGGTGCGCGCAGAAGCCCGGTGCTCTGCGGCTTCGTTCTTCGCCCTCGTGCAAGCTACCGCTCTGTCCGGCTCCCGGAGCAGGAGAAGCGGCTGCTTCGCGCACACAGCAGCGGAGCGGCAGCCCTTCGCTCCGAAGCGCTGCTTCAGCCGAAAGACGCCGGCCACCGGCGCTTGGCTTCGGACAGCTCCGGAGAGCCGTAGTGTGCGTCTGCACTAGACTGCATCATAGCGAAAAGCTTTGGCATTGTGTCTCGCAGAGAGATAGCTTAGGAGCGCAGCGCACTTATGCCTCCCTTGTCCAGAAACACGATTTTACTGCACACTCCAAAAACAGTACTCTTCCCAGGGCAATATATAAGCTGCTTTCTGATGGCCGTGATCTTTCGATTACTCTTGCGCAGCTCGTTGTTGCAGAGTGCACGTGCCTTCCTGGAATTCAGTGCACAGTGAAAGCAATCGCAAAAGTCCAGCAGCTGCTGACTCCCAAACACAAGGCGCTGGCTATGTTCTTGCTACTCGACAACTCAACGCAGCCCTTCATTTCTGCAGTTGCCATCGAGGTCTCTGCATGTCGGAGACTCAGAGGACGAGCACGAGTTTCCCAGGAGGGGCTGCATCAGGAGGAATTCAAAACTCCAGAAAATTGTCCTGGAACACCTTCCATAAGGATGCTAGAAGGGAATTGAAGAGGCAGGCGAGCGGCCACCTGGGCCCTCTAGCAGTCCTTCGGGTGTGCGCAAAAGCCCGGTGCTCTTCGGCTTCGTTCTTCGCCCCCGTACAAGCTACCGCTCTGTCCGGCTCCCGGAGCAGGAGAAGCGGCTGCTTCGCGCACACAACAGCGGAGCGGCAGCCCTTCGCTCCGAAGCGCTGCTTCAGCCGAAAGACGCCGGCCACCGGCGCTTGGCTTCGGACAGCTCCGGAGAGCCGTAGTGTGCGTCTGCACTAGACTGCATCGTAGCGAAAAGCTTTGGCAGTGTGTCTCGCAGGGAGATAGCTTAGGAGCGCAGCGCACTTATGCCTCCCTTGTCCAGAAACACGATTTTACTGCACACTCCAAAAACAGTACTCTTCCCAGGGCAATATATAAGCTGCTTTCTGACGGCCGTGATCTTTCGATTACTCTTGCGCAGCTCGTTGTTTTAACGTGCACGTGCCGTCCTGGCATTCAGTGCACAGTGAAAGCAATCGCAAAAGTCCAGCAGCTGCTGACTCCCAAACACAAGGCGCTGGCTATGTTCTTGCTTCTCGACAACTCAACGCAGCCCTTCATTTCTGCAGTTGCCATCGAGGTCTCTGCATGTCGGAGACTCAGAGGACGAGCACGAGTTTCCCAGGAGGGGCTGCATCAGGAGGAATTCAAAACTCCAGAAAATTGTCCTGGAACACCTTCCATAAGGATGATAGAAGGGAATTGAAGAGGCAGGCGAGCGGCCACCTGGGTCCTCTAACAGTCCTTCGGGTGTGCGCAAAAGCCCGGTGCTCTTCGGCTTCGTTCTTCGCCCCCGTACAAGCTACCGCTCTGTCCGGCTCCCGGAGCAGGAGAAGCGGCTGCTTCGCGCACACAACAGCGGAGCGGCAGCCCTACGCTCCGAAGCGCTGCTTCAGCCGAAAGACGCCGGCCACCGGCGCTTGGCTTCGGACAGCTCCGGAGAGCCGTAGTGTGCGTCTGCACTAGACTGAATCATAGCGAAAAGCTTTGACAGTGTGTCTCGCAGAGAGATAGCTTAGGAGCGCAGCGCACTTATGCCTCCCTTGTCCAGAAACACGATTTTACTGCACACTCCAAAAACAGTACTCTTCCCAGGGCAATATATAAGCTGCTTTCTGACGGCCGTGATCTTTCGATTACTCTTGCCCAGCTCGTTGTTTTAACGTGCACATGCCGTCCTGGCATTCAGTGCACAGTGAAAGCAATCGCAAAAGTCCAGCAGCTGCTGACTCCCAAACACAAGGCGCTGGCTATGTTCTTGCTTCTCGACAACTCAACGCAGCCCTTCATTTCTGCAGTTGCCATCGAGGTCTCTGCATGTCGGAGACTCAGAGGACGAGCACGAGTTTCCCAGGAGGGGCTGCATCAGGAGGAATTCAAAACTCCAGAAAATTGTCCTGGAACACCTTCCATAAGGATGATAGAAGGGAATTGAAGAGGCAGGCGAGCGGCCACGACCGTCCTCTAGCAGTCCTTCGGGTGTGCGCAAAAGCCCGGTGCTCTTCGGCTTCGTTCTTCGCCCCCGTACAAGCTACCGCTCTGTCCGGCTCCCGGAGCAGGAGAAGCGGCTGCTTCGCGCACACAACAGCGGAGCGGCAGCCGTACGCTCCGAAGCGCTGCTTCAGCCGAAAGACGCCGGCCACCGGCGCTTGGCTTCGGACAGCTCCGGAGAGCCGTAGTGTGCGTCTGCACTAGACTGCATGATAGCGATAAGCTTTGGCAGTGTGTCTCGCAGGGAGATAGCTTAGGAGCGCAGCGCACTTATGCCTCCCTTGTCCAGAAACACGGATTTGCTGCACACTCCAAAAACACTGCTCTTTCCATGGTACTATGTAAGCTGCTGTCTGACGCCCGTTCTCTTCTGCCCACTCTTGCCCAGCTGGTTGTTGCAGCGTGCACGTGCCTTCCTGGCATTCAGTGCACAGTGAAAGCAATCGCAAAAGTCCAGCAGCTGCTGACTCCCAAACACAAGGCGCTTGTCTACGTTTTTGCTTCTCGACAACTCAACGCAAACCTTCATTTCTGCAGCTGCCATCGAGTTTTCTGCATCTCGAGCCTTCTGAGACGAGCACCAATTTCCCAGGAGGGGCTGCATCAGGACGAAGTCAAAACCCAGAAAAGTTGTCTCGGAACACCTTCAATAAAGCATGCCAGCAGTGCATTGAAAAGGCAGGTAGCTTTAGCCACCGTCCTCTAGCAGTCGCGAAGCTGTGCACACAATGTCGTCTGCCTGCGGCAACGTTCTTCGCCCTCGTGCAAGCTACCGCTCTGTCCGGCTCCCGGAGCAGGAGAAGCGGCTGCTTCGCGCACACAACAGCGGAGCGGCAGCCCTACGCTCCGAAGCGCTGCTTAAGCCGAAAGACGCCGGCCACCGGCGCTTGGCTTCGGACAGCTGCGGAGAGCCGTAGTGTGCGTCTGCAACTAGACTGCATCATAGCGAAAAGCTTTGGCAGTGTGTCTCGCAGGGAGATAGCTTAGGAGCGCAGCGCACTTATGCCTCCCTTGTCCAGAAACACGATTTTACTGCACACTCCAAAAACAGTACTCTTCCCAGGGCAATATATAAGCTGCTTTCTGACGGCCGTGATCTTTCGATTACTCTTGCGCAGCTCGTTGTTTTAACGTGCACGTGCCGTCCTGGCATTCAGTGCACAGTGAAAGCAATCGCAAAAGTCCAGCAGCTGCTGACTCCCAAACACAAGGCGCTGGCTATGTTCTTGCTTCTCCACACTTCAACAGAGTCCTTCATTTCTGCAGCTGCCATCGAGTTTTCTGCATCTCGAGCCTTCTGGGACGAGCACCAATTTCCCAAGAGGGGCTGCATCAGGACGAAGTCAAAACCCAGGAAAGTTGTCTCGGAACACCTTTAATAAAGCATGCCAGCAGTGCATTGAAAAGGCAGGGAGCTTTAGCCACCGTCCTCTAGCAGTCGCAAGGCTGTGCACACAATGTCGTCTGCCTGCGGCAACGTTCTTCGCCCACGTGCAAGCTACCGCTCTGTCCGGCTCCCGGAGCAGGAGAAGCGGCTGCTTCGCGCACACAACAGCGGAGCGGCAGCCGTACGCTCCGAAGCGCTGCTTCAGCCGAAAGACGCCGGCCACCGGCGCTTGGCTTCGGACAGCACCGGAGAGCCGTAGTGTGCGTCTGCACTAGACTGCATGATAGCGATAAGCTTTGGCAGTGTGTCTCGCAGGGAGATAGCTTAGGAGCGCAGCGCACTTATGCCTCCCTTGTCCAGAAACACGCATTTGCTGCACACTCCAAAAACACTGCTCTTTCCATGGTACTATGTAAGCTGCTGTCTGACGCCCGTTCTCTTCTGCCCACTCTTGCCCAGCTGGTTGTTGCAGCGTGCACGTGCCTTCCTGGCATTCAGTGCACAGTGAAAGCAATCGCAAAAGTCCAGCAGCTGCTGACTCCCAAACACAAGGCGCTTGTCTACGTTTTTGCTTCTCGACAACTCAACGCAAACCTTCATTTCTGCAGCTGCCATCGAGTTTTCTGCATCTCGAGCCTTCTGGGACGAGCACCAATTTCCCAAGAGGGGCTGCATCAGGACGAAGTCAAAACCCAGGAAAGTTGTCTCGGAACACCTTCAATAAAGCATGCCAGCAGTGCATTGAAAAGGCAGGGAGCTTTAGCCACCGTCCTCTAGCAGTCGCAAGGCTGTGCACACAATGTCGTCTGCCTGCGGCAACGTTCTTCGCCCACGTGCAAGCTACCGCTCTGTCCGGCTCCCGGAGCAGGAGAAGCGGCTGCTTCGCGCACACAGCAGCGGAGCGGCAGTCCTACGCTCCGAAGCGCTGCTTAAGCCGAAAGACGCCGGCCACCGGCGCTTGGCTTCGGACAGCTCCGGAGAGCCGTAGTGTGCGTCTGCAACTAGACTGCATCATAGCGATAAGCTTCGGCAGTGTGTCTCGCAGGGAGATAGCTTAGGAGCGCAGCGCACTTATGCCTCCCTTGTCCAGAAACACGATTTTACTGCACACTCCAAAAACAGTACTCTTCCCAGGGCAATATATAAGCTGCTTTCTGACGGCCGTGATCTTTCGATTACTCTTGCGCAGCTCGTTGTTGCAGAGTGCACGTGCCTTCCTGGAATTCAGTGCACAGTGAAAGCAATCGCAAAAGTCCAGCAGCTGCTGACTCCCAAACACAAGGCGCTGGCTATGTTCTTGCTTCTCGACAACTCAACGCAGCCCTTCATTTCTGCAGTTGCCATCGAGGTCTCTGCATGTCGGAGACTCAGAGGACGAGCACGAGTTTCCCAGGAGGGGCTGCATCAGGAGGAATTCAAAACTCCAGAAAATTGTCCTGGAACACCTTCCATAAGGATGCTAGAAGGGAATTGAAGAGGCAGGCGAGCGGCCACCTGGGTCCTCTAGCAGTCCTTCGGGTGTGCGCAAAAGCCCGGTGCTCTGCGGCTTCGTTCTTCGCCCCCGTACAAGCTACCGCTCTGTCCGGCTCCCGGAGCAGGAGAAGCGGCTGCTTCGGGCACACAACAGCGGAGCGGCAGCCGTACGCTCCGAAGCGCTGCTTCAGCCGAAAGACGCCGGCCACCGGCGCTTGGCTTCGGACAGCACCGGAGAGCCGTAGTGTGCGTCTGCACTAGACTGCATGATAGCGATAAGCTTTGGCAGTGTGTCTCGCAGGGAGATAGCTTAGGAGCGCAGCGCACTTATGCCTCCCTTGTCCAGAAACACGGATTTGCTGCACACTCCAAAAACACTGCTCTTTCCATGGTACTATGTAAGCTGCTGTCTGACGCCCGTTCTCTTCTGCCCACTCTTGCCCAGCTGGTTGTTGCAGCGTGCACGTGCCTTCCTGGCATTCAGTGCACAGTGAAAGCAATCGCAAAAGTCCAGCAGCTGCTGACTCCCAAACACAAGGCGCTTGTCTACGTTTTTGCTTCTCGACAACTCAACGCAAACCTTCATTTCTGCAGCTGCCATCGAGTTTTCTGCATCTCGAGCCTTCTGGGACGAGCACCAATTTCCCAGGAGGGGCTGCATCAGGACGAAGTCAAAACCCAGAAAAGTTGTCTCGGAACACCTTCAATAAAGCATGCCAGCAGTGCATTGAAAAGGCAGGTAGCTTTAGCCACCGTCCTCTAGCAGTCGCGAAGCTGTGCACACAATGTCGTCTGCCTGCGGCAACGTTCTTCGCCCTCGTGCAAGCTACCGCTCTGTCCGGCTCCCGGAGCAGGAGAAGCGGCTGCTTCGCGCACACAACAGCGGAGCGGCAGCCCTTCGCTCCGAAGCGCTGCTTCAGCCGAAAGACGCCGGCCACCGGCGCTTCGCTTCGGACAGCTCCGGAGAGCCGTAGTGTGCGTCTGCACTAGACTGCATCGTAGCGAAAAGCTTTGGCAGTGTGTCTCGCAGGGAGATAGCTTAGGAGCGCAGCGCACTTATGCCTCCCTTGTCCAGAAACACGATTTTACTGCACACTCCAAAAACAGTACTCTTCCCAGGGCAATATATAAGCTGCTTTCTGACGGCCGTGATCTTTCGATTACTCTTGCCCAGCTCGTTGTTTTAACGTGCACATGCCGTCCTGGCATTCAGTGCACAGTGAAAGCAATCGCAAAAGTCCAGCAGCTGCTGACTCCCAAACACAAGGCGCTGGCTATGTTCTTGCTTCTCGACAACTCAACGCAGCCCTTCATTTCTGCAGTTGCCATCGAGGTCTCTGCATGTCGGAGACTCAGAGGACGAGCACGAGTTTCCCACGAGGGGCTGCATCAGGAGGAATTCAAAACTCCAGAAAATTGTCCTGGAACACCTTCCATAAGGATGCTAGAAGGGAATTGAAGAGGCAGGCGAGCGGCCACGACCGTCCTCTAGCAGTCCTTCGGGTGTGCGCAAAAGCCCGGTGCTCTTCGGCTTCGTTCTTCGCCCCCGTACAAGCTACCGCTCTGTCCGGCTCCCGGAGCAGGAGAAGCGGCTGCTTCGCGCACACAACAGCGGAGCGGCAGCCGTACGCTCCGAAGCGCTGCTTCAGCCGAAAGACGCCGGCCACCGGCGCTTGGCTTCGGACAGCTCCGGAGAGCCGTAGTGTGCGTCTGCACTAGACTGCATGATAGCGATAAGCTTTGGCAGTGTGTCTCGCAGGGAGATAGCTTAGGAGCGCAGCGCACTTATGCCTCCCTTGTCCAGAAACACGGATTTGCTGCACACTCCAAAAACACTGCTCTTTCCATGGTACTATGTAAGCTGCTGTCTGACGCCCGTTCTCTTCTGCCCACTCTTGCCCAGCTGGTTGTTGCAGCGTGCACGTGCCTTCCTGGCATTCAGTGCACAGTGAAAGCAATCGCAAAAGTCCAGCAGCTGCTGACTCCCAAACACAAGGCGCTTGTCTACGTTTTTGCTTCTCGACAACTCAACGCAAACCTTCATTTCTGCAGCTGCCATCGAGTTTTCTGCATCTCGAGCCTTCTGGGACGAGCACCAATTTCCCAGGAGGGGCTGCATCAGGACGAAGTCAAAACCCAGGAAAGTTGTCTCGGAACACCTTCAATAAAGCATGCCAGCAGTGCATTGAAAAGGCAGGGAGCTTTAGCCACCGTCCTCTAGCAGTCGCAAGGCTGTGCACACAATGTCGTCTGCCTGCGGCAACGTTCTTCACCCTCGTGCAAGCTACCGCTCTGTCCGGCTCCCGGAGCAGGAGAAGCGGCTGCTTCGCGCACACAACAGCGGAGCGGCAGCCCTACGCTCCGAAGCGCTGCTTCAGCCGAAAGACGCCGGCCACCGGCGCTTGGCTTCGGACAGCTCCGGAGAGCCGTAGTGTGCGTCTGCACTAGACTGCATCGTAGCGAAAAGCTTTGGCAGTGTGTCTCGCAGGGAGATAGCTTAGGAGCGCAGCGCACTTATGCCTCCCTTGTCCAGAAACACGATTTTACTGCACACTCCAAAAACAGTACTCTTCCCAGGGCAATATATAAGCTGCTTTCTGACGGCCGTGATCTTTCGATTACTCTTGCGCAGCTCGTTGTTTTAACGTGCACGTGCCGTCCTGGCATTCAGTGCACAGTGAAAGCAATCGCAAAAGTCCAGCAGCTGCTGACTCCCAAACACAAGGCGCTGGCTATGTTCTTGCTTCTCGACAACTCAACGCAGCCCTTCATTTCTGCAGTTGCCATCGAGGTCTCTGCATGTCGGAGACTCAGAGGACGAGCACGAGTTTCCCACGAGGGGCTGCATCAGGAGGAATTCAAAACTCCAGAAAATTGTCCTGGAACACCTTCCATAAGGATGATAGAAGGGAATTGAAGAGGCAGGCGAGCGGCCACCTGGGCCCTCTAGCAGTCCTTCGGGTGTGCGCAAAAGCCCGGTGCTCTTCGGCTTCGTTCTTCGCCCCCGTACAAGCTACCGCTCTGTCCGGCTCCCGGAGCAGGAGAAGCGGCTGCTTCGCGCACACAACAGCGGAGCGGCAGCCCTACGCTCCGAAGCGCTGCTTCAGCCGAAAGACGCCGGCCACCGGCGCTTGGCTTCGGACAGCTCCGGAGAGCCGTAGTGTGCGTCTGCACTAGACTGAATCATAGCGAAAAGCTTTGACAGTGTGTCTCGCAGAGAGATAGCTTAGGAGCGCAGCGCACTTATGCCTCCCTTGTCCAGAAACACGATTTTACTGCACACTCCAAAAACAGTACTCTTCCCAGGGCAATATATAAGCTGCTTTCTGACGGCCGTGATCTTTCGATTACTCTTGCCCAGCTCGTTGTTTTAACGTGCACATGCCGTCCTGGCATTCAGTGCACAGTGAAAGCAATCGCAAAAGTCCAGCAGCTGCTGACTCCCAAACACAAGGCGCTGGCTATGTTCTTGCTTCTCGACAACTCAACGCAGCCCTTCATTTCTGCAGTTGCCATCGAGGTCTCTGCATGTCGGAGACTCAGAGGACGAGCACGAGTTTCCCAGGAGGGGCTGCATCAGGAGGAATTCAAAACTCCAGAAAATTGTCCTGGAACACCTTCCATAAGGATGATAGAAGGGAATTGAAGAGGCAGGCGAGCGGCCACGACCGTCCTCTAGCAGTCCTTCGGGTGTGCGCAAAAGCCCGGTGCTCTTCGGCTTCGTTCTTCGCCCCCGTACAAGCTACCGCTCTGTCCGGCTCCCGGAGCAGGAGAAGCGGCTGCTTCGCGCACACAACAGCGGAGCGGCAGCCGTACGCTCCGAAGCGCTGCTTCAGCCGAAAGACGCCGGCCACCGGCGCTTGGCTTCGGACAGCACCGGAGAGCCGTAGTGTGCGTCTGCACTAGACTGCATGATAGCGATAAGCTTTGGCAGTGTGTCTCGCAGGGAGATAGCTTAGGAGCGCAGCGCACTTATGCCTCCCTTGTCCAGAAACACGGATTTGCTGCACACTCCAAAAACACTGCTCTTTCCATGGTACTATGTAAGCTGCTGTCTGACGCCCGTTCTCTTCTGCCCACTCTTGCCCAGCTGGTTGTTGCAGCGTGCACGTGCCTTCCTGGCATTCAGTGCACAGTGAAAGCAATCGCAAAAGTCCAGCAGCTGCTGACTCCCAAACACAAGGCGCTTGTCTACGTTTTTGCTTCTCGACAACTCAACGCAAACCTTCATTTCTGCAGCTGCCATCGAGTTTTCTGCATCTCGAGCCTTCTGAGACGAGCACCAATTTCCCAGGAGGGGCTGCATCAGGACGAAGTCAAAACCCAGAAAAGTTGTCTCGGAACACCTTCAATAAAGCATGCCAGCAGTGCATTGAAAAGGCAGGGAGCTTTAGCCACCGTCCTCTAGCAGTCGCGAAGCTGTGCACACAATGTCGTCTGCCTGCGGCAACGTTCTTCGCCCTCGTGCAAGCTACCGCTCTGTCCGGCTCCCGGAGCAGGAGAAGCGGCTGCTTCGCGCACACAACAGCGGAGCGGCAGCCCTACGCTCCGAAGCGCTGCTTCAGCCGAAAGACGCCGGCCACCGGCGCTTGGCTTCGGACAGCTGCGGAGAGCCGTAGTGTGCGTCTGCAACTAGACTGCATCATAGCGAAAAGCTTTGGCAGTGTGTCTCGCAGGGAGATAGCTTAGGAGCGCAGCGCACTTATGCCTCCCTTGTCCAGAAACACGATTTTACTGCACACTCCAAAAACAGTACTCTTCCCAGGGCAATATATAAGCTGCTTTCTGACGGCCGTGATCTTTCGATTACTCTTGCGCAGCTCGTTGTTTTAACGTGCACGTGCCGTCCTGGCATTCAGTGCACAGTGAAAGCAATCGCAAAAGTCCAGCAGCTGCTGACTCCCAAACACAAGGCGCTGGCTATGTTCTTGCTTCTCCACACTTCAACAGAGTCCTTCATTTCTGCAGCTGCCATCGAGTTTTCTGCATCTCGAGCCTTCTGGGACGAGCACCAATTTCCCAAGAGGGGCTGCATCAGGACGAAGTCAAAACCCAGAAAAGTTGTCTCGGAACACCTTCAATAAAGCATGCCAGCAGTGCATTGAAAAGGCAGGGAGCTTTAGCCACCGTCCTCTAGCAGTCGCAAGGCTGTGCACACAATGTCGTCTGCCTGCGGCAACGTTCTTCGCCCACGTGCAAGCTACCGCTCTGTCCGGCTCCCGGAGCAGGAGAAGCGGCTGCTTCGCGCACACAACAGCGGAGCGGCAGCCGTACGCTCCGAAGCGCTGCTTCAGCCGAAAGACGCCGGCCACCGGCGCTTGGCTTCGGACAGCACCGGAGAGCCGTAGTGTGCGTCTGCACTAGACTGCATGATAGCGATAAGCTTTGGCAGTGTGTCTCGCAGGGAGATAGCTTAGGAGCGCAGCGCACTTATGCCTCCCTTGTCCAGAAACACGGATTTGCTGCACACTCCAAAAACACTGCTCTTTCCATGGTACTATGTAAGCTGCTGTCTGACGCCCGTTCTCTTCTGCCCACTCTTGCCCAGCTGGTTGTTGCAGCGTGCACGTGCCTTCCTGGCATTCAGTGCACAGTGAAAGCAATCGCAAAAGTCCAGCAGCTGCTGACTCCCAAACACAAGGCGCTTGTCTACGTTTTTGCTTCTCGACAACTCAACGCAAACCTTCATTTCTGCAGCAGCCATCGAGTTTTCTGCATCTCGAGCCTTCTGGGACGAGCACCAATTTCCCAGGAGGGGCTGCATCAGGACGAAGTCAAAACCCAGAAAAGTTGTCTCGGAACACCTTCAATAAAGCATGCCAGCAGTGCATTGAAAAGGCAGGTAGCTTTAGCCACCGTCCTCTAGCAGTCGCGAAGCTGTGCACACAATGTCGTCTGCCTGCGGCAACGTTCTTCGCCCTCGTGCAAGCTACCGCTCTGTCCGGCTCCCGGAGCAGGAGAAGCGGCTGCTTCGCGCACACAACAGCGGAGCGGCAGCCCTACGCTCCGAAGCGCTGCTTAAGCCGAAAGACGCCGGCCACCGGCGCTTGGCTTCGGACAGCTGCGGAGAGCCGTAGTGTGCGTCTGCAACTAGACTGCATCATAGCGAAAAGCTTTGGCAGTGTGTCTCGCAGGGAGATAGCTTAGGAGCGCAGCGCACTTATGCCTCCCTTGTCCAGAAACACGATTTTACTGCACACTCCAAAAACAGTACTCTTCCCAGGGCAATATATAAGCTGCTTTCTGACGGCCGTGATCTTTCGATTACTCTTGCGCAGCTCGTTGTTTTAACGTGCACGTGCCGTCCTGGCATTCAGTGCACAGTGAAAGCAATCGCAAAAGTCCAGCAGCTGCTGACTCCCAAACACAAGGCGCTGGCTATGTTCTTGCTTCTCCACACTTCAACAGAGTCCTTCATTTCTGCAGCTGCCATCGAGTTTTCTGCATCTCGAGCCTTCTGGGACGAGCACCAATTTCCCAAGAGGGGCTGCATCAGGACGAAGTCAAAACCCAGGAAAGTTGTCTCGGAACACCTTCAATAAAGCATGCCAGCAGTGCATTGAAAAGGCAGGGAGCTTTAGCCACCGTCCTCTAGCAGTCGCAAGGCTGTGCACACAATGTCGTCTGCCTGCGGCAACGTTCTTCGCCCACGTGCAAGCTACCGCTCTGTCCGGCTCCCGGAGCAGGAGAAGCGGCTGCTTCGCGCACACAGCAGCGGAGCGGCAGTCCTACGCTCCGAAGCGCTGCTTAAGCCGAAAGACGCCGGCCACCGGCGCTTGGCTTCGGACAGCTCCGGAGAGCCGTAGTGTGCGTCTGCACTAGACTGCATCATAGCGATAAGCTTCGGCAGTGTGTCTCGCAGGGAGATAGCTTAGGAGCGCAGCGCACTTATGCCTCCCTTGTCCAGAAACACGATTTTACTGCACACTCCAAAAACAGTACTCTTCCCAGGGCAATATATAAGCTGCTTTCTGACGGCCGTGATCTTTCGATTACTCTTGCGCAGCTCGTTGTTGCAGAGTGCACGTGCCTTCCTGGAATTCAGTGCACAGTGAAAGCAATCGCAAAAGTCCAGCAGCTGCTGACTCCCAAACACAAGGCGCTGGCTATGTTCTTGCTTCTCGACAACTCAACGCAGCCCTTCATTTCTGCAGTTGCCATCGAGGTCTCTGCATGTCGGAGACTCAGAGGACGAGCACGAGTTTCCCAGGAGGGGCTGCATCAGGAGGAATTCAAAACTCCAGAAAATTGTCCTGGAACACCTTCCATAAGGATGCTAGAAGGGAATTGAAGAGGCAGGCGAGCGGCCACCTGGGTCCTCTAGCAGTCCTTCGGGTGTGCGCAAAAGCCCGGTGCTCTTCGGCTTCGTTCTTCGCCCCCGTACAAGCTACCGCTCTGTCCGGCTCCCGGAGCAGGAGAAGCGGCTGCTTCGCGCACACAACAGCGGAGCGGCAGCCGTACGCTCCGAAGCGCTGCTTCAGCCGAAAGACGCCGGCCACCGGCGCTTGGCTTCGGACAGCACCGGAGAGCCGTAGTGTGCGTCTGCACTAGACTGCATGATAGCGAAAAGCTTTGGCAGTGTGTCTCGCAGGGAGATAGCTTAGGAGCGCAGCGCACTTATGCCTCCCTTGTCCAGAAACACGGATTTGCTGCACACTCCAAAAACACTGCTCTTTCCATGGTACTATGTAAGCTGCTGTCTGACGCCCGTTCTCTTGTGCCCACTCTTGCCCAGCTGGTTGTTGCAGCGTGCACGTGCCTTCCTGGCATTCAGTGCACAGTGAAAGCAATCGCAAAAGTCCAGCAGCTGCTGACTCCCAAACACAAGGCGCTTGTCTACGTTTTTGCTTCTCGACAACTCAACGCAAACCTTCATTTCTGCAGCTGCCATCGAGTTTTCTGCATCTCGAGCCTTCTGGGACGAGCACCAATTTCCCAGGAGGGGCTGCATCAGGACGAAGTCAAAACCCAGAAAAGTTGTCTCGGAACACCTTCAATAAAGCATGCCAGCAGTGCATTGAAAAGGCAGGGAGCTTTAGCCACCGTCCTCTAGCAGTCGCGAAGCTGTGCACACAATGTCGTCTGCCTGCGGCAACGTTCTTCGCCCTCGTGCAAGCTACCGCTCTGTCCGGCTCCCGGAGCAGGAGAAGCGGCTGCTTCGCGCACACAACAGCGGAGCGGCAGCCCTTCGCTCCGAAGCGCAGCTTCAGCCGAAAGACGCCGGCCACCGGCGCTTCGCTTCGGACAGCTGCGGAGAGCCGTAGTGTGCGTCTGCAACTAGACTGCATCATAGCGAAAAGCTTTGGCAGTGTGTCTCGCAGGGAGATAGCTTAGGAGCGCAGCGCACTTATGCCTCCCTTGTCCAGAAACACGATTTTACTGCACACTCCAAAAACAGTACTCTTCCCAGGGCAATATATAAGCTGCTTTCTGACGGCCGTGATCTTTCGATTACTCTTGCGCAGCTCGTTGTTTTAACGTGCACGTGCCGTCCTGGCATTCAGTGCACAGTGAAAGCAATCGCAGAAGTCCAGCAGCTGCTGACTCCCAAACACAAGGCGCTGGCTATGTTCTTGCTTCTCCACACTTCAACAGAGTCCTTCATTTCTGCAGCTGCCATCGAGTTTTCTGCATCTCGAGCCTTCTGGGACGAGCACCAATTTCCCAGGAGGGGCTGCATCAGGACGAAGTCAAAACCCAGGAAAGTTGTCTCGGAACACCTTCAATAAAGCATGCCAGCAGTGCATTGAAAAGGCAGGGAGCTTTAGCCACCGTCCTCTAGCAGTCGCAAGGCTGTGCACACAATGTCGTCTGCCTGCGGCAACGTTCTTCGCCCCCGTACAAGCTACCGCTCTGTCCGGCTCCCGGAGCAGGAGAAGCGGCTGCTTCGCGCACACAACAGCGGAGCGGCAGCCGTACGCTCCGAAGCGCTGCTTCAGCCGAAAGACGCCGGCCACCGGCGCTTGGCTTCGGACAGCACCGGAGAGCCGTAGTGTGCGTCTGCACTAGACTGCATGATAGCGATAAGCTTTGGCAGTGTGTCTCGCAGGGAGATAGCTTAGGAGCGCAGCGCACTTATGCCTCCCTTGTCCAGAAACACGGATTTGCTGCACACTCCAAAAACACTGCTCTTTCCATGGTACTATGTAAGCTGCTGTCTGACGCCCGTTCTCTTCTGCCCACTCTTGCCCAGCTGGTTGTTGCAGCGTGCACGTGCCTTCCTGGCATTCAGTGCACAGTGAAAGCAATCGCAAAAGTCCAGCAGCTGCTGACTCCCAAACACAAGGCGCTTGTCTACGTTTTTGCTTCTCGACAACTCAACGCAAACCTTCATTTCTGCAGCTGCCATCGAGTTTTCTGCATCTCGAGCCTTCTGAGACGAGCACCAATTTCCCAGGAGGGGCTGCATCAGGACGAAGTCAAAACCCAGAAAAGTTGTCTCGGAACACCTTCAATAAAGCATGCCAGCAGTGCATTGAAAAGGCAGGTAGCTTTAGCCACCGTCCTCTAGCAGTCGCGAAGCTGTGCACACAATGTCGTCTGCCTGCGGCAACGTTCTTCACCCTCGTGCAAGCTACCGCTCTGTCCGGCTCCCGGAGCAGGAGAAGCGGCTGCTTCGCGCACACAACAGCGGAGCGGCAGCCCTACGCTCCGAAGCGCAGCTTCAGCCGAAAGACGCCGGCCACCGGCGCTTGGCTTCGGACAGCTCCGGAGAGCCGTAGTGTGCGTCTGCACTAGACTGCATCGTAGCGAAAAGCTTTGGCAGTGTGTCTCGCAGGGAGATAGCTTAGGAGCGCAGCGCACTTATGCCTCCCTTGTCCAGAAACACGATTTTACTGCACACTCCAAAAACAGTACTCTTCCCAGGGCAATATGCCAGATGCTCTCTGATGCCCGTGCTCCCTTCCTACTCTTGCCCAGCTCGTTGTTGTAACGTGCACATGCCGTCCTGGAATTCAGTGCACAGTGAAAGCAATCGCAAAAGTCCAGCAGCTGCTGACTCCCAAACACAAGGCGCTGGCTATGTTCTTGCTACTCGACGACTCAACGCAGCCCTTCATTTCTGCAGTTGCCATCGAGGTCTCTGCATGTCGGAGACTGAGAGGACGAGCACGAGTTTCCCACGAGGGGCTGCATCAGGAGGAATTCAAAACTCAGGGAATTTGCCCTGGAACACCTTCCATAAGGATGCTAGAAGGGAATTGAAGAGGCAGGCGAGCGGCCACCACGGTCCTCTAGCAGTCCTTAGGGTGCGCGCAGAAGCCCGGTGCTCTGCGGCTTCGTTCTTCGCCCTCGTGCAAGCTACCGCTCTGTCCGGCTCCCGGAGCAGGAGAAGCGGCTGCTTCGCGCACACAGCAGCGGAGCGGCAGCCCTACGCTCCGAAGCGCAGCTTCAGCCGAAAGACGCCGGCCACCGGCGCTTGGCTTCGGACAGCTCCGGAGAGCCGTAGTGTGCGTCTGCACTAGACTGCATCGTAGCGAAAAGCTTTGGCAGTGTGTCTCGCAGGGAGATAGCTTAGGAGCGCAGCGCACTTATGCCTCCCTTGTCCAGAAACACGATTTTACTGCACACTCCAAAAACAGTACTCTTCCCAGGGCAATATGCCAGATGCTCTCTGATGCCCGTGCTCCCTTCCTACTCTTGCCCAGCTCGTTGTTGTAACGTGCACATGCCGTCCTGGAATTCAGTGCACAGTGAAAGCAATCGCAAAAGTCCAGCAGCTGCTGACTCCCAAACACAAGGCGCTTGTCTACGTTTTTGCTTCTCGACAACTCAACGCAAACCTTCATTTCTGCAGCTGCCATCGAGTTTTCTGCATCTCGAGCCTTCTGGGACGAGCACCAATTTCCCAGGAGGGGCTGCATCAGGACGAAGTCAAAACCCAGGAAAGTTGTCTCGGAACACCTTCAATAAAGCATGCCAGCAGTGCATTGAAAAGGCAGGGAGCTTTAGCCACCGTCCTCTAGCAGTCGCAAGGCTGTGCACACAATGTCGTCTCCCTGCGGCAACGTTCTTCACCCTCGTGCAAGCTACCGCTCTGTCCGGCTCCCGGAGCAGGAGAAGCGGCTGCTTCGCGCACACAACAGCGGAGCGGCAGCCCTACGCTCCGAAGCGCTGCTTAAGCCGAAAGACGCCGGCCACCGGCGCTTGGCTTCGGACAGCTCCGGAGAGCCGTAGTGTGCGTCTGCACTAGACTGCATCGTAGCGAAAAGCTTTGGCAGTGTGTCTCGCAGGGAGATAGCTTAGGAGCGCAGCGCACTTATGCCTCCCTTGTCCAGAAACACGATTTTACTGCACACTCCAAAAACAGTACTCTTCCCAGGGCAATATGCCAGATGCTCTCTGATGCCCGTGCTCCCTTCCTACTCTTGCCCAGCTCGTTGTTGTAACGTGCACATGCCGTCCTGGCATTCAGTGCACAGTGAAAGCAATCGCAAAAGTCCAGCAGCTGCTGACTCCCAAACACAAGGCGCTGGCTATGTTCTTGCTACTCGACGACTCAACGCAGCCCTTCATTTCTGCAGTTGCCATCGAGGTCTCTGCATGTCGGAGACTCAGAGGACGAGCACGAGTTTCCCAGGAGGGGCTGCATCAGGAGGAATTCAAAACTCCAGAAAATTGTCCTGGAACACCTTCCATAAGGATGCTAGAAGGGAATTGAAGAGGCAGGCGAGCGGCCACCTGGGCCCTCTAGCAGTCCTTCGGGTGTGCGCAAAAGCCCGGTGCTCTTCGGCTTCGTTCTTCGCCCCCGTACAAGCTACCGCTCTGTCCGGCTCCCGGAGCAGGAGAAGCGGCTGCTTCGCGCACACAACAGCGGAGCGGCAGCCGTACGCTCCGAAGCGCTGCTTCAGCCGAAAGACGCCGGCCACCGGCGCTTGGCTTCGGACAGCTCCGGAGAGCCGTAGTGTGCGTCTGCACTAGACTGCATCGTAGCGAATAGCTTTGGCAGTGTGTCTCGCAGGGAGATAGCTTAGGAGCGCAGCGCACTTATGCCTCCCTTGTCCAGAAACACGATTTTACTGCACACTCCAAAAACAGTACTCTTCCCAGGGCAATATATAAGCTGCTTTCTGACGGCCGTGATCTTTCGATTACTCTTGCGCAGCTCGTTGTTTTAACGTGCACGTGCCGTCCTGGCATTCAGTGCACAGTGAAAGCAATCGCAAAAGTCCAGCAGCTGCTGACTCCCAAACACAAGGCGCTGGCTATGTTCTTGCTTCTCCACACTTCAACAGAGTCCTTCATTTCTGCAGCTGCCATCGAGTTTTCTGCATCTCGAGCCTTCTGGGACGAGCACCAATTTCCCAGGAGGGGCTGCATCAGGACGAAGTCAAAACCCAGGAAAGTTGTCTCGGAACACCTTCAATAAAGCATGCCAGCAGTGCATTGAAAAGGCAGGGAGCTTTAGCCACCGTCCTCTAGCAGTCGCAAGGCTGTGCACACAATGTCGTCTGCCTGCGGCAACGTTCTTCACCCTCGTGCAAGCTACCGCTCTGTCCGGCTCCCGGAGCAGGAGAAGCGGCTGCTTCGCGCACACAACAGCGGAGCGGCAGCCCTACGCTCCGAAGCGCTGCTTCAGCCGAAAGACGCCGGCCACCGGCGCTTGGCTTCGGACAGCTCCGGAGAGCCGTAGTGTGCGTCTGCACTAGACTGCATCGTAGCGAAAAGCTTTGGCAGTGTGTCTCGCAGGGAGATAGCTTAGGAGCGCAGCGCACTTATGCCTCCCTTGTCCAGAAACACGATTTTACTGCACACTCCAAAAACAGTACTCTTCCCAGGGCAATATATAAGCTGTTTTCTGACGGCCGTGATCTTTCGATTACTCTTGCCCAGCTCGTTGTTTTAACGTGCACATGCCGTCCTGGAATTCAGTGCACAGTGAAAGCAATCGCAAAAGTCCAGCAGCTGCTGACTCCCAAACACAAGGCGCTGGCTATGTTCTTGCTTCTCGACAACTCAACGCAGCCCTTCATTTCTGCAGTTGCCATCGAGGTCTCTGCATGTCGGAGACTCAGAGGACGAGCACGAGTTTCCCAGGAGGGGCTGCATCAGGAGGAATACAAAACTCCAGAAAATTGTCCTGGAACACCTTCCATAAGGATGCTAGAAGGGAATTGAAGAGGCAGGCGAGCGGCCACCTGGGTCCTCTAGCAGTCCTTCGGGTGTGCGCAAAAGCCCGGTGCTCTTCGGCTTCGTTCTTCGCCCCCGTACAAGCTACCGCTCTGTCCGGCTCCCGGAGCAGGAGAAGCGGCTGCTTCGCGCACACAACAGCGGAGCGGCAGCCCTACGCTCCGAAGCGCTGCTTAAGCCGAAAGACGCCGGCCACCGGCGCTTGGCTTCGGACAGCTCCGGAGAGCCGTAGTGTGCGTCTGCACTAGACTGAATCATAGCGAAAAGCTTTGACAGTGTGTCTCGCAGAGAGATAGCTTAGGAGCGCAGCGCACTTATGCCTCCCTTGTCCAGAAACACGATTTTACTGCACACTCCAAAAACAGTACTCTTCCCAGGGCAATATATAAGCTGCTTTCTGACGGCCGTGATCTTTCGATTACTCTTGCCCAGCTCGTTGTTTTAACGTGCACATGCCGTCCTGGCATTCAGTGCACAGTGAAAGCAATCGCAAAAGTCCAGCAGCTGCTGACTCCCAAACACAAGGCGCTGGCTATGTTCTTGCTTCTCGACAACTCAACGCAGCCCTTCATTTCTGCAGTTGCCATCGAGGTCTCTGCATGTCGGAGACTCAGAGGACGAGCACGAGTTTCCCAGGAGGGGCTGCATCAGGAGGAATTCAAAACTCCAGAAAATTGTCCTGGAACACCTTCCATAAGGATGATAGAAGGGAATTGAAGAGGCAGGCGAGCGGCCACGACCGTCCTCTAGCAGTCCTTCGGGTGTGCGCAAAAGCCCGGTGCTCTTCGGCTTCGTTCTTCGCCCCCGTACAAGCTACCGCTCTGTCCGGCTCCCGGAGCAGGAGAAGCGGCTGCTTCGCGCACACAACAGCGGAGCGGCAGCCCTACGCTCCGAAGCGCTGCTTCAGCCGAAAGACGCCGGCCACCGGCGCTTGGCTTCGGACAGCACCGGAGAGCCGTAGTGTGCGTCTGCACTAGACTGCATGATAGCGATAAGCTTTGGCAGTGTGTCTCGCAGGGAGATAGCTTAGGAGCGCAGCGCACTTATGCCTCCCTTGTCCAGAAACACGGATTTGCTGCACACTCCAAAAACACTGCTCTTTCCATGGTACTATGTAAGCTGCTGTCTGACGCCCGTTCTCTTCTGCCCACTCTTGCCCAGCTGGTTGTTGCAGCGTGCACGTGCCTTCCTGGCATTCAGTGCACAGTGAAAGCAATCGCAAAAGTCCAGCAGCTGCTGACTCCCAAACACAAGGCGCTTGTCTACGTTTTTGCTTCTCGACAACTCAACGGAAACCTTCATTTCTGCAGCTGCCATCGAGTTTTCTGCATCTCGAGCCTTCTGAGACGAGCACCAATTTCCCAGGAGGGGCTGCATCAGGACGAAGTCAAAACCCAGAAAAGTTGTCTCGGAACACCTTCAATAAAGCATGCCAGCAGTGCATTGAAAAGGCAGGTAGCTTTAGCCACCGTCCTCTAGCAGTCGCGAAGCTGTGCACACAATGTCGTCTGCCTGCGGCAACGTTCTTCGCCCTCGTGCAAGCTACCGCTCTGTCCGGCTCCCGGAGCAGGAGAAGCGGCTGCTTCGCGCACACAACAGCGGAGCGGCAGCCCTACGCTCCGAAGCGCTGCTTCAGCCGAAAGACGCCGGCCACCGGCGCTTGGCTTCGGACAGCTGCGGAGAGCCGTAGTGTGCGTCTGCACTAGACTGCATCATAGCGAAAAGCTTTGGCAGTGTGTCTCGCAGGGAGATAGCTTAGGAGCGCAGCGCACTTATGCCTCCCTTGTCCAGAAACACGATTTTACTGCACACTCCAAAAACAGTACTCTTCCCAGGGCAATATATAAGCTGCTTTCTGACGGCCGTGATCTTTCGATTACTCTTGCGCAGCTCGTTGTTTTAACGTGCACGTGCCGTCCTGGCATTCAGTGCACAGTGAAAGCAATCGCAAAAGTCCAGCAGCTGCTGACTCCCAAACACAAGGCGCTGGCTATGTTCTTGCTTCTCCACACTTCAACAGAGTCCTTCATTTCTGCAGCTGCCATCGAGTTTTCTGCATCTCGAGCCTTCTGGGACGAGCACCAATTTCCCAGGAGGGGCTGCATCAGGACGAAGTCAAAACCCAGGAAAGTTGTCTCGGAACACCTTCAATAAAGCATGCCAGCAGTGCATTGAAAAGGCAGGGAGCTTTAGCCACCGTCCTCTAGCAGTCGCAAGGCTGTGCACACAATGTCGTCTGCCTGCGGCAACGTTCTTCACCCTCGTGCAAGCTACCGCTCTGTCCGGCTCCCGGAGCAGGAGAAGCGGCTGCTTCGCGCACACAACAGCGGAGCGGCAGCCCTACGCTCCGAAGCGCTGCTTCAGCCGAAAGACGCCGGCCACCGGCGCTTGGCTTCGGACAGCTCCGGAGAGCCGTAGTGTGCGTCTGCACTAGACTGCATCGTAGCGAAAAGCTTTGGCAGTGTGTCTCGCAGGGAGATAGCTTAGGAGCGCAGCGCACTTATGCCTCCCTTGTCCAGAAACACGATTTTACTGCACACTCCAAAAACAGTACTCTTCCCAGGGCAATATATAAGCTGCTTTCTGACGGCCGTGATCTTTCGATTACTCTTGCCCAGCTCGTTGTTTTAACGTGCACATGCCGTCCTGGAATTCAGTGCACAGTGAAAGCAATCGCAAAAGTCCAGCAGCTGCTGACTCCCAAACACAAGGCGCTGGCTATGTTCTTGCTTCTCGACAACTCAACGCAGCCCTTCATTTCTGCAGTTGCCATCGAGGTCTCTGCATGTCGGAGACTCAGAGGACGAGCACGAGTTTCCCAGGAGGGGCTGCATCAGGAGGAATACAAAACTCCAGAAAATTGTCCTGGAACACCTTCCATAAGGATGCTAGAAGGGAATTGAAGAGGCAGGCGAGCGGCCACCTGGGTCCTCTAGCAGTCCTTCGGGTGTGCGCAAAAGCCCGGTGCTCTTCGGCTTCGTTCTTCGCCCCCGTACAAGCTACCGCTCTGTCCGGCTCCCGGAGCAGGAGAAGCGGCTGCTTCGCGCACACAACAGCGGAGCGGCAGCCCTACGCTCCGAAGCGCTGCTTAAGCCGAAAGACGCCGGCCACCGGCGCTTGGCTTCGGACAGCTCCGGAGAGCCGTAGTGTGCGTCTGCACTAGACTGAATCATAGCGAAAAGCTTTGACAGTGTGTCTCGCAGAGAGATAGCTTAGGAGCGCAGCGCACTTATGCCTCCCTTGTCCAGAAACACGATTTTACTGCACACTCCAAAAACAGTACTCTTCCCTGGGCAATATATAAGCTGCTTTCTGACGGCCGTGATCTTTCGATTACTCTTGCCCAGCTCGTTGTTTTAACGTGCACATGCCGTCCTGGCATTCAGTGCACAGTGAAAGCAATCGCAAAAGTCCAGCAGCTGCTGACTCCCAAACACAAGGCGCTGGCTATGTTCTTGCTTCTCGACAACTCAACGCAGCCCTTCATTTCTGCAGTTGCCATCGAGGTCTCTGCATGTCGGAGACTCAGAGGACGAGCACGAGTTTCCCAGGAGGGGCTGCATCAGGAGGAATTCAAAACTCCAGAAAATTGTCCTGGAACACCTTCCATAAGGATGATAGAAGGGAATTGAAGAGGCAGGCGAGCGGCCACGACCGTCCTCTAGCAGTCCTTCGGGTGTGCGCAAAAGCCCGGTGCTCTTCGGCTTCGTTCTTCGCCCCCGTACAAGCTACCGCTCTGTCCGGCTCCCGGAGCAGGAGAAGCGGCTGCTTCGCGCACACAACAGCGGAGCGGCAGCCCTACGCTCCGAAGCGCTGCTTCAGCCGAAAGACGCCGGCCACCGGCGCTTGGCTTCGGACAGCACCGGAGAGCCGTAGTGTGCGTCTGCACTAGACTGCATGATAGCGATAAGCTTTGGCAGTGTGTCTCGCAGGGAGATAGCTTAGGAGCGCAGCGCACTTATGCCTCCCTTGTCCAGAAACACGGATTTGCTGCACACTCCAAAAACACTGCTCTTTCCATGGTACTATGTAAGCTGCTGTCTGACGCCCGTTCTCTTCTGCCCACTCTTGCCCAGCTGGTTGTTGCAGCGTGCACGTGCCTTCCTGGCATTCAGTGCACAGTGAAAGCAATCGCAAAAGTCCAGCAGCTGCTGACTCCCAAACACAAGGCGCTTGTCTACGTTTTTGCTTCTCGACAACTCAACGGAAACCTTCATTTCTGCAGCTGCCATCGAGTTTTCTGCATCTCGAGCCTTCTGAGACGAGCACCAATTTCCCAGGAGGGGCTGCATCAGGACGAAGTCAAAACCCAGAAAAGTTGTCTCGGAACACCTTCAATAAAGCATGCCAGCAGTGCATTGAAAAGGCAGGTAGCTTTAGCCACCGTCCTCTAGCAGTCGCGAAGCTGTGCACACAATGTCGTCTGCCTGCGGCAACGTTCTTCGCCCTCGTGCAAGCTACCGCTCTGTCCGGCTCCCGGAGCAGGAGAAGCGGCTGCTTCGCGCACACAACAGCGGAGCGGCAGCCCTACGCTCCGAAGCGCTGCTTCAGCCGAAAGACGCCGGCCACCGGCGCTTGGCTTCGGACAGCTGCGGAGAGCCGTAGTGTGCGTCTGCAACTAGACTGCATCATAGCGAAAAGCTTTGGCAGTGTGTCTCGCAGGGAGATAGCTTAGGAGCGCAGCGCACTTATGCCTCCCTTGTCCAGAAACACGATTTTACTGCACACTCCAAAAACAGTACTCTTCCCTGGGCAATATATAAGCTGCTTTCTGACGGCCGTGATCTTTCGATTACTCTTGCGCAGCTCGTTGTTTTAACGTGCACGTGCCGTCCTGGCATTCAGTGCACAGTGAAAGCAATCGCAGAAGTCCAGCAGCTGCTGACTCCCAAACACAAGGCGCTGGCTATGTTCTTGCTTCTCCACACTTCAACAGAGTCCTTCATTTCTGCAGCTGCCATCGAGTTTTCTGCATCTCGAGCCTTCTGGGACGAGCACCAATTTCCCAGGAGGGGCTGCATCAGGACGAAGTCAAAACCCAGGAAAGTTGTCTCGGAACACCTTCAATAAAGCATGCCAGCAGTGCATTGAAAAGGCAGGGAGCTTTAGCCACCGTCCTCTAGCAGTCGCAAGGCTGTGCACACAATGTCGTCTGCCTGCGGCAACGTTCTTCGCCCACGTGCAAGCTACCGCTCTGTCCGGCTCCCGGAGCAGGAGAAGCGGCTGCTTCGCGCACACAACAGCGGAGCGGCAGCCGTACGCTCCGAAGCGCTGCTTCAGCCGAAAGACGCCGGCCACCGGCGCTTGGCTTCGGACAGCACCGGAGAGCCGTAGTGTGCGTCTGCACTAGACTGCATGATAGCGATAAGCTTTGGCAGTGTGTCTCGCAGGGAGATAGCTTAGGAGCGCAGCGCACTTATGCCTCCCTTGTCCAGAAACACGGATTTGCTGCACACTCCAAAAACACTGCTCTTTCCATGGTACTATGTAAGCTGCTGTCTGACGCCCGTTCTCTTCTGCCCACTCTTGCCCAGCTGGTTGTTGCAGCGTGCACGTGCCTTCCTGGCATTCAGTGCACAGTGAAAGCAATCGCAAAAGTCCAGCAGCTGCTGACTCCCAAACACAAGGCGCTTGTCTACGTTTTTGCTTCTCGACAACTCAACGGAAACCTTCATTTCTGCAGCTGCCATCGAGTTTTCTGCATCTCGAGCCTTCTGAGACGAGCACCAATTTCCCAGGAGGGGCTGCATCAGGACGAAGTCAAAACCCAGAAAAGTTGTCTCGGAACACCTTCAATAAAGCATGCCAGCAGTGCATTGAAAAGGCAGGGAGCTTTAGCCACCGTCCTCTAGCAGTCGCGAAGCTGTGCACACAATGTCGTCTCCCTGCGGCAACGTTCTTCGCCCTCGTGCAAGCTACCGCTCTGTCCGGCTCCCGGAGCAGGAGAAGCGGCTGCTTCGCGCACACAACAGCGGAGCGGCAGCCCTACGCTCCGAAGCGCTGCTTCAACCGAAAGACGCCGGCCACCGGCGCTTGGCTTCGGACAGCTCCGGAGAGCCGTAGTGTGCTTCTGCACTAGACTGCATCATAGCGAAAAGCTTTGGCATTGTGTCTCGCAGAGAGATAGCTTAGGAGCGCAGCGCACTTATGCCTCCCTTGTCCAGAAACACGATTTTACTGCACACTCCAAAAACAGTACTCTTCCCAGGGCAATATATAAGCTGCTTTCTGATGGCCGTGATCTTTCGATTACTCTTGCGCAGCTCGTTGTTGCAGAGTGCACGTGCCTTCCTGGAATTCAGTGCACAGTGAAAGCAATCGCAAAAGTCCAGCAGCTGCTGACTCCCAAACACAAGGCGCTGGCTATGTTCTTGCTTCTCGACAACTCAACGCAGCCCTTCATTTCTGCAGTTGCCATCGAGGTCTCTGCATGTCGGAGACTCAGAGGACGAGCACGAGTTTCCCAGGAGGGGCTGCATCAGGAGGAATACAAAACTCCAGAAAATTGTCCTGGAACACCTTCCATAAGGATGCTAGAAGGGAATTGAAGAGGCAGGCGAGCGGCCACCTGGGCCCTCTAGCAGTCCTTCGGGTGTGCGCAAAAGCCCGGTGCTCTTCGGCTTCGTTCTTCGCCCCCGTACAAGCTACCGCTCTGTCCGGCTCCCGGAGCAGGAGAAGCGGCTGCTTCGCGCACACAACAGCGGAGCGGCAGCCCTACGCTCCGAAGCGCTGCTTCAGCCGAAAGACGCCGGCCACCGGCGCTTGGCTTCGGACAGCTCCGGAGAGCCGTAGTGTGCGTCTGCACTAGACTGCATGATAGCGATAAGCTTTGGCAGTGTGTCTCGCAGGGAGATAGCTTAGGAGCGCAGCGCACTTATGCCTCCCTTGTCCAGAAACACGATTTTACTGCACACTCCAAAAACAGTACTCTTCCCAGGGCAATATATAAGCTGTTTTCTGACGGCCGTGATCTTTCGATTACTCTTGCCCAGCTCGTTGTTTTAACGTGCACATGCCGTCCTGGCATTCAGTGCACAGTGAAAGCAATCGCAAAAGTCCAGCAGCTGCTGACTCCCAAACACAAGGCGCTGGCTATGTTCTTGCTTCTCGACAACTCAACGCAGCCCTTCATTTCTGCAGTTGCCATCGAGGTCTCTGCATGTCGGAGACTCAGAGGACGAGCACGAGTTTCCCAGGAGGGGCTGCATCAGGAGGAATTCAAAACTCCAGAAAATTGTCCTGGAACACCTTCCATAAGGATAATAGAAGGGAATTGAAGAGGCAGGCGAGCGGCCACCTGGGTCCTCTAGCAGTCCTTCGGGTGTGCGCAAAAGCCCGGTGCTCTTCGGCTTCGTTCTTCGCCCCCGTACAAGCTACCGCTCTGTCCGGCTCCCGGAGCAGGAGAAGCGGCTGCTTCGCGCACACAACAGCGGAGCGGCAGCCGTACGCTCCGAAGCGCTGCTTCAGCCGAAAGACGCCGGCCACCGGCGCTTGGCTTCGGACAGCACCGGAGAGCCGTAGTGTGCGTCTGCACTAGACTGCATGATAGCGATAAGCTTTGGCAGTGTGTCTCGCAGGGAGATAGCTTAGGAGCGCAGCGCACTTATGCCTCCCTTGTCCAGAAACACGGATTTGCTGCACACTCCAAAAACACTGCTCTTTCCATGGTACTATGTAAGCTGCTGTCTGACGCCCGTTCTCTTCTGCCCACTCTTGCCCAGCTGGTTGTTGCAGCGTGCACGTGCCTTCCTGGCATTCAGTGCACAGTGAAAGCAATCGCAAAAGTCCAGCAGCTGCTGACTCCCAAACACAAGGCGCTTGTCTACGTTTTTGCTTCTCGACAACTCAACGCAAACCTTCATTTCTGCAGCTGCCATCGAGTTTTCTGCATCTCGAGCCTTCTGGGACGAGCACCAATTTCCCAGGAGGGGCTGCATCAGGACGAAGTCAAAACCCAGGAAAGTTGTCTCGGAACACCTTCAATAAAGCATGCCAGCAGTGCATTGAAAAGGCAGGGAGCTTTAGCCACCGTCCTCTAGCAGTCGCAAGGCTGTGCACACAATGTCGTCTCCCTGCGGCAACGTTCTTCACCCTCGTGCAAGCTACCGCTCTGTCCGGCTCCCGGAGCAGGAGAAGCGGCTGCTTCGCGCACACAACAGCGGAGCGGCAGCCGTACGCTCCGAAGCGCTGCTTCAGCCGAAAGACGCCGGCCACCGGCGCTTGGCTTCGGACAGCTCCGGAGAGCCGTAGTGTGCGTCTGCACTAGACTGCATCGTAGCGAAAAGCTTTGGCAGTGTGTCTCGCAGGGAGATAGCTTAGGAGCGCAGCGCACTTATGCCTCCCTTGTCCAGAAACACGATTTTACTGCACACTCCAAAAACAGTACTCTTCCCAGGGCAATATGCCAGATGCTCTCTGATGCCCGTGCTCCCTTCCTACTCTTGCCCAGCTCGTTGTTGTAACGTGCACATGCCGTCCTGGAATTCAGTGCACAGTGAAAGCAATCGCAAAAGTCCAGCAGCTGCTGACTCCCAAACACAAGGCGCTGGCTATGTTCTTGCTACTCGACGACTCAACGCAGCCCTTCATTTCTGCAGTTGCCATCGAGGTCTCTGCATGTCGGAGACTGAGAGGACGAGCACGAGTTTCCCACGAGGGGCTGCATCAGGAGGAATTCAAAACTCAGGGAATTTGCCCTGGAACACCTTCCATAAGGATGCTAGAAGGGAATTGAAGAGGCAGGCGAGCGGCCACCACGGTCCTCTAGCAGCCCTTAGGGTGCGCGCAGAAGCCCGGTGCTCTGCGGCTTCGTTCTTCGCCCTCGTGCAAGCTACCGCTCTGTCCGGCTCCCGGAGCAGGAGAAGCGGCTGCTTCGCGCACACAGCAGCGGAGCGGCAGCCGTAGGCTCCGAAGAGCTGCTTCAGCCGAAAGACGCCGGCCACCGGCGCTTGGCTTCGGACAGCTCCGGAGAGCCGTAGTGTGCGTCTGCACTAGACTGCATCATCGCGAAAAGCTCTGGCATTGTGTCTCGCAGAGAGATAGCTTAGGAGCGCAGCGCACTTATGCCTCCCTTGTCCAGAAACACGATTTTACTGCACACTCCAAAAACAGTACTCTTCCCAGGGCAATATATAAGCTGCTTTCTGATGGCCGTGATCTTTCGATTACTCTTGCGCAGCTCGTTGTTGCAGAGTGCACGTGCCTTCCTGGAATTCAGTGCAGAGTGAAAGCAATCGCAAAAGTCCAGCAGCTGCTGACTCCCAAACACAAGGCGCTGGCTATGTTCTTGCTTCTCGACAACTCAACGCAGCCCTTCATTTCTGCAGTTGCCATCGAGGTCTCTGCATGTCGGAGACTCAGAGGACGAGCACGAGTTTCCCAGGAGGGGCTGCATCAGGAGGAATTCAAAACTCAGGGAATTTGCCCTGGAACACCTTCCATAAGGATGCTAGAAGGGAATTGAAGAGGCAGGCGAGCGGCCACCTGGGCCCTCTAGCAGTCCTTCGGGTGTGCGCAAAAGCCCGGTGCTCTTCGGCTTCGTTCTTCGCCCCCGTACAAGCTACCGCTCTGTCCGGCTCCCGGAGCAGGAGAAGCGGCTGCTTCGCGCACACAACAGCGGAGCGGCAGCCCTACGCTCCGAAGCGCTGCTTCAGCCGAAAGACGCCGGCCACCGGCGCTTGGCTTCGGACAGCTCCGGAGAGCCGTAGTGTGCGTCTGCACTAGACTGCATGATAGCGATAAGCTTTGGCAGTGTGTCTCGCAGGGAGATAGCTTAGGAGCGCAGCGCACTTATGCCTCCCTTGTCCAGAAACACGATTTTACTGCACACTCCAAAAACAGTACTCTTCCCAGGGCAATATATAAGCTGTTTTCTGACGGCCGTGATCTTTCGATTACTCTTGCGCAGCTCGTTGTTTTAACGTGCACATGCCGTCCTGGCATTCAGTGCACAGTGAAAGCAATCGCAAAAGTCCAGCAGCTGCTGACTCCCAAACACAAGGCGCTGGCTATGTTCTTGCTACTCGACGACTCAACGCAGCCCTTCATTTCTGCAGTTGCCATCGAGGTCTCTGCATGTCGGAGACTGAGAGGACGAGCACGAGTTTCCCAGGAGGGGCTGCATCAGGAGGAATTCAAAACTCAGGGAATTTGCCCTGGAACACCTTCCATAAGGATGCTAGAAGGGAATTGAAGAGGCAGGCGAGCGGCCACCACGGTCCTCTAGCATTCCTTAGGGTGCGCGCAGAAGCCCGGTGCTCTGCGGCTTCGTTCTTCGCCCTCGTGCAAGCTACCGCTCTGTCCGGCTCCCGGAGCAGGAGAAGCGGCTGCTTCGCGCACACAGCAGCGGAGCGGCAGCCGTAGGCTCCGAAGAGCTGCTTCAGCCGAAAGACGCCGGCCACCGGCGCTTGGCTTCGGACAGCTCCGGAGAGCCGTAGTGTGCGTCTGCACTAGACTGCATCATCGCGAAAAGCTTTGGCATTGTGTCTCGCAGAGAGATAGCTTAGGAGCGCAGCGCACTTATGCCTCCCTTGTCCAGAAACACGATTTTACTGCACACTCCAAAAACAGTACTCTTCCCAGGGCAATATATAAGCTGCTTTCTGATGGCCGTGATCTTTCGATTACTCTTGCGCAGCTCGTTGTTGCAGAGTGCACGTGCCTTCCTGGAATTCAGTGCAGAGTGAAAGCAATCGCAAAAGTCCAGCAGCTGCTGACTCCCAAACACAAGGCGCTGGCTATGTTCTTGCTTCTCGACAACTCAACGCAGCCCTTCATTTCTGCAGTTGCCATCGAGGTCTCTGCATGTCGGAGACTCAGAGGACGAGCACGAGTTTCCCAGGAGGGGCTGCATCAGGAGGAATACAAAACTCCAGAAAATTGTCCTGGAACACCTTCCATAAGGATGCTAGAAGGGAATTGAAGAGGCAGGCGAGCGGCCACCTGGGCCCTCTAGCAGTCCTTCGGGTGTGCGCAAAAGCCCGGTGCTCTTCGGCTTCGTTCTTCGCCCCCGTACAAGCTACCGCTCTGTCCGGCTCCCGGAGCAGGAGAAGCGGCTGCTTCGCGCACACAACAGCGGAGCGGCAGCCCTACGCTCCGAAGCGCTGCTTCAGCCGAAAGACGCCGGCCACCGGCGCTTGGCTTCGGACAGCTCCGGAGAGCCGTAGTGTGCGTCTGCACTAGACTGCATGATAGCGATAAGCTTTGGCAGTGTGTCTCGCAGGGAGATAGCTTAGGAGCGCAGCGCACTTATGCCTCCCTTGTCCAGAAACACGATTTTACTGCACACTCCAAAAACAGTACTCTTCCCAGGGCAATATATAAGCTGTTTTCTGACGGCCGTGATCTTTCGATTACTCTTGCCCAGCTCGTTGTTTTAACGTGCACATGCCGTCCTGGCATTCAGTGCACAGTGAAAGCAATCGCAAAAGTCCAGCAGCTGCTGACTCCCAAACACAAGGCGCTGGCTATGTTCTTGCTTCTCGACAACTCAACGCAGCCCTTCATTTCTGCAGTTGCCATCGAGGTCTCTGCATGTCGGAGACTCAGAGGACGAGCACGAGTTTCCCAGGAGGGGCTGCATCAGGAGGAATACAAAACTCCAGAAAATTGTCCTGGAACACCTTCCATAAGGATGCTAGAAGGGAATTGAAGAGGCAGGCGAGCGGCCACCTGGGCCCTCTAGCAGTCCTTCGGGTGTGCGCAAAAGCCCGGTGCTCTTCGGCTTCGTTCTTCGCCCCCGTACAAGCTACCGCTCTGTCCGGCTCCCGGAGCAGGAGAAGCGGCTGCTTCGCGCACACAACAGCGGAGCGGCAGCCCTACGCTCCGAAGCGCTGCTTCAGCCGAAAGACGCCGGCCACCGGCGCTTGGCTTCGGACAGCTCCGGAGAGCCGTAGTGTGCGTCTGCACTAGACTGCATGATAGCGATAAGCTTTGGCAGTGTGTCTCGCAGGGAGATAGCTTAGGAGCGCAGCGCACTTATGCCTCCCTTGTCCAGAAACACGATTTTACTGCACACTCCAAAAACAGTACTCTTCCCAGGGCAATATATAAGCTGTTTTCTGACGGCCGTGATCTTTCGATTACTCTTGCCCAGCTCGTTGTTTTAACGTGCACATGCCGTCCTGGCATTCAGTGCACAGTGAAAGCAATCGCAAAAGTCCAGCAGCTGCTGACTCCCAAACACAAGGCGCTGGCTATGTTCTTGCTTCTCGACAACTCAACGCAGCCCTTCATTTCTGCAGTTGCCATCGAGGTCTCTGCATGTCGGAGACTCAGAGGACGAGCACGAGTTTCCCAGGAGGGGCTGCATCAGGAGGAATTCAAAACTCCAGAAAATTGTCCTGGAACACCTTCCATAAGGATGATAGAAGGGAATTGAAGAGGCAGGCGAGCGGCCACGACCGTCCTCTAGCAGTCCTTCGGGTGTGCGCAAAAGCCCGGTGCTCTTCGGCTTCGTTCTTCGCCCCCGTACAAGCTACCGCTCTGTCCGGCTCCCGGAGCAGGAGAAGCGGCTGCTTCGCGCACACAACAGCGGAGCGGCAGCCCTACGCTCCGAAGCGCTGCTTCAGCCGAAAGACGCCGGCCACCGGCGCTTGGCTTCGGACAGCACCGGAGAGCCGTAGTGTGCGTCTGCACTAGACTGCATGATAGCGATAAGCTTTGGCAGTGTGTCTCGCAGGGAGATAGCTTAGGAGCGCAGCGCACTTATGCCTCCCTTGTCCAGAAACACGGATTTGCTGCACACTCCAAAAACACTGCTCTTTCCATGGTACTATGTAAGCTGCTGTCTGACGCCCGTTCTCTTCTGCCCACTCTTGCCCAGCTGGTTGTTGCAGCGTGTGCGTGCCTTCCTGGCATTCAGTGCACAGTGAAAGCAATCGCAAAAGTCCAGCAGCTGCTGACTCCCAAACACAAGGCGCTTGTCTACGTTTTTGCTTCTCGACAACTCAACGCAAACCTTCATTTCTGCAGCTGCCATCGAGTTTTCTGCATCTCGAGCCTTCTGGGACGAGCACCAATTTCCCAGGAGGGGCTGCATCAGGACGAAGTCAAAACCCAGGAAAGTTGTCTCGGAACACCTTCAATAAAGCATGCCAGCAGTGCATTGAAAAGGCAGGGAGCTTTAGCCACCGTCCTCTAGCAGTCGCAAGGCTGTGCACACAATGTCGTCTCCCTGCGGCAACGTTCTTCACCCTCGTGCAAGCTACCGCTCTGTCCGGCTCCCGGAGCAGGAGAAGCGGCTGCTTCGCGCACACAACAGCGGAGCGGCAGCCCTACGCTCCGAAGCGCTGCTTCAGCCGAAAGACGCCGGCCACCGGCGCTTGGCTTCGGACAGCTCCGGAGAGCCGTAGTGTGCGTCTGCACTAGACTGCATCGTAGCGAAAAGCTTTGGCAGTGTGTCTCGCAGGGAGATAGCTTAGGAGCGCAGCGCACTTATGCCTCCCTTGTCCAGAAACACGATTTTACTGCACACTCCAAAAACAGTACTCTTCCCAGGGCAATATGCCAGATGCTCTCTGATGCCCGTGCTCCCTTCCTACTCTTGCCCAGCTCGTTGTTGTAACGTGCACATGCCGTCCTGGCATTCAGTGCACAGTGAAAGCAATCGCAAAAGTCCAGCAGCTGCTGACTCCCAAACACAAGGCGCTGGCTATGTTCTTGCTACTCGACGACTCAACGCAGCCCTTCATTTCTGCAGTTGCCATCGAGGTCTCTGCATGTCGGAGACTCAGAGGACGAGCACGAGTTTCCCAGGAGGGGCTGCATCAGGAGGAATTCAAAACTCAGGGAATTTGCCCTGGAACACCTTCCATAAGGATGCTAGAATGGAATTGAAGAGGCAGGCGAGCGGCCACCACCGTCCTCTAGCAGTCCTTAGGGTGCGCGCAGAAGCCCGGTGCTCTGCGGCTTCGTTCTTCGCCCTCGTGCAAGCTACCGCTCTGTCCGGCTCCCGGAGCAGGAGAAGCGGCTGCTTCGCGCACACAGCAGCGGAGCGGCAGCCGTAGGCTCCGAAGAGCTGCTTCAGCCGAAAGACGCCGGCCACCGGCGCTTGGCTTCGGACAGCTCCGGAGAGCCGTAGTGTGCGTCTGCACTAGACTGCATCATCGCGAAAAGCTCTGGCATTGTGTCTCGCAGAGAGATAGCTTAGGAGCGCAGCGCACTTATGCCTCCCTTGTCCAGAAACACGATTTTACTGCACACTCCAAAAACAGTACTCTTCCCAGGGCAATATATAAGCTGCTTTCTGATGGCCGTGATCTTTCGATTACTCTTGCGCAGCTCGTTGTTGCAGAGTGCACGTGCCTTCCTGGAATTCAGTGCAGAGTGAAAGCAATCGCAAAAGTCCAGCAGCTGCTGACTCCCAAACACAAGGCGCTGGCTATGTTCTTGCTTCTCGACAACTCAACGCAGCCCTTCATTTCTGCAGTTGCCATCGAGGTCTCTGCATGTCGGAGACTCAGAGGACGAGCACGAGTTTCCCAGGAGGGGCTGCATCAGGAGGAATACAAAACTCCAGAAAATTGTCCTGGAACACCTTCCATAAGGATGCTAGAAGGGAATTGAAGAGGCAGGCGAGCGGCCACCTGGGCCCTCTAGCAGTCCTTCGGGTGTGCGCAAAAGCCCGGTGCTCTTCGGCTTCGTTCTTCGCCCCCGTACAAGCTACCGCTCTGTCCGGCTCCCGGAGCAGGAGAAGCGGCTGCTTCGCGCACACAACAGCGGAGCGGCAGCCCTACGCTCCGAAGCGCTGCTTCAGCCGAAAGACGCCGGCCACCGGCGCTTGGCTTCGGACAGCTCCGGAGAGCCGTAGTGTGCGTCTGCACTAGACTGCATGATAGCGATAAGCTTTGGCAGTGTGTCTCGCAGGGAGATAGCTTAGGAGCGCAGCGCACTTATGCCTCCCTTGTCCAGAAACACGATTTTACTGCACACTCCAAAAACAGTACTCTTCCCAGGGCAATATATAAGCTGTTTTCTGACGGCCGTGATCTTTCGATTACTCTTGCCCAGCTCGTTGTTTTAACGTGCACATGCCGTCCTGGCATTCAGTGCACAGTGAAAGCAATCGCAAAAGTCCAGCAGCTGCTGACTCCCAAACACAAGGCGCTGGCTATGTTCTTGCTACTCGACGACTCAACGCAGCCCTTCATTTCTGCAGTTGCCATCGAGGTCTCTGCATGTCGGAGACTGAGAGGACGAGCACGAGTTTCCCACGAGGGGCTGCATCAGGAGGAATTCAAAACTCAGGGAATTTGCCCTGGAACACCTTCCATAAGGATGCTAGAAGGGAATTGAAGAGGCAGGCGAGCGGCCACCACGGTCCTCTAGCATTCCTTAGGGTGCGCGCAGAAGCCCGGTGCTCTGCGGCTTCGTTCTTCGCCCTCGTGCAAGCTACCGCTCTGTCCGGCTCCCGGAGCAGGAGAAGCGGCTGCTTCGCGCACACAGCAGCGGAGCGGCAGCCGTAGGCTCCGAAGAGCTGCTTCAGCCGAAAGACGCCGGCCACCGGCGCTTGGCTTCGGACAGCTCCGGAGAGCCGTAGTGTGCGTCTGCACTAGACTGCATCATCGCGAAAAGCTTTGGCATTGTGTCTCGCAGAGAGATAGCTTAGGAGCGCAGCGCACTTATGCCTCCCTTGTCCAGAAACACGATTTTACTGCACACTCCAAAAACAGTACTCTTCCCAGGGCAATATATAAGCTGCTTTCTGATGGCCGTGATCTTTCGATTACTCTTGCGCAGCTCGTTGTTGCAGAGTGCACGTGCCTTCCTGGAATTCAGTGCAGAGTGAAAGCAATCGCAAAAGTCCAGCAGCTGCTGACTCCCAAACACAAGGCGCTGGCTATGTTCTTGCTTCTCGACAACTCAACGCAGCCCTTCATTTCTGCAGTTGCCATCGAGGTCTCTGCATGTCGGAGACTCAGAGGACGAGCACGAGTTTCCCAGGAGGGGCTGCATCAGGAGGAATACAAAACTCCAGAAAATTGTCCTGGAACACCTTCCATAAGGATGCTAGAAGGGAATTGAAGAGGCAGGCGAGCGGCCACCTGGGCCCTCTAGCAGTCCTTCGGGTGTGCGCAAAAGCCCGGTGCTCTTCGGCTTCGTTCTTCGCCCCCGTACAAGCTACCGCTCTGTCCGGCTCCCGGAGCAGGAGAAGCGGCTGCTTCGCGCACACAACAGCGGAGCGGCAGCCGTACGCTCCGAAGCGCTGCTTCAGCCGAAAGACGCCGGCCACCGGCGCTTGGCTTCGGACAGCACCGGAGAGCCGTAGTGTGCGTCTGCACTAGACTGCATGATAGCGATAAGCTTTGGCAGTGTGTCTCGCAGGGAGATAGCTTAGGAGCGCAGCGCACTTATGCCTCCCTTGTCCAGAAACACGGATTTGCTGCACACTCCAAAAACACTGCTCTTTCCATGGTACTATGTAAGCTGCTGTCTGACGCCCGTTCTCTTCTGCCCACTCTTGCCCAGCTGGTTGTTGCAGCGTGTGCGTGCCTTCCTGGCATTCAGTGCACAGTGAAAGCAATCGCAAAAGTCCAGCAGCTGCTGACTCCCAAACACAAGGCGCTTGTCTACGTTTTTGCTTCTCGACAACTCAACGCAAACCTTCATTTCTGCAGCTGCCATCGAGTTTTCTGCATCTCGAGCCTTCTGGGACGAGCACCAATTTCCCAGGAGGGGCTGCATCAGGACGAAGTCAAAACCCAGGAAAGTTGTCTCGGAACACCTTCAATAAAGCATGCCAGCAGTGCATTGAAAAGGCAGGGAGCTTTAGCCACCGTCCTCTAGCAGTCGCAAGGCTGTGCACACAATGTCGTCTCCCTGCGGCAACGTTCTTCACCCTCGTGCAAGCTACCGCTCTGTCCGGCTCCCGGAGCAGGAGAAGCGGCTGCTTCGCGCACACAACAGCGGAGCGGCAGCCCTACGCTCCGAAGCGCTGCTTCAGCCGAAAGACGCCGGCCACCGGCGCTTGGCTTCGGACAGCTCCGGAGAGCCGTAGTGTGCGTCTGCACTAGACTGCATCGTAGCGAAAAGCTTTGGCAGTGTGTCTCGCAGGGAGATAGCTTAGGAGCGCAGCGCACTTATGCCTCCCTTGTCCAGAAACACGATTTTACTGCACACTCCAAAAACAGTACTCTTCCCAGGGCAATATGCCAGATGCTCTCTGATGCCCGTGCTCCCTTCCTACTCTTGCCCAGCTCGTTGTTGTAACGTGCACATGCCGTCCTGGCATTCAGTGCACAGTGAAAGCAATCGCAAAAGTCCAGCAGCTGCTGACTCCCAAACACAAGGCGCTGGCTATGTTCTTGCTACTCGACGACTCAACGCAGCCCTTCATTTCTGCAGTTGCCATCGAGGTCTCTGCATGTCGGAGACTCAGAGGACGAGCACGAGTTTCCCAGGAGGGGCTGCATCAGGAGGAATTCAAAACTCAGGGAATTTGCCCTGGAACACCTTCCATAAGGATGCTAGAATGGAATTGAAGAGGCAGGCGAGCGGCCACCACCGTCCTCTAGCAGTCCTTAGGGTGCGCGCAGAAGCCCGGTGCTCTGCGGCTTCGTTCTTCGCCCTCGTGCAAGCTACCGCTCTGTCCGGCTCCCGGAGCAGGAGAAGCGGCTGCTTCGCGCACACAGCAGCGGAGCGGCAGCCGTAGGCTCCGAAGAGCTGCTTCAGCCGAAAGACGCCGGCCACCGGCGCTTGGCTTCGGACAGCTCCGGAGAGCCGTAGTGTGCGTCTGCACTAGACTGCATCATCGCGAAAAGCTCTGGCATTGTGTCTCGCAGAGAGATAGCTTAGGAGCGCAGCGCACTTATGCCTCCCTTGTCCAGAAACACGATTTTACTGCACACTCCAAAAACAGTACTCTTCCCAGGGCAATATATAAGCTGCTTTCTGATGGCCGTGATCTTTCGATTACTCTTGCGCAGCTCGTTGTTGCAGAGTGCACGTGCCTTCCTGGAATTCAGTGCAGAGTGAAAGCAATCGCAAAAGTCCAGCAGCTGCTGACTCCCAAACACAAGGCGCTGGCTATGTTCTTGCTTCTCGACAACTCAACGCAGCCCTTCATTTCTGCAGTTGCCATCGAGGTCTCTGCATGTCGGAGACTCAGAGGACGAGCACGAGTTTCCCAGGAGGGGCTGCATCAGGAGGAATACAAAACTCCAGAAAATTGTCCTGGAACACCTTCCATAAGGATGCTAGAAGGGAATTGAAGAGGCAGGCGAGCGGCCACCTGGGCCCTCTAGCAGTCCTTCGGGTGTGCGCAAAAGCCCGGTGCTCTTCGGCTTCGTTCTTCGCCCCCGTACAAGCTACCGCTCTGTCCGGCTCCCGGAGCAGGAGAAGCGGCTGCTTCGCGCACACAACAGCGGAGCGGCAGCCCTACGCTCCGAAGCGCTGCTTCAGCCGAAAGACGCCGGCCACCGGCGCTTGGCTTCGGACAGCTCCGGAGAGCCGTAGTGTGCGTCTGCACTAGACTGCATGATAGCGATAAGCTTTGGCAGTGTGTCTCGCAGGGAGATAGCTTAGGAGCGCAGCGCACTTATGCCTCCCTTGTCCAGAAACACGATTTTACTGCACACTCCAAAAACAGTACTCTTCCCAGGGCAATATATAAGCTGTTTTCTGACGGCCGTGATCTTTCGATTACTCTTGCCCAGCTCGTTGTTTTAACGTGCACATGCCGTCCTGGCATTCAGTGCACAGTGAAAGCAATCGCAAAAGTCCAGCAGCTGCTGACTCCCAAACACAAGGCGCTGGCTATGTTCTTGCTACTCGACGACTCAACGCAGCCCTTCATTTCTGCAGTTGCCATCGAGGTCTCTGCATGTCGGAGACTCAGAGGACGAGCACGAGTTTCCCACGAGGGGCTGCATCAGGAGGAATTCAAAACTCAGGGAATTTGCCCTGGAACACCTTCCATAAGGATGCTAGAAGGGAATTGAAGAGGCAGGCGAGCGGCCACCACGGTCCTCTAGCATTCCTTAGGGTGCGCGCAGAAGCCCGGTGCTCTGCGGCTTCGTTCTTCGCCCTCGTGCAAGCTACCGCTCTGTCCGGCTCCCGGAGCAGGAGAAGCGGCTGCTTCGCGCACACAGCAGCGGAGCGGCAGCCGTAGGCTCCGAAGAGCTGCTTCAGCCGAAAGACGCCGGCCACCGGCGCTTGGCTTCGGACAGCTCCGGAGAGCCGTAGTGTGCGTCTGCACTAGACTGCATCATCGCGAAAAGCTTTGGCATTGTGTCTCGCAGAGAGATAGCTTAGGAGCGCAGCGCACTTATGCCTCCCTTGTCCAGAAACACGATTTTACTGCACACTCCAAAAACAGTACTCTTCCCAGGGCAATATATAAGCTGCTTTCTGATGGCCGTGATCTTTCGATTACTCTTGCGCAGCTCGTTGTTGCAGAGTGCACGTGCCTTCCTGGAATTCAGTGCAGAGTGAAAGCAATCGCAAAAGTCCAGCAGCTGCTGACTCCCAAACACAAGGCGCTGGCTATGTTCTTGCTTCTCGACAACTCAACGCAGCCCTTCATTTCTGCAGTTGCCATCGAGGTCTCTGCATGTCGGAGACTCAGAGGACGAGCACGAGTTTCCCAGGAGGGGCTGCATCAGGAGGAATACAAAACTCCAGAAAATTGTCCTGGAACACCTTCCATAAGGATGCTAGAAGGGAATTGAAGAGGCAGGCGAGCGGCCACCTGGGCCCTCTAGCAGTCCTTCGGGTGTGCGCAAAAGCCCGGTGCTCTTCGGCTTCGTTCTTCGCCCCCGTACAAGCTACCGCTCTGTCCGGCTCCCGGAGCAGGAGAAGCGGCTGCTTCGCGCACACAACAGCGGAGCGGCAGCCCTACGCTCCGAAGCGCTGCTTCAGCCGAAAGACGCCGGCCACCGGCGCTTGGCTTCGGACAGCTCCGGAGAGCCGTAGTGTGCGTCTGCACTAGACTGCATGATAGCGATAAGCTTTGGCAGTGTGTCTCGCAGGGAGATAGCTTAGGAGCGCAGCGCACTTATGCCTCCCTTGTCCAGAAACACGATTTTACTGCACACTCCAAAAACAGTACTCTTCCCAGGGCAATATATAAGCTGTTTTCTGACGGCCGTGATCTTTCGATTACTCTTGCCCAGCTCGTTGTTTTAACGTGCACATGCCGTCCTGGCATTCAGTGCACAGTGAAAGCAATCGCAAAAGTCCAGCAGCTGCTGACTCCCAAACACAAGGCGCTGGCTATGTTCTTGCTACTCGACGACTCAACGCAGCCCTTCATTTCTGCAGTTGCCATCGAGGTCTCTGCATGTCGGAGACTGAGAGGACGAGCACGAGTTTCCCACGAGGGGCTGCATCAGGAGGAATTCAAAACTCAGGGAATTTGCCCTGGAACACCTTCCATAAGGATGCTAGAAGGGAATTGAAGAGGCAGGCGAGCGGCCACCACGGTCCTCTAGCATTCCTTAGGGTGCGCGCAGAAGCCCGGTGCTCTGCGGCTTCGTTCTTCGCCCTCGTGCAAGCTACCGCTCTGTCCGGCTCCCGGAGCAGGAGAAGCGGCTGCTTCGCGCACACAGCAGCGGAGCGGCAGCCGTAGGCTCCGAAGAGCTGCTTCAGCCGAAAGACGCCGGCCACCGGCGCTTGGCTTCGGACAGCTCCGGAGAGCCGTAGTGTGCGTCTGCACTAGACTGCATCATCGCGAAAAGCTTTGGCATTGTGTCTCGCAGAGAGATAGCTTAGGAGCGCAGCGCACTTATGCCTCCCTTGTCCAGAAACACGATTTTACTGCACACTCCAAAAACAGTACTCTTCCCAGGGCAATATATAAGCTGCTTTCTGATGGCCGTGATCTTTCGATTACTCTTGCGCAGCTCGTTGTTGCAGAGTGCACGTGCCTTCCTGGAATTCAGTGCAGAGTGAAAGCAATCGCAAAAGTCCAGCAGCTGCTGACTCCCAAACACAAGGCGCTGGCTATGTTCTTGCTTCTCGACAACTCAACGCAGCCCTTCATTTCTGCAGTTGCCATCGAGGTCTCTGCATGTCGGAGACTCAGAGGACGAGCACGAGTTTCCCAGGAGGGGCTGCATCAGGAGGAATACAAAACTCCAGAAAATTGTCCTGGAACACCTTCCATAAGGATGCTAGAAGGGAATTGAAGAGGCAGGCGAGCGGCCACCTGGGCCCTCTAGCAGTCCTTCGGGTGTGCGCAAAAGCCCGGTGCTCTTCGGCTTCGTTCTTCGCCCCCGTACAAGCTACCGCTCTGTCCGGCTCCCGGAGCAGGAGAAGCGGCTGCTTCGCGCACACAACAGCGGAGCGGCAGCCCTACGCTCCGAAGCGCTGCTTCAGCCGAAAGACGCCGGCCACCGGCGCTTGGCTTCGGACAGCTCCGGAGAGCCGTAGTGTGCGTCTGCACTAGACTGCATGATAGCGATAAGCTTTGGCAGTGTGTCTCGCAGGGAGATAGCTTAGGAGCGCAGCGCACTTATGCCTCCCTTGTCCAGAAACACGATTTTACTGCACACTCCAAAAACAGTACTCTTCCCAGGGCAATATATAAGCTGTTTTCTGACGGCCGTGATCTTTCGATTACTCTTGCGCAGCTCGTTGTTTTAACGTGCACATGCCGTCCTGGCATTCAGTGCACAGTGAAAGCAATCGCAAAAGTCCAGCAGCTGCTGACTCCCAAACACAAGGCGCTGGCTATGTTCTTGCTTCTCGACAACTCAACGCAGCCCTTCATTTCTGCAGTTGCCATCGAGGTCTCTGCATGTCGGAGACTCAGAGGACGAGCACGAGTTTCCCAGGAGGGGCTGCATCAGGAGGAATTCAAAACTCCAGAAAATTGTCCTGGAACACCTTCCATAAGGATGATAGAAGGGAATTGAAGAGGCAGGCGAGCGGCCACGACCGTCCTCTAGCAGTCCTTCGGGTGTGCGCAAAAGCCCGGTGCTCTTCGGCTTCGTTCTTCGCCCCCGTACAAGCTACCGCTCTGTCCGGCTCCCGGAGCAGGAGAAGCGGCTGCTTCGCGCACACAACAGCGGAGCGGCAGCCGTACGCTCCGAAGCGCTGCTTCAGCCGAAAGACGCCGGCCACCGGCGCTTGGCTTCGGACAGCTCCGGAGAGCCGTAGTGTGCGTCTGCACTAGACTGCATGATAGCGATAAGCTTTGGCAGTGTGTCTCGCAGGGAGATAGCTTAGGAGCGCAGCGCACTTATGCCTCCCTTGTCCAGAAACACGGATTTGCTGCACACTCCAAAAACACTGCTCTTTCCATGGTACTATGTAAGCTGCTGTCTGACGCCCGTTCTCTTCTGCCCACTCTTGCCCAGCTGGTTGTTTTAACGTGCACGTGCCGTCCTGGCATTCAGTGCACAGTGAAAGCAATCGCAAAAGTCCAGCAGCTGCTGACTCCCAAACACAAGGCGCTTGTCTACGTTTTTGCTTCTCGACAACTCAACGCAAACCTTCATTTCTGCAGCTGCCATCGAGTTTTCTGCATCTCGAGCCTTCTGGGACGAGCACCAATTTCCCAGGAGGGGCTGCATCAGGACGAAGTCAAAACCCAGGAAAGTTGTCTCGGAACACCTTCAATAAAGCATGCCAGCAGTGCATTGAAAAGGCAGGGAGCTTTAGCCACCGTCCTCTAGCAGTCGCAAGGCTGTGCACACAATGTCGTCTCCCTGCGGCAACGTTCTTCACCCTCGTGCAAGCTACCGCTCTGTCCGGCTCCCGGAGCAGGAGAAGCGGCTGCTTCGCGCACACAACAGCGGAGCGGCAGCCCTACGCTCCGAAGCGCTGCTTCAGCCGAAAGACGCCGGCCACCGGCGCTTGGCTTCGGACAGCTCCGGAGAGCCGTAGTGTGCGTCTGCACTAGACTGCATCGTAGCGAAAAGCTTTGGCAGTGTGTCTCGCAGGGAGATAGCTTAGGAGCGCAGCGCACTTATGCCTCCCTTGTCCAGAAACACGATTTTACTGCACACTCCAAAAACAGTACTCTTCCCAGGGCAATATGCCAGATGCTCTCTGATGCCCGTGCTCCCTTCCTACTCTTGCCCAGCTCGTTGTTGTAACGTGCACATGCCGTCCTGGCATTCAGTGCACAGTGAAAGCAATCGCAAAAGTCCAGCAGCTGCTGACTCCCAAACACAAGGCGCTGGCTATGTTCTTGCTACTCGACGACTCAACGCAGCCCTTCATTTCTGCAGTTGCCATCGAGGTCTCTGCATGTCGGAGACTCAGAGGACGAGCACGAGTTTCCCAGGAGGGGCTGCATCAGGAGGAATTCAAAACTCAGGGAATTTGCCCTGGAACACCTTCCATAAGGATGCTAGAAGGGAATTGAAGAGGCAGGCGAGCGGCCACCACCGTCCTCTAGCAGTCCTTAGGGTGCGCGCAGAAGCCCGGTGCTCTGCGGCTTCGTTCTTCGCCCTCGTGCAAGCTACCGCTCTGTCCGGCTCCCGGAGCAGGAGAAGCGGCTGCTTCGCGCACACAGCAGCGGAGCGGCAGCCGTAGGCTCCGAAGAGCTGCTTCAGCCGAAAGACGCCGGCCACCGGCGCTTGGCTTCGGACAGCTCCGGAGAGCCGTAGTGTGCGTCTGCACTAGACTGCATCATAGCGAAAAGCTTTGGCATTGTGTCTCGCAGAGAGATAGCTTAGGAGCGCAGCGCACTTATGCCTCCCTTGTCCAGAAACACGATTTTACTGCACACTCCAAAAACAGTACTCTTCCCAGGGCAATATATAAGCTGCTTTCTGATGGCCGTGATCTTTCGATTACTCTTGCGCAGCTCGTTGTTGCAGAGTGCACGTGCCTTCCTGGAATTCAGTGCACAGTGAAAGCAATCGCAAAAGTCCAGCAGCTGCTGACTCCCAAACACAAGGCGCTGGCTATGTTCTTGCTTCTCGACAACTCAACGCAGCCCTTCATTTCTGCAGTTGCCATCGAGGTCTCTGCATGTCGGAGACTCAGAGGACGAGCACGAGTTTCCCAGGAGGGGCTGCATCAGGAGGAATTCAAAACTCCAGAAAATTGTCCTGGAACACCTTCCATAAGGATGCTAGAAGGGAATTGAAGAGGCAGGCGAGCGGCCACCTGGGCCCTCTAGCAGTCCTTCGGGTGTGCGCAAAAGCCCGGTGCTCTTCGGCTTCGTTCTTCGCCCCCGTACAAGCTACCGCTCTGTCCGGCTCCCGGAGCAGGAGAAGCGGCTGCTTCGCGCACACAACAGCGGAGCGGCAGCCCTTCGCTCCGAAGCGCTGCTTCAGCCGAAAGACGCCGGCCACCGGCGCTTGGCTTCGGACAGCTCCGGAGAGCCGTAGTGTGCGTCTGCACTAGACTGCATCGTAGCGAAAAGCTTTGGCAGTGTGTCTCGCAGGGAGATAGCTTAGGAGCGCAGCGCACTTATGCCTCCCTTGTCCAGAAACACGATTTTACTGCACACTCCAAAAACAGTACTCTTCCCAGGGCAATATATAAGCTGCTTTCTGACGGCCGTGATCTTTCGATTACTCTTGCGCAGCTCGTTGTTTTAACGTGCACGTGCCGTCCTGGCATTCAGTGCACAGTGAAAGCAATCGCAAAAGTCCAGCAGCTGCTGACTCCCAAACACAAGGCGCTGGCTATGTTCTTGCTTCTCCACACTTCAACAGAGTCCTTCATTTCTGCAGCTGCCATCGAGTTTTCTGCATCTCGAGCCTTCTGGGACGAGCACCAATTTCCCAGGAGGGGCTGCATCAGGACGAAGTCAAAACCCAGGAAAGTTGTCTCGGAACACCTTCAATAAAGCATGCCAGCAGTGCATTGAAAAGGCAGGGAGCTTTAGCCACCGTCCTCTAGCAGTCGCAAGGCTGTGCACACAATGTCGTCTGCCTGCGGCAACGTTCTTCACCCTCGTGCAAGCTACCGCTCTGTCCGGCTCCCGGAGCAGGAGAAGCGGCTGCTTCGCGCACACAACAGCGGAGCGGCAGCCCTACGCTCCGAAGCGCTGCTTCAGCCGAAAGACGCCGGCCACCGGCGCTTGGCTTCGGACAGCTCCGGAGAGCCGTAGTGTGCGTCTGCACTAGACTGCATCGTAGCGAAAAGCTTTGGCAGTGTGTCTCGCAGGGAGATAGCTTAGGAGCGCAGCGCACTTATGCCTCCCTTGTCCAGAAACACGATTTTACTGCACACTCCAAAAACAGTACTCTTCCCAGGGCAATATATAAGCTGCTTTCTGACGGCCGTGATCTTTCGATTACTCTTGCCCAGCTCGTTGTTTTAACGTGCACATGCCGTCCTGGCATTCAGTGCACAGTGAAAGCAATCGCAAAAGTCCAGCAGCTGCTGACTCCCAAACACAAGGCGCTGGCTATGTTCTTGCTTCTCGACAACTCAACGCAGCCCTTCATTTCTGCAGTTGCCATCGAGGTCTCTGCATGTCGGAGACTCAGAGGACGAGCACGAGTTTCCCAGGAGGGGCTGCATCAGGAGGAATTCAAAACTCAGGGAATTTGCCCTGGAACACCTTCCATAAGGATGATAGAAGGGAATTGAAGAGGCAGGCGAGCGGCCACCACCGTCCTCTAGCAGTCCTTCGGGTGTGCGCAAAAGCCCGGTGCTCTTCGGCTTCGTTCTTCGCCCCCGTACAAGCTACCGCTCTGTCCGGCTCCCGGAGCAGGAGAAGCGGCTGCTTCGCGCACACAACAGCGGAGCGGCAGCCCTACGCTCCGAAGCGCTGCTTCAGCCGAAAGACGCCGGCCACCGGCGCTTGGCTTCGGACAGCACCGGAGAGCCGTAGTGTGCGTCTGCACTAGACTGCATGATAGCGATAAGCTTTGGCAGTGTGTCTCGCAGGGAGATAGCTTAGGAGCGCAGCGCACTTATGCCTCCCTTGTCCAGAAACACGGATTTGCTGCACACTCCAAAAACACTGCTCTTTCCATGGTACTATGTAAGCTGCTGTCTGACGCCCGTTCTCTTGTGCCCACTCTTGCCCAGCTGGTTGTTGCAGCGTGCACGTGCCTTCCTGGCATTCAGTGCACAGTGAAAGCAATCGCAAAAGTCCAGCAGCTGCTGACTCCCAAACACAAGGCGCTTGTCTACGTTTTTGCTTCTCGACAACTCAACGGAAACCTTCATTTCTGCAGCTGCCATCGAGTTTTCTGCATCTCGAGCCTTCTGAGACGAGCACCAATTTCCCAGGAGGGGCTGCATCAGGACGAAGTCAAAACCCAGAAAAGTTGTCTCGGAACACCTTCAATAAAGCATGCCAGCAGTGCATTGAAAAGGCAGGTAGCTTTAGCCACCGTCCTCTAGCAGTCGCGAAGCTGTGCACACAATGTCGTCTGCCTGCGGCAACGTTCTTCGCCCTCGTGCAAGCTACCGCTCTGTCCGGCTCCCGGAGCAGGAGAAGCGGCTGCTTCGCGCACACAACAGCGGAGCGGCAGCCCTACGCTCCGAAGCGCTGCTTCAGCCGAAAGACGCCGGCCACCGGCGCTTGGCTTCGGACAGCTGCGGAGAGCCGTAGTGTGCGTCTGCAACTAGACTGCATCATAGCGAAAAGCTTTGGCAGTGTGTCTCGCAGGGAGATAGCTTAGGAGCGCAGCGCACTTATGCCTCCCTTGTCCAGAAACACGATTTTACTGCACACTCCAAAAACAGTACTCTTCCCAGGGCAATATATAAGCTGCTTTCTGACGGCCGTGATCTTTCGATTACTCTTGCGCAGCTCGTTGTTTTAACGTGCACGTGCCGTCCTGGCATTCAGTGCACAGTGAAAGCAATCGCAGAAGTCCAGCAGCTGCTGACTCCCAAACACAAGGCGCTGGCTATGTTCTTGCTTCTCCACACTTCAACAGAGTCCTTCATTTCTGCAGCTGCCATCGAGTTTTCTGCATCTCGAGCCTTCTCGGACGAGCACCAATTTCCCAGGAGGGGCTGCATCAGGACGAAGTCAAAACCCAGGAAAGTTGTCTCGGAACACCTTCAATAAAGCATGCCAGCAGTGCATTGAAAAGGCAGGGAGCTTTAGCCACCGTCCTCTAGCAGTCGCAAGGCTGTGCACACAATGTCGTCTGCCTGCGGCAACGTTCTTCGCCCACGTGCAAGCTACCGCTCTGTCCGGCTCCCGGAGCAGGAGAAGCGGCTGCTTCGCGCACACAACAGCGGAGCGGCAGCCGTACGCTCCGAAGCGCTGCTTCAGCCGAAAGACGCCGGCCACCGGCGCTTGGCTTCGGACAGCACCGGAGAGCCGTAGTGTGCGTCTGCACTAGACTGCATGATAGCGATAAGCTTTGGCAGTGTGTCTCGCAGGGAGATAGCTTAGGAGCGCAGCGCACTTATGCCTCCCTTGTCCAGAAACACGGATTTGCTGCACACTCCAAAAACACTGCTCTTTCCATGGTACTATGTAAGCTGCTGTCTGACGCCCGTTCTCTTCTGCCCACTCTTGCCCAGCTGGTTGTTGCAGCGTGCACGTGCCTTCCTGGCATTCAGTGCACAGTGAAAGCAATCGCAAAAGTCCAGCAGCTGCTGACTCCCAAACACAAGGCGCTTGTCTACGTTTTTGCTTCTCGACAACTCAACGGAAACCTTCATTTCTGCAGCTGCCATCGAGTTTTCTGCATCTCGAGCCTTCTGAGACGAGCACCAATTTCCCAGGAGGGGCTGCATCAGGACGAAGTCAAAACCCAGAAAAGTTGTCTCGGAACACCTTCAATAAAGCATGCCAGCAGTGCATTGAAAAGGCAGGGAGCTTTAGCCACCGTCCTCTAGCAGTCGCGAAGCTGTGCACACAATGTCGTCTCCCTGCGGCAACGTTCTTCGCCCTCGTGCAAGCTACCGCTCTGTCCGGCTCCCGGAGCAGGAGAAGCGGCTGCTTCGCGCACACAACAGCGGAGCGGCAGCCCTACGCTCCGAAGCGCTGCTTCAGCCGAAAGACGCCGGCCACCGGCGCTTGGCTTCGGACAGCTGCGGAGAGCCGTAGTGTGCGTCTGCAACTAGACTGCATCATAGCGAAAAGCTTTGGCAGTGTGTCTCGCAGGGAGATAGCTTAGGAGCGCAGCGCACTTATGCCTCCCTTGTCCAGAAACACGATTTTACTGCACACTCCAAAAACAGTACTCTTCCCAGGGCAATATATAAGCTGCTTTCTGACGGCCGTGATCTTTCGATTACTCTTGCGCAGCTCGTTGTTTTAACGTGCACATGCCGTCCTGGCATTCAGTGCACAGTGAAAGCAATCGCAAAAGTCCAGCAGCTGCTGACTCCCAAACACAAGGCGCTGGCTATGTTCTTGCTTCTCCACACTTCAACAGAGTCCTTCATTTCTGCAGCTGCCATCGAGTTTTCTGCATCTCGAGCCTTCTGGGACGAGCACCAATTTCCCAGGAGGGGCTGCATCAGGACGAAGTCAAAACCCAGGAAAGTTGTCTCGGAACACCTTCAATAAAGCATGCCAGCAGTGCATTGAAAAGGCAGGGAGCTTTAGCCACCGTCCTCTAGCAGTCGCAAGGCTGTGCACACAATGTCGTCTGCCTGCGGCAACGTTCTTCGCCCACGTGCAAGCTACCGCTCTGTCCGGCTCCCGGAGCAGGAGAAGCGGCTGCTTCGCGCACACAACAGCGGAGCGGCAGCCCTACGCTCCGAAGCGCTGCTTCAGCCGAAAGACGCCGGCCACCGGCGCTTGGCTTCGGACAGCACCGGAGAGCCGTAGTGTGCGTCTGCACTAGACTGCATGATAGCGATAAGCTTTGGCAGTGTGTCTCGCAGGGAGATAGCTTAGGAGCGCAGCGCACTTATGCCTCCCTTGTCCAGAAACACGGATTTGCTGCACACTCCAAAAACACTGCTCTTTCCATGGTACTATGTAAGCTGCTGTCTGACGCCCGTTCTCTTGTGCCCACTCTTGCCCAGCTGGTTGTTGCAGCGTGCACGTGCCTTCCTGGCATTCAGTGCACAGTGAAAGCAATCGCAAAAGTCCAGCAGCTGCTGACTCCCAAACACAAGGCGCTGGCTATGTTCTTGCTTCTCCACACTTCAACAGAGTCCTTCATTTCTGCAGCTGCCATCGAGTTTTCTGCATCTCGAGCCTTCTGGGACGAGCACCAATTTCCCAAGAGGGGCTGCATCAGGACGAAGTCAAAACCCAGGAAAATTGTCTCGGAACACCTTCAATAAAGCATGCCAGCAGTGTATTGAAAAGGCAGGGAGCTTTAGCCACCGTCCTCTAGCAGTCGCAAGGCTGTGCACACAATGTCGTCTCCCTGCGGCAACGTTCTTCGCCCTCGTACAAGCTACCGCTCTGTCCGGCTCCCGGAGCAGGAGAAGCGGCTGCTTCGCGCACACAACAGCGGAGCGGCAGCCGTACGCTCCGAAGCGCTGCTTCAGCCGAAAGACGCCGGCCACCGGCGCTTGGCTTCGGACAGCTCCGGAGAGCCGTAGTGTGCGTCTGCACTAGACTGCATCATAGCGAAAAGCTTTGGCAGTGTGTCTCGCAGGGAGATAGCTTAGGAGCGCAGCGCACTTATGCCTCCCTTGTCCAGAAACACGATTTTACTGCACACTCCAAAAACAGTACTCTTCCCAGGGCAATATATAAGCTGCTTTCTGACGGCCGTGATCTTTCGATTACTCTTGCCCAGCTCGTTGTTTTAACGTGCACATGCCGTCCTGGCATTCAGTGCACAGTGAAAGCAATCGCAAAAGTCCAGCAGCTGCTGACTCCCAAACACAAGGCGCTGGCTATGTTCTTGCTTCTCGACAACTCAACGCAGCCCTTCATTTCTGCAGTTGCCATCGAGGTCTCTGCATGTCGGAGACTCAGAGGACGAGCACGAGTTTCCCAGGAGGGGCTGCATCAGGAGGAATTCAAAACTCCAGAAAATTGTCCTGGAACACCTTCCATAAGGATGCTAGAAGGGAATTGAAGAGGCAGGCGAGCGGCCACGACCGTCCTCTAGCAGTCCTTCGGGTGTGCGCAAAAGCCCGGTGCTCTTCGGCTTCGTTCTTCGCCCTCGTACAAGCTACCGCTCTGTCCGGCTCCCGGAGCAGGAGAAGCGGCTGCTTCGCGCACACAACAGCGGAGCGGCAGCCCTACGCTCCGAAGCGCTGCTTCAGCCGAAAGACGCCGGCCACCGGCGCTTGGCTTCGGACAGCTCCGGAGAGCCGTAGTGTGCGTCTGCACTAGACTGCATCGTAGCGAAAAGCTTTGGCAGTGTGTCTCGCAGGGAGATAGCTTAGGAGCGCAGCGCACTTATGCCTCCCTTGTCCAGAAACACGATTTTACTGCACACTCCAAAAACAGTACTCTTCCCAGGGCAATATGCCAGATGCTCTCGGATGCCCGTGCTCCCTTCCTACTCTTGCCCAGCTCGTTGTTGTAACGTGCACATGCCGTCCTGGAATTCAGTGCACAGTGAAAGCAATCGCAAAAGTCCAGCAGCTGCTGACTCCCAAACACAAGGCGCTGGCTATGTTCTTGCTACTCGACAACTCAACGCAGCCCTTCATTTCTGCAGTTGCCATCGAGGTCTCTGCATGTCGGAGACTCAGAGGACGAGCACGAGTTTCCCACGAGGGGCTGCATCAGGAGGAATTCAAAACTCAGGGAATTTGCCCTGGAACACTTTCCATAAGGATGCTAGAATGGAATTGAAGAGGCAGGCGAGCGGCCACCACGGTCCTCTAGCAGTCCTTAGGGTGCGCGCAGAAGCCCGGTGCTCTGCGGCAACGTTCTTCGCCCTCGTGCAAGCTACCGCTCTGTCCGGCTCCCGGAGCAGGAGAAGCGGCTGCTTCGCGCACACAGCAGCGGAGCGGCAGCCCTTCGCTCCGAAGTGCTGCTTCAGCCGAAAGACGCCGGCCACCGGCGCTTGGCTTCGGACAGCTCCGGAGAGCCGTAGTGTGCGTCTGCACTAGACTGCATCATAGCGAAAAGCTTTGGCATTGTGTCTCGCAGAGAGATAGCTTAGGAGCGCAGCGCACTTATGCCTCCCTTGTCCAGAAACACGATTTTACTGCACACTCCAAAAACAGTACTCTTCCCAGGGCAATATATAAGCTGCTTTCTGACGGCCGTGATCTTTCGATTACTCTTGCGCAGCTCGTTGTTGCAGAGTGCACGTGCCTTCCTGGAATTCAGTGCACAGTGAAAGCAATCGCAAAAGTCCAGCAGCTGCTGACTCCCAAACACAAGGCGCTGGCTATGTTCTTGCTTCTCGACAACTCAACGCAGCCCTTCATTTCTGCAGTTGCCATCGAGGTCTCTGCATGTCGGAGACTCAGAGGACGAGCACGAGTTTCCCAGGAGGGGCTGCATCAGGAGGAATTCAAAACTCCAGAAAATTGTCCTGGAACACCTTCCATAAGGATGATAGAAGGGAATTGAAGAGGCAGGCGAGCGGCCACCTGGGTCCTCTAGCAGTCCTTCGGGTGTGCGCAAAAGCCCGGTGCTCTTCGGCTTCGTTCTTCGCCCCCGTACAAGCTACCGCTCTGTCCGGCTCCCGGAGCAGGAGAAGCGGCTGCTTCGCGCACACAACAGCGGAGCGGCAGCCGTACGCTCCGAAGCGCTGCTTCAGCCGAAAGACGCCGGCCACCGGCGCTTGGCTTCGGACAGCACCGGAGAGCCGTAGTGTGCGTCTGCACTAGACTGCATGATAGCGATAAGCTTTGGCAGTGTGTCTCGCAGGGAGATAGCTTAGGAGCGCAGCGCACTTATGCCTCCCTTGTCCAGAAACACGGATTTGCTGCACACTCCAAAAACACTGCTCTTTCCATGGTACTATGTAAGCTGCTGTCTGACGCCCGTTCTCTTCTGCCCACTCTTGCCCAGCTGGTTGTTGCAGCGTGCACGTGCCTTCCTGGCATTCAGTGCACAGTGAAAGCAATCGCAAAAGTCCAGCAGCTGCTGACTCCCAAACACAAGGCGCTTGTCTACGTTTTTGCTTCTCGACAACTCAACGCAAACCTTCATTTCTGCAGCTGCCATCGAGTTTTCTGCATCTCGAGCCTTCTGGGACGAGCACAAATTTCCCAAGAGGGGCTGCATCAGGACGAAGTCAAAACCCAGAAAAGTTGTCTCGGAACACCTTCAATAAAGCATGCCAGCTGTGCATTGAAAAGGCAGGTAGCTTTAGCCACCGTCCTCTAGCAGTCGCGAAGCTGTGCACACAATGTCGTCTGCCTGCGGCAACGTTCTTCGCCCTCGTGCAAGCTACCGCTCTGTCCGGCTCCCAGAGCAGGAGAAGCGGCTGCTTCGCGCACACAACAGCGGAGCGGCAGCCGTACGCTCCGAAGCGCTGCTTCAGCCGAAAGACGCCGGCCACCGGCGCTTGGCTTCGGACAGCTCCGGAGAGCCGTAGTGTGCGTCTGCACTAGACTGCATCATAGCGAAAAGCTTTGGCAGTGTGTCTCGCAGGGAGATAGCTTAGGAGCGCAGCGCACTTATGCCTCCCTTGTCCAGAAACACGATTTTACTGCACACTCCAAAAACACTGCTCTTTCCAGGGCAATATATAAGCTGCTTTCTGACGGCCGTGATCTTTCGATTACTCTTGCGCAGCTCGTTGTTTTAACGTGCACGTGCCGTCCTGGCATTCAGTGCACAGTGAAAGCAATCGCAAAAGTCCAGCAGCTGCTGACTCCCAAACACAAGGCGCTGGCTATGTTCTTGCTTCTCCACACTTCAACAGAGTCCTTCATTTCTGCAGCAGCCATCGAGTTTTCTGCATCTCGAGCCTTCTGGGACGAGCACCAATTTCCCAGGAGGGGCTGCATCAGGACGAAGTCAAAACCCAGGAAAGTTGTCTCGGAACACCTTCAATAAAGCATGCCAGCAGTGCATTGAAAAGGCAGGGAGCTTTAGCCACCGTCCTCTAGCAGTCGCAAGGCTGTGCACACAATGTCGTCTGCCTGCGGCAACGTTCTTCGCCCACGTGCAAGCTACCGCTCTGTCCGGCTCCCGGAGCAGGAGAAGCGGCTGCTTCGCGCACACAACAGCGGAGCGGCAGCCGTACGCTCCGAAGCGCTGCTTCAGCCGAAAGACGCCGGCCACCGGCGCTTGGCTTCGGACAGCACCGGAGAGCCGTAGTGTGCGTCTGCACTAGACTGCATGATAGCGATAAGCTTTGGCAGTGTGTCTCGCAGGGAGATAGCTTAGGAGCGCAGCGCACTTATGCCTCCCTTGTCCAGAAACACGGATTTGCTGCACACTCCAAAAACACTGCTCTTTCCATGGTACTATGTAAGCTGCAGTCTGACGCCCGTTCTCTTGTGCCCACTCTTGCCCAGCTGGTTGTTGCAGCGTGCACGTGCCTTCCTGGCATTCAGTGCACAGTGAAAGCAATCGCAAAAGTCCAGCAGCTGCTGACTCCCAAACACAAGGCGCTGGCTATGTTCTTGCTTCTCGACAACTCAACGCAGCCCTTCATTTCTGCAGTTGCCATCGAGGTCTCTGCATGTCGGAGACTCAGAGGACGAGCAGGAGTTTCCAACGAGGGGCTGCATCAGGAGGAATTCAAAACTCCAGAAAATTGTCCTGGAACACCTTCCATAAGGATGATAGAAGGGAATTGAAGAGGCAGGCGAGCGGCCACCTGGGTCCTCTAGCAGTCCTTCGGGTGTGCGCAAAAGCCCGGTGCTCTTCGGCTTCGTTCTTCGCCCGCGTACAAGCTACCGCTCTGTCCGGCTCCCGGAGCAGGAGAAGCGGCTGCTTCGCGCACACAACAGCGGAGCGGCAGCCGTACGCTCCGAAGCGCTGCTTCAGCCGAAAGACGCCGGCCACCGGCGCTTGGCTTCGGACAGCACCGGAGAGCCGTAGTGTGCGTCTGCACTAGACTGCATGATAGCGATAAGCTTTGGCAGTGTGTCTCGCAGGGAGATAGCTTAGGAGCGCAGCGCACTTATGCCTCCCTTGTCCAGAAACACGGATTTGCTGCACACTCCAAAAACACTGCTCTTTCCATGGTACTATGTAAGCTGCTGTCTGACGCCCGTTCTCTTCTGCCCACTCTTGCCCAGCTGGTTGTTGCAGCGTGCACGTGCCTTCCTGGCATTCAGTGCACAGTGAAAGCAATCGCAAAAGTCCAGCAGCTGCTGACTCCCAAACACAAGGCGCTTGTCTACGTTTTTGCTTCTCGACAACTCAACGCAAACCTTCATTTCTGCAGCTGCCATCGAGTTTTCTGCATCTCGAGCCTTCTGGGACGAGCACAAATTTCCCAAGAGGGGCTGCATCAGGACGAAGTCAAAACCCAGAAAAGTTGTCTCGGAACACCTTCAATAAAGCATGCCAGCTGTGCATTGAAAAGGCAGGTAGCTTTAGCCACCGTCCTCTAGCAGTCGCGAAGCTGTGCACACAATGTCGTCTGCCTGCGGCAACGTTCTTCGCCCTCGTGCAAGCTACCGCTCTGTCCGGCTCCCGGAGCAGGAGAAGCGGCTGCTTCGCGCACACAACAGCGGAGCGGCAGCCGTACGCTCCGAAGCGCTGCTTCAGCCGAAAGACGCCGGCCACCGGCGCTTGGCTTCGGACAGCTCCGGAGAGCCGTAGTGTGCGTCTGCACTAGACTGCATCATAGCGAAAAGCTTTGGCAGTGTGTCTCGCAGGGAGATAGCTTAGGAGCGCAGCGCACTTATGCCTCCCTTGTCCAGAAACACGATTTTACTGCACACTCCAAAAACACTGCTCTTTCCAGGGCAATATATAAGCTGCTTTCTGACGGCCGTGATCTTTCGATTACTCTTGCGCAGCTCGTTGTTTTAACGTGCACGTGCCGTCCTGGCATTCAGTGCACAGTGAAAGCAATCGCAAAAGTCCAGCAGCTGCTGACTCCCAAACACAAGGCGCTGGCTATGTTCTTGCTTCTCCACACTTCAACAGAGTCCTTCATTTCTGCAGCAGCCATCGAGTTTTCTGCATCTCGAGCCTTCTGGGACGAGCACCAATTTCCCAGGAGGGGCTGCATCAGGACGAAGTCAAAACCCAGGAAAGTTGTCTCGGAACACCTTCAATAAAGCATGCCAGCAGTGCATTGAAAAGGCAGGGAGCTTTAGCCACCGTCCTCTAGCAGTCGCAAGGCTGTGCACACAATGTCGTCTGCCTGCGGCAACGTTCTTCGCCCACGTGCAAGCTACCGCTCTGTCCGGCTCCCGGAGCAGGAGAAGCGGCTGCTTCGCGCACACAACAGCGGAGCGGCAGCCCTACGCTCCGAAGCGCTGCTTCAGCCGAAAGACGCCGGCCACCGGCGCTTGGCTTCGGACAGCACCGGAGAGCCGTAGTGTGCGTCTGCACTAGACTGCATGATAGCGATAAGCTTTGGCAGTGTGTCTCGCAGGGAGATAGCTTAGGAGCGCAGCGCACTTATGCCTCCCTTGTCCAGAAACACGGATTTGCTGCACACTCCAAAAACACTGCTCTTTCCATGGTACTATGTAAGCTGCTGTCTGACGCCCGTTCTCTTGTGCCCACTCTTGCCCAGCTGGTTGTTGCAGCGTGCACGTGCCTTCCTGGCATTCAGTGCACAGTGAAAGCAATCGCAAAAGTCCAGCAGCTGCTGACTCCCAAACACAAGGCGCTGGCTATGTTCTTGCTTCTCCACACTTCAACAGAGTCCTTCATTTCTGCAGCTGCCATCGAGTTTTCTGCATCTCGAGCCTTCTGGGACGAGCACCAATTTCCCAAGAGGGGCTGCATCAGGACGAAGTCAAAACCCAGGAAAATTGTCTCGGAACACCTTCAATAAAGCATGCCAGCTGTGCATTGAAAAGGCAGGTAGCTTTAGCCACCGTCCTCTAGCAGTCGCGAAGCTGTGCACACAATGTCGTCTGCCTGCGGCAACGTTCTTCGCCCTCGTGCAAGCTACCGCTCTGTCCGGCTCCCGGAGCAGGAGAAGCGGCTGCTTCGCGCACACAACAGCGGAGCGGCAGCCGTACGCTCCGAAGCGCTGCTTCAGCCGAAAGACGCCGGCCACCGGCGCTTGGCTTCGGACAGCTCCGGAGAGCCGTAGTGTGCGTCTGCACTAGACTGCATCATAGCGAAAAGCTTTGGCAGTGTGTCTCGCAGGGAGATAGCTTAGGAGCGCAGCGCACTTATGCCTCCCTTGTCCAGAAACACGATTTTACTGCACACTCCAAAAACAGTACTCTTCCCAGGGCAATATATAAGCTGCTTTCTGACGGCCGTGATCTTTCGATTACTCTTGCGCAGCTCGTTGTTTTAACGTGCACGTGCCGTCCTGGCATTCAGTGCACAGTGAAAGCAATCGCAAAAGTCCAGCAGCTGCTGACTCCCAAACACAAGGCGCTGGCTATGTTCTTGCTTCTCCACACTTCAACAGAGTCCTTCATTTCTGCAGCAGCCATCGAGTTTTCTGCATCTCGAGCCTTCTGGGACGAGCACCAATTTCCCAGGAGGGGCTGCATCAGGACGAAGTCAAAACCCAGGAAAGTTGTCTCGGAACACCTTCAATAAAGCATGCCAGCAGTGCATTGAAAAGGCAGGGAGCTTTAGCCACCGTCCTCTAGCAGTCGCAAGGCTGTGCACACAATGTCGTCTGCCTGCGGCAACGTTCTTCGCCCACGTGCAAGCTACCGCTCTGTCCGGCTCCCGGAGCAGGAGAAGCGGCTGCTTCGCGCACACAACAGCGGAGCGGCAGCCGTACGCTCCGAAGCGCTGCTTCAGCCGAAAGACGCCGGCCACCGGCGCTTGGCTTCGGACAGCACCGGAGAGCCGTAGTGTGCGTCTGCACTAGACTGCATGATAGCGATAAGCTTTGGCAGTGTGTCTCGCAGGGAGATAGCTTAGGAGCGCAGCGCACTTATGCCTCCCTTGTCCAGAAACACGGATTTGCTGCACACTCCAAAAACACTGCTCTTTCCATGGTACTATGTAAGCTGCTGTCTGACGCCCGTTCTCTTGTGCCCACTCTTGCCCAGCTGGTTGTTGCAGCGTGCACGTGCCTTCCTGGCATTCAGTGCACAGTGAAAGCAATCGCAAAAGTCCAGCAGCTGCTGACTCCCAAACACAAGGCGCTGGCTATGTTCTTGCTTCTCGACAACTCAACGCAGCCCTTCATTTCTGCAGTTGCCATCGAGGTCTCTGCATGTCGGAGACTCAGAGGACGAGCACGAGTTTCCCAGGAGGGGCTGCATCAGGAGGAATTCAAAACTCCAGAAAATTGTCCTGGAACACCTTCCATAAGGATGCTAGAAGGGAATTGAAGAGGCAGGCGAGCGGCCACCTGGGTCCTCTAGCAGTCCTTCGGGTGTGCGCAAAAGCCCGGTGCTCTTCGGCTTCGTTCTTCGCCCGCGTACAAGCTACCGCTCTGTCCGGCTCCCGGAGCAGGAGAAGCGGCTGCTTCGCGCACACAACAGCGGAGCGGCAGCCGTACGCTCCGAAGCGCTGCTTCAGCCGAAAGACGCCGGCCACCGGCGCTTGGCTTCGGACAGCACCGGAGAGCCGTAGTGTGCGTCTGCACTAGACTGCATGATAGCGATAAGCTTTGGCAGTGTGTCTCGCAGGGAGATAGCTTAGGAGCGCAGCGCACTTATGCCTCCCTTGTCCAGAAACACGGATTTGCTGCACACTCCAAAAACACTGCTCTTTCCATGGTACTATGTAAGCTGCTGTCTGACGCCCGTTCTCTTCTGCCCACTCTTGCCCAGCTGGTTGTTGCAGCGTGCACGTGCCTTCCTGGCATTCAGTGCACAGTGAAAGCAATCGCAAAAGTCCAGCAGCTGCTGACTCCCAAACACAAGGCGCTTGTCTACGTTTTTGCTTCTCGACAACTCAACGCGAACCTTCATTTCTGCAGCTGCCATCGAGTTTTCTGCATCTCGAGCCTTCTGGGACGAGCACAAATTTCCCAAGAGGGGCTGCATCAGGACGAAGTCAAAACCCAGAAAAGTTGTCTCGGAACACCTTCAATAAAGCATGCCAGCTGTGCATTGAAAAGGCAGGTAGCTTTAGCCACCGTCCTCTAGCAGTCGCGAAGCTGTGCACACAATGTCGTCTGCCTGCGGCAACGTTCTTCGCCCTCGTGCAAGCTACCGCTCTGTCCGGCTCCCAGAGCAGGAGAAGCGGCTGCTTCGCGCACACAACAGCGGAGCGGCAGCCGTACGCTCCGAAGCGCTGCTTCAGCCGAAAGACGCCGGCCACCGGCGCTTGGCTTCGGACAGCTCCGGAGAGCCGTAGTGTGCGTCTGCACTAGACTGCATCATAGCGAAAAGCTTTGGCAGTGTGTCTCGCAGGGAGATAGCTTAGGAGCGCAGCGCACTTATGCCTCCCTTGTCCAGAAACACGATTTTACTGCACACTCCAAAAACACTGCTCTTTCCAGGGCAATATATAAGCTGCTTTCTGACGGCCGTGATCTTTCGATTACTCTTGCGCAGCTCGTTGTTTTAACGTGCACGTGCCGTCCTGGCATTCAGTGCACAGTGAAAGCAATCGCAAAAGTCCAGCAGCTGCTGACTCCCAAACACAAGGCGCTGGCTATGTTCTTGCTTCTCCACACTTCAACAGAGTCCTTCATTTCTGCAGCAGCCATCGAGTTTTCTGCATCTCGAGCCTTCTGGGACGAGCACCAATTTCCCAGGAGGGGCTGCATCAGGACGAAGTCAAAACCCAGGAAAGTTGTCTCGGAACACCTTCAATAAAGCATGCCAGCAGTGCATTGAAAAGGCAGGGAGCTTTAGCCACCGTCCTCTAGCAGTCGCAAGGCTGTGCACACAATGTCGTCTGCCTGCGGCAACGTTCTTCGCCCACGTGCAAGCTACCGCTCTGTCCGGCTCCCGGAGCAGGAGAAGCGGCTGCTTCGCGCACACAACAGCGGAGCGGCAGCCCTACGCTCCGAAGCGCTGCTTCAGCCGAAAGACGCCGGCCACCGGCGCTTGGCTTCGGACAGCACCGGAGAGCCGTAGTGTGCGTCTGCACTAGACTGCATGATAGCGATAAGCTTTGGCAGTGTGTCTCGCAGGGAGATAGCTTAGGAGCGCAGCGCACTTATGCCTCCCTTGTCCAGAAACACGGATTTGCTGCACACTCCAAAAACACTGCTCTTTCCATGGTACTATGTAAGCTGCTGTCTGACGCCCGTTCTCTTGTGCCCACTCTTGCCCAGCTGGTTGTTGCAGCGTGCACGTGCCTTCCTGGCATTCAGTGCACAGTGAAAGCAATCGCAAAAGTCCAGCAGCTGCTGACTCCCAAACACAAGGCGCTGGCTATGTTCTTGCTTCTCCACACTTCAACAGAGTCCTTCATTTCTGCAGCTGCCATCGAGTTTTCTGCATCTCGAGCCTTCTGGGACGAGCACCAATTTCCCAAGAGGGGCTGCATCAGGACGAAGTCAAAACCCAGGAAAATTGTCTCGGAGCACCTTCAATAAAGCATGCCAGCTGTGCATTGAAAAGGCAGGTAGCTTTAGCCACCGTCCTCTAGCAGTCGCGAAGCTGTGCACACAATGTCGTCTGCCTGCGGCAACGTTCTTCGCCCTCGTGCAAGCTACCGCTCTGTCCGGCTCCCGGAGCAGGAGAAGCGGCTGCTTCGCGCACACAACAGCGGAGCGGCAGCCGTACGCTCCGAAGCGCTGCTTCAGCCGAAAGACGCCGGCCACCGGCGCTTGGCTTCGGACAGCTCCGGAGAGCCGTAGTGTGCGTCTGCACTAGACTGCATCATAGCGAAAAGCTTTGGCAGTGTGTCTCGCAGGGAGATAGCTTAGGAGCGCAGCGCACTTATGCCTCCCTTGTCCAGAAACACGATTTTACTGCACACTCCAAAAACAGTACTCTTCCCAGGGCAATATATAAGCTGCTTTCTGACGGCCGTGATCTTTCGATTACTCTTGCGCAGCTCGTTGTTTTAACGTGCACGTGCCGTCCTGGCATTCAGTGCACAGTGAAAGCAATCGCAAAAGTCCAGCAGCTGCTGACTCCCAAACACAAGGCGCTGGCTATGTTCTTGCTTCTCCACACTTCAACAGAGTCCTTCATTTCTGCAGCAGCCATCGAGTTTTCTGCATCTCGAGCCTTCTGGGACGAGCACCAATTTCCCAGGAGGGGCTGCATCAGGACGAAGTCAAAACCCAGGAAAGTTGTCTCGGAACACCTTCAATAAAGCATGCCAGCAGTGCATTGAAAAGGCAGGGAGCTTTAGCCACCGTCCTCTAGCAGTCGCAAGGCTGTGCACACAATGTCGTCTGCCTGCGGCAACGTTCTTCGCCCACGTGCAAGCTACCGCTCTGTCCGGCTCCCGGAGCAGGAGAAGCGGCTGCTTCGCGCACACAACAGCGGAGCGGCAGCCGTACGCTCCGAAGCGCTGCTTCAGCCGAAAGACGCCGGCCACCGGCGCTTGGCTTCGGACAGCACCGGAGAGCCGTAGTGTGCGTCTGCACTAGACTGCATGATAGCGATAAGCTTTGGCAGTGTGTCTCGCAGGGAGATAGCTTAGGAGCGCAGCGCACTTATGCCTCCCTTGTCCAGAAACACGGATTTGCTGCACACTCCAAAAACACTGCTCTTTCCATGGTACTATGTAAGCTGCTGTCTGACGCCCGTTCTCTTGTGCCCACTCTTGCCCAGCTGGTTGTTGCAGCGTGCACGTGCCTTCCTGGCATTCAGTGCACAGTGAAAGCAATCGCAAAAGTCCAGCAGCTGCTGACTCCCAAACACAAGGCGCTGGCTATGTTCTTGCTTCTCGACAACTCAACGCAGCCCTTCATTTCTGCAGTTGCCATCGAGGTCTCTGCATGTCGGAGACTCAGAGGACGAGCACGAGTTTCCCAGGAGGGGCTGCATCAGGAGGAATTCAAAACTCCAGAAAATTGTCCTGGAACACCTTCCATAAGGATGCTAGAAGGGAATTGAAGAGGCAGGCGAGCGGCCACCTGGGTCCTCTAGCAGTCCTTCGGGTGTGCGCAAAAGCCCGGTGCTCTTCGGCTTCGTTCTTCGCCCGCGTACAAGCTACCGCTCTGTCCGGCTCCCGGAGCAGGAGAAGCGGCTGCTTCGCGCACACAACAGCGGAGCGGCAGCCGTACGCTCCGAAGCGCTGCTTCAGCCGAAAGACGCCGGCCACCGGCGCTTGGCTTCGGACAGCACCGGAGAGCCGTAGTGTGCGTCTGCACTAGACTGCATGATAGCGATAAGCTTTGGCAGTGTGTCTCGCAGGGAGATAGCTTAGGAGCGCAGCGCACTTATGCCTCCCTTGTCCAGAAACACGGATTTGCTGCACACTCCAAAAACACTGCTCTTTCCATGGTACTATGTAAGCTGCTGTCTGACGCCCGTTCTCTTCTGCCCACTCTTGCCCAGCTGGTTGTTGCAGCGTGCACGTGCCTTCCTGGCATTCAGTGCACAGTGAAAGCAATCGCAAAAGTCCAGCAGCTGCTGACTCCCAAACACAAGGCGCTTGTCTACGTTTTTGCTTCTCGACAACTCAACGCAAACCTTCATTTCTGCAGCTGCCATCGAGTTTTCTGCATCTCGAGCCTTCTGGGACGAGCACAAATTTCCCAAGAGGGGCTGCATCAGGACGAAGTCAAAACCCAGGAAAGTTGTCTCGGAACACCTTCAATAAAGCATGCCAGCTGTGCATTGAAAAGGCAGGTAGCTTTAGCCACCGTCCTCTAGCAGTCGCGAAGCTGTGCACACAATGTCGTCTGCCTGCGGCAACGTTCTTCGCCCTCGTGCAAGCTACCGCTCTGTCCGGCTCCCAGAGCAGGAGAAGCGGCTGCTTCGCGCACACAACAGCGGAGCGGCAGCCGTACGCTCCGAAGCGCTGCTTCAGCCGAAAGACGCCGGCCACCGGCGCTTGGCTTCGGACAGCTCCGGAGAGCCGTAGTGTGCGTCTGCACTAGACTGCATCATAGCGAAAAGCTTTGGCAGTGTGTCTCGCAGGGAGATAGCTTAGGAGCGCAGCGCACTTATGCCTCCCTTGTCCAGAAACACGATTTTACTGCACACTCCAAAAACACTGCTCTTTCCAGGGCAATATATAAGCTGCTTTCTGACGGCCGTGATCTTTCGATTACTCTTGCGCAGCTCGTTGTTTTAACGTGCACGTGCCGTCCTGGCATTCAGTGCACAGTGAAAGCAATCGCAAAAGTCCAGCAGCTGCTGACTCCCAAACACAAGGCGCTGGCTATGTTCTTGCTTCTCCACACTTCAACAGAGTCCTTCATTTCTGCAGCAGCCATCGAGTTTTCTGCATCTCGAGCCTTCTGGGACGAGCACCAATTTCCCAGGAGGGGCTGCATCAGGACGAAGTCAAAACCCAGGAAAGTTGTCTCGGAACACCTTCAATAAAGCATGCCAGCAGTGCATTGAAAAGGCAGGGAGCTTTAGCCACCGTCCTCTAGCAGTCGCAAGGCTGTGCACACAATGTCGTCTCCCTGCGGCAACGTTCTTCACCCTCGTGCAAGCTACCGCTCTGTCCGGCTCCCGGAGCAGGAGAAGCGGCTGCTTCGCGCACACAACAGCGGAGCGGCAGCCGTACGCTCCGAAGCGCTGCTTCAGCCGAAAGACGCCGGCCACCGGCGCTTGGCTTCGGACAGCACCGGAGAGCCGTAGTGTGCGTCTGCACTAGACTGCATGATAGCGATAAGCTTTGGCAGTGTGTCTCGCAGGGAGATAGCTTAGGAGCGCAGCGCACTTATGCCTCCCTTGTCCAGAAACACGGATTTGCTGCACACTCCAAAAACACTGCTCTTTCCATGGTACTATGTAAGCTGCAGTCTGACGCCCGTTCTCTTGTGCCCACTCTTGCCCAGCTGGTTGTTGCAGCGTGCACGTGCCTTCCTGGCATTCAGTGCACAGTGAAAGCAATCGCAAAAGTCCAGCAGCTGCTGACTCCCAAACACAAGGCGCTGGCTATGTTCTTGCTTCTCGACAACTCAACGCAGCCCTTCATTTCTGCAGTTGCCATCGAGGTCTCTGCATGTCGGAGACTCAGAGGACGAGCACGAGTTTCCCAGGAGGGGCTGCATCAGGACGAAGTCAAAACCCAGGAAAGTTGTCTCGGAACACCTTCAATAAAGCATGCCAGCAGTGCATTGAAAAGGCAGGGAGCTTTAGCCACCGTCCTCTAGCAGTCGCAAGGCTGTGCACACAATGTCGTCTGCCTGCGGCAACGTTCTTCGCCCACGTGCAAGCTACCGCTCTGTCCGGCTCCCGGAGCAGGAGAAGCGGCTGCTTCGCGCACACAACAGCGGAGCGGCAGCCGTACGCTCCGAAGCGCTGCTTCAGCCGAAAGACGCCGGCCACCGGCGCTTGGCTTCGGACAGCACCGGAGAGCCGTAGTGTGCGTCTGCACTAGACTGCATGATAGCGATAAGCTTTGGCAGTGTGTCTCGCAGGGAGATAGCTTAGGAGCGCAGCGCACTTATGCCTCCCTTGTCCAGAAACACGGATTTGCTGCACACTCCAAAAACACTGCTCTTTCCATGGTACTATGTAAGCTGCTGTCTGACGCCCGTTCTCTTGTGCCCACTCTTGCCCAGCTGGTTGTTGCATCGTGCACGTGCCTTCCTGGCATTCAGTGCACAGTGAAAGCAATCGCAAAAGTCCAGCAGCTGCTGACTCCCAAACACAAGGCGCTGGCTATGTTCTTGCTTCTCCACACTTCAACAGAGTCCTTCATTTCTGCAGCTGCCATCGAGTTTTCTGCATCTCGAGCCTTCTGGGACGAGCACCAATTTCCCAAGAGGGGCTGCATCAGGACGAAGTCAAAACCCAGGAAAATTGTCTCGGAACACCTTCAATAAAGCATGCCAGCTGTGCATTGAAAAGGCAGGTAGCTTTAGCCACCGTCCTCTAGCAGTCGCGAAGCTGTGCACACAATGTCGTCTGCCTGCGGCAACATTCTTCGCCCTCGTGCAAGCTACCGCTCTGTCCGGCTCCCGGAGCAGGAGAAGCGGCTGCTTCGCGCACACAACAGCGGAGCGGCAGCCGTACGCTCCGAAGCGCTGCTTCAGCCGAAAGACGCCGGCCACCGGCGCTTGGCTTCGGACAGCTCCGGAGAGCCGTAGTGTGCGTCTGCACTAGACTGCATCATAGCGAAAAGCTTTGGCAGTGTGTCTCGCAGGGAGATAGCTTAGGAGCGCAGCGCACTTATGCCTCCCTTGTCCAGAAACACGATTTTACTGCACACTCCAAAAACAGTACTCTTCCCAGGGCAATATATAAGCTGCTTTCTGACGGCCGTGATCTTTCGATTACTCTTGCGCAGCTCGTTGTTTTAACGTGCACGTGCCGTCCTGGCATTCAGTGCACAGTGAAAGCAATCGCAAAAGTCCAGCAGCTGCTGACTCCCAAACACAAGGCGCTGGCTATGTTCTTGCTTCTCCACACTTCAACAGAGTCCTTCATTTCTGCAGCAGCCATCGAGTTTTCTGCATCTCGAGCCTTCTGGGACGAGCACCAATTTCCCAGGAGGGGCTGCATCAGGACGAAGTCAAAACCCAGGAAAGTTGTCTCGGAACACCTTCAATAAAGCATGCCAGCAGTGCATTGAAAAGGCAGGGAGCTTTAGCCACCGTCCTCTAGCAGTCGCAAGGCTGTGCACACAATGTCGTCTGCCTGCGGCAACGTTCTTCGCCCACGTGCAAGCTACCGCTCTGTCCGGCTCCCGGAGCAGGAGAAGCGGCTGCTTCGCGCACACAACAGCGGAGCGGCAGCCCTACGCTCCGAAGCGCTGCTTCAGCCGAAAGACGCCGGCCACCGGCGCTTGGCTTCGGACAGCACCGGAGAGCCGTAGTGTGCGTCTGCACTAGACTGCATGATAGCGATAAGCTTTGGCAGTGTGTCTCGCAGGGAGATAGCTTAGGAGCGCAGCGCACTTATGCCTCCCTTGTCCAGAAACACGGATTTGCTGCACACTCCAAAAACACTGCTCTTTCCATGGTACTATGTAAGCTGCTGTCTGACGCCCGTTCTCTTGTGCCCACTCTTGCCCAGCTGGTTGTTGCAGCGTGCACGTGCCTTCCTGGCATTCAGTGCACAGTGAAAGCAATCGCAAAAGTCCAGCAGCTGCTGACTCCCAAACACAAGGCGCTGGCTATGTTCTTGCTTCTCGACAACTCAACGCAGCCCTTCATTTCTGCAGTTGCCATCGAGGTCTCTGCATGTCGGAGACTCAGAGGACGAGCACGAGTTTCCCAGGAGGGGCTGCATCAGGAGGAATTCAAAACTCCAGAAAATTGTCCTGGAACACCTTCCATAAGGATGCTAGAAGGGAATTGAAGAGGCAGGCGAGCGGCCACGACCGTCCTCTAGCAGTCCTTCGGGTGTGCGCAAAAGCCCGGTGCTCTTCGGCTTCGTTCTTCGCCCGCGTACAAGCTACCGCTCTGTCCGGCTCCCGGAGCAGGAGAAGCGGCTGCTTCGCGCACACAACAGCGGAGCGGCAGCCGTACGCTCCGAAGCGCTGCTTCAGCCGAAAGACGCCGGCCACCGGCGCTTGGCTTCGGACAGCACCGGAGAGCCGTAGTGTGCGTCTGCACTAGACTGCATGATAGCGATAAGCTTTGGCAGTGTGTCTCGCAGGGAGATAGCTTAGGAGCGCAGCGCACTTATGCCTCCCTTGTCCAGAAACACGGATTTGCTGCACACTCCAAAAACACTGCTCTTTCCATGGTACTATGTAAGCTGCTGTCTGACGCCCGTTCTCTTCTGCCCACTCTTGCCCAGCTGGTTGTTGCAGCGTGCACGTGCCTTCCTGGCATTCAGTGCACAGTGAAAGCAATCGCAAAAGTCCAGCAGCTGCTGACTCCCAAACACAAGGCGCTTGTCTACGTTTTTGCTTCTCGACAACTCAACGCAAACCTTCATTTCTGCAGCTGCCATCGAGTTTTCTGCATCTCGAGCCTTCTGGGACGAGCACAAATTTCCCAAGAGGGGCTGCATCAGGACGAAGTCAAAACCCAGGAAAGTTGTCTCGGAACACCTTCAATAAAGCATGCCAGCTGTGCATTGAAAAGGCAGGTAGCTTTAGCCACCGTCCTCTAGCAGTCGCGAAGCTGTGCACACAATGTCGTCTGCCTGCGGCAACGTTCTTCGCCCTCGTGCAAGCTACCGCTCTGTCCGGCTCCCAGAGCAGGAGAAGCGGCTGCTTCGCGCACACAACAGCGGAGCGGCAGCCGTACGCTCCGAAGCGCTGCTTCAGCCGAAAGACGCCGGCCACCGGCGCTTGGCTTCGGACAGCTCCGGAGAGCCGTAGTGTGCGTCTGCACTAGACTGCATCATAGCGAAAAGCTTTGGCAGTGTGTCTCGCAGGGAGATAGCTTAGGAGCGCAGCGCACTTATGCCTCCCTTGTCCAGAAACACGATTTTACTGCACACTCCAAAAACACTGCTCTTTCCAGGGCAATATATAAGCTGCTTTCTGACGGCCGTGATCTTTCGATTACTCTTGCGCAGCTCGTTGTTTTAACGTGCACGTGCCGTCCTGGCATTCAGTGCACAGTGAAAGCAATCGCAAAAGTCCAGCAGCTGCTGACTCCCAAACACAAGGCGCTGGCTATGTTCTTGCTTCTCCACACTTCAACAGAGTCCTTCATTTCTGCAGCAGCCATCGAGTTTTCTGCATCTCGAGCCTTCTGGGACGAGCACCAATTTCCCAGGAGGGGCTGCATCAGGACGAAGTCAAAACCCAGGAAAGTTGTCTCGGAACACCTTCAATAAAGCATGCCAGCAGTGCATTGAAAAGGCAGGGAGCTTTAGCCACCGTCCTCTAGCAGTCGCAAGGCTGTGCACACAATGTCGTCTCCCTGCGGCAACGTTCTTCACCCTCGTGCAAGCTACCGCTCTGTCCGGCTCCCGGAGCAGGAGAAGCGGCTGCTTCGCGCACACAACAGCGGAGCGGCAGCCGTACGCTCCGAAGCGCTGCTTCAGCCGAAAGACGCCGGCCACCGGCGCTTGGCTTCGGACAGCACCGGAGAGCCGTAGTGTGCGTCTGCACTAGACTGCATGATAGCGATAAGCTTTGGCAGTGTGTCTCGCAGGGAGATAGCTTAGGAGCGCAGCGCACTTATGCCTCCCTTGTCCAGAAACACGGATTTGCTGCACACTCCAAAAACACTGCTCTTTCCATGGTACTATGTAAGCTGCAGTCTGACGCCCGTTCTCTTGTGCCCACTCTTGCCCAGCTGGTTGTTGCAGCGTGCACGTGCCTTCCTGGCATTCAGTGCACAGTGAAAGCAATCGCAAAAGTCCAGCAGCTGCTGACTCCCAAACACAAGGCGCTGGCTATGTTCTTGCTTCTCGACAACTCAACGCAGCCCTTCATTTCTGCAGTTGCCATCGAGGTCTCTGCATGTCGGAGACTCAGAGGACGAGCACGAGTTTCCCAGGAGGGGCTGCATCAGGAGGAATTCAAAACTCCAGAAAATTGTCCTGGAACACCTTCCATAAGGATGATAGAAGGGAATTGAAGAGGCAGGCGAGCGGCCACCTGGGTCCTCTAGCAGTCCTTCGGGTGTGCGCAAAAGCCCGGTGCTCTTCGGCTTCGTTCTTCGCCCCCGTACAAGCTACCGCTCTGTCCGGCTCCCGGAGCAGGAGAAGCGGCTGCTTCGCGCACACAACAGCGGAGCGGCAGCCGTACGCTCCGAAGCGCTGCTTCAGCCGAAAGACGCCGGCCACCGGCGCTTGGCTTCGGACAGCACCGGAGAGCCGTAGTGTGCGTCTGCACTAGACTGCATGATAGCGATAAGCTTTGGCAGTGTGTCTCGCAGGGAGATAGCTTAGGAGCGCAGCGCACTTATGCCTCCCTTGTCCAGAAACACGGATTTGCTGCACACTCCAAAAACACTGCTCTTTCCATGGTACTATGTAAGCTGCTGTCTGACGCCCGTTCTCTTCTGCCCACTCTTGCCCAGCTGGTTGTTGCAGCGTGCACGTGCCTTCCTGGCATTCAGTGCACAGTGAAAGCAATCGCAAAAGTCCAGCAGCTGCTGACTCCCAAACACAAGGCGCTGGCTATGTTCTTGCTTCTCCACACTTCAACAGAGTCCTTCATTTCTGCAGCTGCCATCGAGTTTTCTGCATCTCGAGCCTTCTGGGACGAGCACCAATTTCCCAGGAGGGGCTGCATCAGGACGAAGTCAAAACCCAGGAAAGTTGTCTCGGAACACCTTCAATAAAGCATGCCAGCAGTGCATTGAAAAGGCAGGGAGCTTTAGCCACCGTCCTCTAGCAGTCGCAAGGCTGTGCACACAATGTCGTCTCCCTGCGGCAACGTTCTTCACCCTCGTGCAAGCTACCGCTCTGTCCGGCTCCCGGAGCAGGAGAAGCGGCTGCTTCGCGCACACAACAGCGGAGCGGCAGCCCTACGCTCCGAAGCGCTGCTTCAGCCGAAAGACGCCGGCCACCGGCGCTTGGCTTCGGACAGCTCCGGAGAGCCGTAGTGTGCGTCTGCACTAGACTGCATCGTAGCGAAAAGCTTTGGCAGTGTGTCTCGCAGGGAGATAGCTTAGGAGCGCAGCGCACTTATGCCTCCCTTGTCCAGAAACACGATTTTACTGCACACTCCAAAAACAGTACTCTTCCCAGGGCAATATGCCAGATGCTCTCTGATGCCCGTGCTCCCTTCCTACTCTTGCCCAGCTCGTTGTTGTAACGTGCACATGCCGTCCTGGCATTCAGTGCACAGTGAAAGCAATCGCAAAAGTCCAGCAGCTGCTGACTCCCAAACACAAGGCGCTGGCTATGTTCTTGCTACTCGACGACTCAACGCAGCCCTTCATTTCTGCAGTTGCCATCGAGGTCTCTGCATGTCGGAGACTCAGAGGACGAGCACGAGTTTCCCACGAGGGGCTGCATCAGGAGGAATTCAAAACTCAGGGAATTTGCCCTGGAACACCTTCCATAAGGATGCTAGAATGGAATTGAAGAGGCAGGCGAGCGGCCACCACCGTCCTCTAGCAGTCCTTAGGGTGCGCGCAGAAGCCCGGTGCTCTGCGGCTTCGTTCTTCGCCCTCGTGCAAGCTACCGCTCTGTCCGGCTCCCGGAGCAGGAGAAGCGGCTGCTTCGCGCACACAGCAGCGGAGCGGCAGCCGTAGGCTCCGAAGAGCTGCTTCAGCCGAAAGACGCCGGCCACCGGCGCTTGGCTTCGGACAGCTCCGGAGAGCCGTAGTGTGCGTCTGCACTAGACTGCATCATAGCGAAAAGCTTTGGCATTGTGTCTCGCAGAGAGATAGCTTAGGAGCGCAGCGCACTTATGCCTCCCTTGTCCAGAAACACGATTTTACTGCACACTCCAAAAACAGTACTCTTCCCAGGGCAATATATAAGCTGCTTTCTGACGGCCGTGATCTTTCGATTACTCTTGCGCAGCTCGTTGTTTTAACGTGCACGTGCCGTCCTGGCATTCAGTGCACAGTGAAAGCAATCGCAAAAGTCCAGCAGCTGCTGACTCCCAAACACAAGGCGCTGGCTATGTTCTTGCTTCTCCACACTTCAACAGAGTCCTTCATTTCTGCAGCTGCCATCGAGTTTTCTGCATCTCGAGCCTTCTGGGACGAGCACCAATTTCCCAGGAGGGGCTGCATCAGGACGAAGTCAAAACCCAGGAAAGTTGTCTCGGAACACCTTCAATAAAGCATGCCAGCAGTGCATTGAAAAGGCAGGGAGCTTTAGCCACCGTCCTCTAGCAGTCGCAAGGCTGTGCACACAATGTCGTCTGCCTGCGGCAACGTTCTTCGCCCACGTGCAAGCTACCGCTCTGTCCGGCTCCCGGAGCAGGAGAAGCGGCTGCTTCGCGCACACAACAGCGGAGCGGCAGCCGTACGCTCCGAAGCGCTGCTTCAGCCGAAAGACGCCGGCCACCGGCGCTTGGCTTCGGACAGCACCGGAGAGCCGTAGTGTGCGTCTGCACTAGACTGCATGATAGCGATAAGCTTTGGCAGTGTGTCTCGCAGGGAGATAGCTTAGGAGCGCAGCGCACTTATGCCTCCCTTGTCCAGAAACACGGATTTGCTGCACACTCCAAAAACACTGCTCTTTCCATGGTACTATGTAAGCTGCTGTCTGACGCCCGTTCTCTTCTGCCCACTCTTGCCCAGCTGGTTGTTGCAGCGTGCACGTGCCTTCCTGGCATTCAGTGCACAGTGAAAGCAATCGCAAAAGTCCAGCAGCTGCTGACTCCCAAACACAAGGCGCTTGTCTACGTTTTTGCTTCTCGACAACTCAACGGAAACCTTCATTTCTGCAGCTGCCATCGAGTTTTCTGCATCTCGAGCCTTCTGAGACGAGCACCAATTTCCCAGGAGGGGCTGCATCAGGACGAAGTCAAAACCCAGAAAAGTTGTCTCGGAACACCTTCAATAAAGCATGCCAGCAGTGCATTGAAAAGGCAGGGAGCTTTAGCCACCGTCCTCTAGCAGTCGCGAAGCTGTGCACACAATGTCGTCTCCCTGCGGCAACGTTCTTCGCCCTCGTGCAAGCTACCGCTCTGTCCGGCTCCCGGAGCAGGAGAAGCGGCTGCTTCGCGCACACAACAGCGGAGCGGCAGCCCTACGCTCCGAAGCGCTGCTTCAGCCGAAAGACGCCGGCCACCGGCGCTTGGCTTCGGACAGCTGCGGAGAGCCGTAGTGTGCGTCTGCAACTAGACTGCATCATAGCGAAAAGCTTTGGCAGTGTGTCTCGCAGGGAGATAGCTTAGGAGCGCAGCGCACTTATGCCTCCCTTGTCCAGAAACACGATTTTACTGCACACTCCAAAAACAGTACTCTTCCCAGGGCAATATATAAGCTGCTTTCTGACGGCCGTGATCTTTCGATTACTCTTGCGCAGCTCGTTGTTTTAACGTGCACATGCCGTCCTGGCATTCAGTGCACAGTGAAAGCAATCGCAAAAGTCCAGCAGCTGCTGACTCCCAAACACAAGGCGCTGGCTATGTTCTTGCTTCTCCACACTTCAACAGAGTCCTTCATTTCTGCAGCTGCCATCGAGTTTTCTGCATCTCGAGCCTTCTGGGACGAGCACCAATTTCCCAGGAGGGGCTGCATCAGGACGAAGTCAAAACCCAGGAAAGTTGTCTCGGAACACCTTCAATAAAGCATGCCAGCAGTGCATTGAAAAGGCAGGGAGCTTTAGCCACCGTCCTCTAGCAGTCGCAAGGCTGTGCACACAATGTCGTCTGCCTGCGGCAACGTTCTTCGCCCACGTGCAAGCTACCGCTCTGTCCGGCTCCCGGAGCAGGAGAAGCGGCTGCTTCGCGCACACAACAGCGGAGCGGCAGCCGTACGCTCCGAAGCGCTGCTTCAGCCGAAAGACGCCGGCCACCGGCGCTTGGCTTCGGACAGCACCGGAGAGCCGTAGTGTGCGTCTGCACTAGACTGCATGATAGCGATAAGCTTTGGCAGTGTGTCTCGCAGGGAGATAGCTTAGGAGCGCAGCGCACTTATGCCTCCCTTGTCCAGAAACACGGATTTGCTGCACACTCCAAAAACACTGCTCTTTCCATGGTACTATGTAAGCTGCTGTCTGACGCCCGTTCTCTTCTGCCCACTCTTGCCCAGCTGGTTGTTGCAGCGTGCACGTGCCTTCCTGGCATTCAGTGCACAGTGAAAGCAATCGCAAAAGTCCAGCAGCTGCTGACTCCCAAACACAAGGCGCTTGTCTACGTTTTTGCTTCTCGACAACTCAACGCAAACCTTCATTTCTGCAGCTGCCATCGAGTTTTCTGCATCTCGAGCCTTCTGAGACGAGCACCAATTTCCCAGGAGGGGCTGCATCAGGACGAAGTCAAAACCCAGAAAAGTTGTCTCGGAACACCTTCAATAAAGCATGCCAGCAGTGCATTGAAAAGGCAGGTAGCTTTAGCCACCGTCCTCTAGCAGTCGCGAAGCTGTGCACACAATGTCGTCTGCCTGCGGCAACGTTCTTCGCCCTCGTGCAAGCTACCGCTCTGTCCGGCTCCCGGAGCAGGAGAAGCGGCTGCTTCGCGCACACAACAGCGGAGCGGCAGCCCTACGCTCCGAAGCGCTGCTTAAGCCGAAAGACGCCGGCCACCGGCGCTTGGCTTCGGACAGCTGCGGAGAGCCGTAGTGTGCGTCTGCAACTAGACTGCATCATAGCGAAAAGCTTTGGCAGTGTGTCTCGCAGGGAGATAGCTTAGGAGCGCAGCGCACTTATGCCTCCCTTGTCCAGAAACACGATTTTACTGCACACTCCAAAAACAGTACTCTTCCCAGGGCAATATATAAGCTGCTTTCTGACGGCCGTGATCTTTCGATTACTCTTGCGCAGCTCGTTGTTTTAACGTGCACATGCCGTCCTGGCATTCAGTGCACAGTGAAAGCAATCGCAAAAGTCCAGCAGCTGCTGACTCCCAAACACAAGGCGCTGGCTATGTTCTTGCTTCTCCACACTTCAACAGAGTCCTTCATTTCTGCAGCTGCCATCGAGTTTTCTGCATCTCGAGCCTTCTGGGACGAGCACCAATTTCCCAGGAGGGGCTGCATCAGGACGAAGTCAAAACCCAGGAAAGTTGTCTCGGAACACCTTCAATAAAGCATGCCAGCAGTGCATTGAAAAGGCAGGGAGCTTTAGCCACCGTCCTCTAGCAGTCGCAAGGCTGTGCACACAATGTCGTCTGCCTGCGGCAACGTTCTTCGCCCACGTGCAAGCTACCGCTCTGTCCGGCTCCCGGAGCAGGAGAAGCGGCTGCTTCGCGCACACAACAGCGGAGCGGCAGCCCTACGCTCCGAAGCGCTGCTTCAGCCGAAAGACGCCGGCCACCGGCGCTTGGCTTCGGACAGCTCCGGAGAGCCGTAGTGTGCGTCTGCACTAGACTGCATCATAGCGAAAAGCTTTGGCAGTGTGTCTCGCAGGGAGATAGCTTAGGAGCGCAGCGCACTTATGCCTCCCTTGTCCAGAAACACGATTTTACTGCACACTCCAAAAACAGTACTCTTCCCAGGGCAATATATAAGCTGCTTTCTGACGGCCGTGATCTTTCGATTACTCTTGCCCAGCTCGTTGTTTTAACGTGCACATGCCGTCCTGGCATTCAGTGCACAGTGAAAGCAATCGCAAAAGTCCAGCAGCTGCTGACTCCCAAACACAAGGCGCTGGCTATGTTCTTGCTTCTCGACAACTCAACGCAGCCCTTCATTTCTGCAGTTGCCATCGAGGTCTCTGCATGTCGGAGACTCAGAGGACGAGCACGAGTTTCCCAGGAGGGGCTGCATCAGGAGGAATTCAAAACTCCAGAAAATTGTCCTGGAACACCTTCCATAAGGATGATAGAAGGGAATTGAAGAGGCAGGCGAGCGGCCACGACCGTCCTCTAGCAGTCCTTCGGGTGTGCGCAAAAGCCCGGTGCTCTTCGGCTTCGTTCTTCGCCCTCGTACAAGCTACCGCTCTGTCCGGCTCCCGGAGCAGGAGAAGCGGCTGCTTCGCGCACACAACAGCGGAGCGGCAGCCCTACGCTCCGAAGCGCTGCTTCAGCCGAAAGACGCCGGCCACCGGCGCTTGGCTTCGGACAGCTCCGGAGAGCCGTAGTGTGCGTCTGCACTAGACTGCATCGTAGCGAAAAGCTTTGGCAGTGTGTCTCGCAGGGAGATAGCTTAGGAGCGCAGCGCACTTATGCCTCCCTTGTCCAGAAACACGATTTTACTGCACACTCCAAAAACAGTACTCTTCCCAGGGCAATATGCCAGATGCTCTCGGATGCCCGTGCTCCCTTCCTACTCTTGCCCAGCTCGTTGTTGTAACGTGCACATGCCGTCCTGGAATTCAGTGCACAGTGAAAGCAATCGCAAAAGTCCAGCAGCTGCTGACTCCCAAACACAAGGCGCTGGCTATGTTCTTGCTACTCGACAACTCAACGCAGCCCTTCATTTCTGCAGTTGCCATCGAGGTCTCTGCATGTCGGAGACTCAGAGGACGAGCACGAGTTTCCCACGAGGGGCTGCATCAGGAGGAATTCAAAACTCAGGGAATTTGCCCTGGAACACTTTCCATAAGGATGCTAGAATGGAATTGAAGAGGCAGGCGAGCGGCCACCACGGTCCTCTAGCAGTCCTTAGGGTGCGCGCAGAAGCCCGGTGCTCTGCGGCAACGTTCTTCGCCCTCGTGCAAGCTACCGCTCTGTCCGGCTCCCGGAGCAGGAGAAGCGGCTGCTTCGCGCACACAGCAGCGGAGCGGCAGCCCTTCGCTCCGAAGTGCTGCTTCAGCCGAAAGACGCCGGCCACCGGCGCTTGGCTTCGGACAGCTCCGGAGAGCCGTAGTGTGCGTCTGCACTAGACTGCATCATAGCGAAAAGCTTTGGCATTGTGTCTCGCAGAGAGATAGCTTAGGAGCGCAGCGCACTTATGCCTCCCTTGTCCAGAAACACGATTTTACTGCACACTCCAAAAACAGTACTCTTCCCAGGGCAATATATAAGCTGCTTTCTGACGGCCGTGATCTTTCGATTACTCTTGCGCAGCTCGTTGTTGCAGAGTGCACGTGCCTTCCTGGAATTCAGTGCACAGTGAAAGCAATCGCAAAAGTCCAGCAGCTGCTGACTCCCAAACACAAGGCGCTGGCTATGTTCTTGCTTCTCGACAACTCAACGCAGCCCTTCATTTCTGCAGTTGCCATCGAGGTCTCTGCATGTCGGAGACTCAGAGGACGAGCACGAGTTTCCCAGGAGGGGCTGCATCAGGAGGAATTCAAAACTCCAGAAAATTGTCCTGGAACACCTTCCATAAGGATGATAGAAGGGAATTGAAGAGGCAGGCGAGCGGCCACCTGGGTCCTCTAGCAGTCCTTCGGGTGTGCGCAAAAGCCCGGTGCTCTTCGGCTTCGTTCTTCGCCCCCGTACAAGCTACCGCTCTGTCCGGCTCCCGGAGCAGGAGAAGCGGCTGCTTCGCGCACACAACAGCGGAGCGGCAGCCGTACGCTCCGAAGCGCTGCTTCAGCCGAAAGACGCCGGCCACCGGCGCTTGGCTTCGGACAGCACCGGAGAGCCGTAGTGTGCGTCTGCACTAGACTGCATGATAGCGATAAGCTTTGGCAGTGTGTCTCGCAGGGAGATAGCTTAGGAGCGCAGCGCACTTATGCCTCCCTTGTCCAGAAACACGGATTTGCTGCACACTCCAAAAACACTGCTCTTTCCATGGTACTATGTAAGCTGCTGTCTGACGCCCGTTCTCTTCTGCCCACTCTTGCCCAGCTGGTTGTTGCAGCGTGCACGTGCCTTCCTGGCATTCAGTGCACAGTGAAAGCAATCGCAAAAGTCCAGCAGCTGCTGACTCCCAAACACAAGGCGCTTGTCTACGTTTTTGCTTCTCGACAACTCAACGCAAACCTTCATTTCTGCAGCTGCCATCGAGTTTTCTGCATCTCGAGCCTTCTGGGACGAGCACAAATTTCCCAAGAGGGGCTGCATCAGGACGAAGTCAAAACCCAGAAAAGTTGTCTCGGAACACCTTCAATAAAGCATGCCAGCTGTGCATTGAAAAGGCAGGTAGCTTTAGCCACCGTCCTCTAGCAGTCGCGAAGCTGTGCACACAATGTCGTCTGCCTGCGGCAACGTTCTTCGCCCTCGTGCAAGCTACCGCTCTGTCCGGCTCCCAGAGCAGGAGAAGCGGCTGCTTCGCGCACACAACAGCGGAGCGGCAGCCGTACGCTCCGAAGCGCTGCTTCAGCCGAAAGACGCCGGCCACCGGCGCTTGGCTTCGGACAGCTCCGGAGAGCCGTAGTGTGCGTCTGCACTAGACTGCATCATAGCGAAAAGCTTTGGCAGTGTGTCTCGCAGGGAGATAGCTTAGGAGCGCAGCGCACTTATGCCTCCCTTGTCCAGAAACACGATTTTACTGCACACTCCAAAAACACTGCTCTTTCCAGGGCAATATATAAGCTGCTTTCTGACGGCCGTGATCTTTCGATTACTCTTGCGCAGCTCGTTGTTTTAACGTGCACGTGCCGTCCTGGCATTCAGTGCACAGTGAAAGCAATCGCAAAAGTCCAGCAGCTGCTGACTCCCAAACACAAGGCGCTGGCTATGTTCTTGCTTCTCCACACTTCAACAGAGTCCTTCATTTCTGCAGCAGCCATCGAGTTTTCTGCATCTCGAGCCTTCTGGGACGAGCACCAATTTCCCAGGAGGGGCTGCATCAGGACGAAGTCAAAACCCAGGAAAGTTGTCTCGGAACACCTTCAATAAAGCATGCCAGCAGTGCATTGAAAAGGCAGGGAGCTTTAGCCACCGTCCTCTAGCAGTCGCAAGGCTGTGCACACAATGTCGTCTGCCTGCGGCAACGTTCTTCGCCCACGTGCAAGCTACCGCTCTGTCCGGCTCCCGGAGCAGGAGAAGCGGCTGCTTCGCGCACACAACAGCGGAGCGGCAGCCGTACGCTCCGAAGCGCTGCTTCAGCCGAAAGACGCCGGCCACCGGCGCTTGGCTTCGGACAGCACCGGAGAGCCGTAGTGTGCGTCTGCACTAGACTGCATGATAGCGATAAGCTTTGGCAGTGTGTCTCGCAGGGAGATAGCTTAGGAGCGCAGCGCACTTATGCCTCCCTTGTCCAGAAACACGGATTTGCTGCACACTCCAAAAACACTGCTCTTTCCATGGTACTATGTAAGCTGCTGTCTGACGCCCGTTCTCTTCTGCCCACTCTTGCCCAGCTGGTTGTTGCAGCGTGCACGTGCCTTCCTGGCATTCAGTGCACAGTGAAAGCAATCGCAAAAGTCCAGCAGCTGCTGACTCCCAAACACAAGGCGCTGGCTATGTTCTTGCTTCTCGACAACTCAACGCAGCCCTTCATTTCTGCAGTTGCCATCGAGGTCTCTGCATGTCGGAGACTCAGAGGACGAGCACGAGTTTCCCAGGAGGGGCTGCATCAGGAGGAATTCAAAACTCCAGAAAATTGTCCTGGAACACCTTCCATAAGGATGATAGAAGGGAATTGAAGAGGCAGGCGAGCGGCCACCTGGGTCCTCTAGCAGTCCTTCGGGTGTGCGCAAAAGCCCGGTGCTCTTCGGCTTCGTTCTTCGCCCCCGTACAAGCTACCGCTCTGTCCGGCTCCCGGAGCAGGAGAAGCGGCTGCTTCGCGCACACAACAGCGGAGCGGCAGCCGTACGCTCCGAAGCGCTGCTTCAGCCGAAAGACGCCGGCCACCGGCGCTTGGCTTCGGACAGCACCGGAGAGCCGTAGTGTGCGTCTGCACTAGACTGCATGATAGCGATAAGCTTTGGCAGTGTGTCTCGCAGGGAGATAGCTTAGGAGCGCAGCGCACTTATGCCTCCCTTGTCCAGAAACACGGATTTGCTGCACACTCCAAAAACACTGCTCTTTCCATGGTACTATGTAAGCTGCTGTCTGACGCCCGTTCTCTTCTGCCCACTCTTGCCCAGCTGGTTGTTGCAGCGTGCACGTGCCTTCCTGGCATTCAGTGCACAGTGAAAGCAATCGCAAAAGTCCAGCAGCTGCTGACTCCCAAACACAAGGCGCTTGTCTACGTTTTTGCTTCTCGACAACTCAACGCAAACCTTCATTTCTGCAGCTGCCATCGAGTTTTCTGCATCTCGAGCCTTCTGGGACGAGCACAAATTTCCCAAGAGGGGCTGCATCAGGACGAAGTCAAAACCCAGAAAAGTTGTCTCGGAACACCTTCAATAAAGCATGCCAGCTGTGCATTGAAAAGGCAGGTAGCTTTAGCCACCGTCCTCTAGCAGTCGCGAAGCTGTGCACACAATGTCGTCTGCCTGCGGCAACGTTCTTCGCCCTCGTGCAAGCTACCGCTCTGTCCGGCTCCCGGAGCAGGAGAAGCGGCTGCTTCGCGCACACAACAGCGGAGCGGCAGCCGTACGCTCCGAAGCGCTGCTTCAGCCGAAAGACGCCGGCCACCGGCGCTTGGCTTCGGACAGCTCCGGAGAGCCGTAGTGTGCGTCTGCACTAGACTGCATGATAGCGATAAGCTTTGGCAGTGTGTCTCGCAGGGAGATAGCTTAGGAGCGCAGCGCACTTATGCCTCCCTTGTCCAGAAACACGATTTTACTGCACACTCCAAAAACACTGCTCTTTCCAGGGCAATATATAAGCTGCTTTCTGACGGCCGTGATCTTTCGATTACTCTTGCGCAGCTCGTTGTTTTAACGTGCACGTGCCGTCCTGGCATTCAGTGCACAGTGAAAGCAATCGCAAAAGTCCAGCAGCTGCTGACTCCCAAACACAAGGCGCTGGCTATGTTCTTGCTTCTCCACACTTCAACAGAGTCCTTCATTTCTGCAGCAGCCATCGAGTTTTCTGCATCTCGAGCCTTCTGGGACGAGCACCAATTTCCCAGGAGGGGCTGCATCAGGACGAAGTCAAAACCCAGGAAAGTTGTCTCGGAACACCTTCAATAAAGCATGCCAGCAGTGCATTGAAAAGGCAGGGAGCTTTAGCCACCGTCCTCTAGCAGTCGCAAGGCTGTGCACACAATGTCGTCTGCCTGCGGCAACGTTCTTCGCCCACGTGCAAGCTACCGCTCTGTCCGGCTCCCGGAGCAGGAGAAGCGGCTGCTTCGCGCACACAACAGCGGAGCGGCAGCCGTACGCTCCGAAGCGCTGCTTCAGCCGAAAGACGCCGGCCACCGGCGCTTGGCTTCGGACAGCACCGGAGAGCCGTAGTGTGCGTCTGCACTAGACTGCATGATAGCGATAAGCTTTGGCAGTGTGTCTCGCAGGGAGATAGCTTAGGAGCGCAGCGCACTTATGCCTCCCTTGTCCAGAAACACGGATTTGCTGCACACGCCAAAAACACTGCTCTTTCCATGGTACTATGTAAGCTGCTGTCTGACGCCCGTTCTCTTCTGCCCACTCTTGCCCAGCTGGTTGTTGCAGCGTGCACGTGCCTTCCTGGCATTCAGTGCACAGTGAAAGCAATCGCAAAAGTCCAGCAGCTGCTGACTCCCAAACACAAGGCGCTGGCTATGTTCTTGCTTCTCCACACTTCAACAGAGTCCTTCATTTCTGCAGCTGCCATCGAGTTTTCTGCATCTCGAGCCTTCTGGGACGAGCACCAATTTCCCAGGAGGGGCTGCATCAGGACGAAGTCAAAACCCAGGAAAATTGTCTCGGAACACCTTCAATAAAGCATGCCAGCTGTGCATTGAAAAGGCAGGTAGCTTTAGCCACCGTCCTCTAGCAGTCGCGAAGCTGTGCACACAATGTCGTCTGCCTGCGGCAACGTTCTTCGCCCTCGTGCAAGCTACCGCTCTGTCCGGCTCCCGGAGCAGGAGAAGCGGCTGCTTCGCGCACACAACAGCGGAGCGGCAGCCGTACGCTCCGAAGCGCTGCTTCAGCCGAAAGACGCCGGCCACCGGCGCTTGGCTTCGGACAGCTCCGGAGAGCCGTAGTGTGCGTCTGCACTAGACTGCATCATAGCGAAAAGCTTTGGCAGTGTGTCTCGCAGGGAGATAGCTTAGGAGCGCAGCGCACTTATGCCTCCCTTGTCCAGAAACACGATTTTACTGCACACTCCAAAAACAGTACTCTTCCCAGGGCAATATATAAGCTGCTTTCTGACGGCCGTGATCTTTCGATTACTCTTGCGCAGCTCGTTGTTTTAACGTGCACGTGCCGTCCTGGCATTCAGTGCACAGTGAAAGCAATCGCAAAAGTCCAGCAGCTGCTGACTCCCAAACACAAGGCGCTGGCTATGTTCTTGCTTCTCCACACTTCAACAGAGTCCTTCATTTCTGCAGCAGCCATCGAGTTTTCTGCATCTCGAGCCTTCTGGGACGAGCACCAATTTCCCAGGAGGGGCTGCATCAGGACGAAGTCAAAACCCAGGAAAGTTGTCTCGGAACACCTTCAATAAAGCATGCCAGCAGTGCATTGAAAAGGCAGGGAGCTTTAGCCACCGTCCTCTAGCAGTCGCAAGGCTGTGCACACAATGTCGTCTGCCTGCGGCAACGTTCTTCGCCCACGTGCAAGCTACCGCTCTGTCCGGCTCCCGGAGCAGGAGAAGCGGCTGCTTCGCGCACACAACAGCGGAGCGGCAGCCGTACGCTCCGAAGCGCTGCTTCAGCCGAAAGACGCCGGCCACCGGCGCTTGGCTTCGGACAGCACCGGAGAGCCGTAGTGTGCGTCTGCACTAGACTGCATGATAGCGATAAGCTTTGGCAGTGTGTCTCGCAGGGAGATAGCTTAGGAGCGCAGCGCACTTATGCCTCCCTTGTCCAGAAACACGGATTTGCTGCACACTCCAAAAACACTGCTCTTTCCATGGTACTATGTAAGCTGCTGTCTGACGCCCGTTCTCTTCTGCCCACTCTTGCCCAGCTGGTTGTTGCAGCGTGCACGTGCCTTCCTGGCATTCAGTGCACAGTGAAAGCAATCGCAAAAGTCCAGCAGCTGCTGACTCCCAAACACAAGGCGCTTGTCTACGTTTTTGCTTCTCGACAACTCAACGCAAACCTTCATTTCTGCAGCTGCCATCGAGTTTTCTGCATCTCGAGCCTTCTGGGACGAGCACAAATTTCCCAAGAGGGGCTGCATCAGGACGAAGTCAAAACCCAGAAAAGTTGTCTCGGAACACCTTCAATAAAGCATGCCAGCTGTGCATTGAAAAGGCAGGTAGCTTTAGCCACCGTCCTCTAGCAGTCGCGAAGCTGTGCACACAATGTCGTCTGCCTGCGGCAACGTTCTTCGCCCTCGTGCAAGCTACCGCTCTGTCCGGCTCCCAGAGCAGGAGAAGCGGCTGCTTCGCGCACACAACAGCGGAGCGGCAGCCGTACGCTCCGAAGCGCTGCTTCAGCCGAAAGACGCCGGCCACCGGCGCTTGGCTTCGGACAGCTGCGGAGAGCCGTAGTGTGCGTCTGCACTAGACTGCATCATAGCGAAAAGCTTTGGCAGTGTGTCTCGCAGGGAGATAGCTTAGGAGCGCAGCGCACTTATGCCTCCCTTGTCCAGAAACACGATTTTACTGCACACTCCAAAAACACTGCTCTTTCCAGGGCAATATATAAGCTGCTTTCTGACGGCCGTGATCTTTCGATTACTCTTGCGCAGCTCGTTGTTTTAACGTGCACGTGCCGTCCTGGCATTCAGTGCACAGTGAAAGCAATCGCAAAAGTCCAGCAGCTGCTGACTCCCAAACACAAGGCGCTGGCTATGTTCTTGCTTCTCCACACTTCAACAGAGTCCTTCATTTCTGCAGCAGCCATCGAGTTTTCTGCATCTCGAGCCTTCTGGGACGAGCACCAATTTCCCAGGAGGGGCTGCATCAGGACGAAGTCAAAACCCAGGAAAGTTGTCTCGGAACACCTTCAATAAAGCATGCCAGCAGTGCATTGAAAAGGCAGGGAGCTTTAGCCACCGTCCTCTAGCAGTCGCAAGGCTGTGCACACAATGTCGTCTGCCTGCGGCAACGTTCTTCGCCCACGTGCAAGCTACCGCTCTGTCCGGCTCCCGGAGCAGGAGAAGCGGCTGCTTCGCGCACACAACAGCGGAGCGGCAGCCGTACGCTCCGAAGCGCTGCTTCAGCCGAAAGACGCCGGCCACCGGCGCTTGGCTTCGGATAGCACCGGAGAGCCGTAGTGTGCGTCTGCACTAGACTGCATGATAGCGATAAGCTTTGGCAGTGTGTCTCGCAGGGAGATAGCTTAGGAGCGCAGCGCACTTATGCCTCCCTTGTCCAGAAACACGGATTTGCTGCACACTCCAAAAACACTGCTCTTTCCATGGTACTATGTAAGCTGCAGTCTGACGCCCGTTCTCTTCTGCCCACTCTTGCCCAGCTGGTTGTTGCAGCGTGCACGTGCCTTCCTGGCATTCAGTGCACAGTGAAAGCAATCGCAAAAGTCCAGCAGCTGCTGACTCCCAAACACAAGGCGCTGGCTATGTTCTTGCTTCTCGACAACTCAACGCAGCCCTTCATTTCTGCAGTTGCCATCGAGGTCTCTGCATGTCGGAGACTCAGAGGACGAGCACGAGTTTCCCAGGAGGGGCTGCATCAGGAGGAATTCAAAACTCCAGAAAATTGTCCTGGAACACCTTCCATAAGGATGATAGAAGGGAATTGAAGAGGCAGGCGAGCGGCCACCTGGGTCCTCTAGCAGTCCTTCGGGTGTGCGCAAAAGCCCGGTGCTCTTCGGCTTCGTTCTTCGCCCCCGTACAAGCTACCGCTCTGTCCGGCTCCCGGAGCAGGAGAAGCGGCTGCTTCGCGCACACAACAGCGGAGCGGCAGCCGTACGCTCCGAAGCGCTGCTTCAGCCGAAAGACGCCGGCCACCGGCGCTTGGCTTCGGACAGCACCGGAGAGCCGTAGTGTGCGTCTGCACTAGACTGCATGATAGCGATAAGCTTTGGCAGTGTGTCTCGCAGGGAGATAGCTTAGGAGCGCAGCGCACTTATGCCTCCCTTGTCCAGAAACACGGATTTGCTGCACACTCCAAAAACACTGCTCTTTCCATGGTACTATGTAAGCTGCTGTCTGACGCCCGTTCTCTTCTGCCCACTCTTGCCCAGCTGGTTGTTGCAGCGTGCACGTGCCTTCCTGGCATTCAGTGCACAGTGAAAGCAATCGCAAAAGTCCAGCAGCTGCTGACTCCCAAACACAAGGCGCTGGCTATGTTCTTGCTTCTCCACACTTCAACAGAGTCCTTCATTTCTGCAGCTGCCATCGAGTTTTCTGCATCTCGAGTCTTCTGGGACGAGCACCAATTTCCCAAGAGGGGCTGCATCAGGACGAAGTCAAAACCCAGGAAAATTGTCTCGGAACACCTTCAATAAAGCATGCCAGCAGTGCATTGAAAAGGCAGGGAGCTTTAGCCACCGTCCTCTAGCAGTCGCAAGGCTGTGCACACAATGTCGTCTGCCTGCGGCAACGTTCTTCGCCCACGTGCAAGCTACCGCTCTGTCCGGCTCCCGGAGCAGGAGAAGCGGCTGCTTCGCGCACACAACAGCGGAGCGGCAGCCCTACGCTCCGAAGCGCTGCTTCAGCCGAAAGACGCCGGCCACCGGCGCTTGGCTTCGGACAGCTCCGGAGAGCCGTAGTGTGCGTCTGCACTAGACTGCATCATAGCGAAAAGCTTTGGCAGTGTGTCTCGCAGGGAGATAGCTTAGGAGCGCAGCGCACTTATGCCTCCCTTGTCCAGAAACACGGATTTGCTGCACACTCCAAAAACACTGCTCTTTCCATGGTACTATGTAAGCTGCTGTCTGACGCCCGTTCTCTTGTGCCCACTCTTGCCCAGCTGGTTGTTGCAGCGTGCACGTGCCTTCCTGGCATTCAGTGCACAGTGAAAGCAATCGCAAAAGTCCAGCAGCTGCTGACTCCCAAACACAAGGCGCTGGCTATGTTCTTGCTTCTCCACACTTCAACAGAGTCCTTCATTTCTGCAGCTGCCATCGAGTTTTCTGCATCTCGAGCCTTCTGGGACGAGCACCAATTTCCCAAGAGGGGCTGCATCAGGACGAAGTCAAAACCCAGGAAAATTGTCTCGGAACACCTTCAATAAAGCATGCCAGCAGTGCATTGAAAAGGCAGGGAGCTTTAGCCACCGTCCTCTAGCAGTCGCAAGGCTGTGCACACAATGTCGTCTGCCTGCGGCAACGTTCTTCGCCCTCGTACAAGCTACCGCTCTGTCCGGCTCCCGGAGCAGGAGAAGCGGCTGCTTCGCGCACACAACAGCGGAGCGGCAGCCCTACGCTCCGAAGCGCTGCTTCAGCCGAAAGACGCCGGCCACCGGCGCTTGGCTTCGGACAGCTCCGGAGAGCCGTAGTGTGCGTCTGCAACTAGACTGCATCATAGCGAAAAGCTTTGGCAGTGTGTCTCGCAGGGAGATAGCTTAGGAGCGCAGCGCACTTATGCCTCCCTTGTCCAGAAACACGATTTTACTGCACACTCCAAAAACAGTACTCTTCCCAGGGCAATATATGAGCTGTTTTCTGACGGCCGTGATCTTTCGATTACTCTTGCCCAGCTCGTTGTTTTAACGTGCACATGCCGTCCTGGAATTCAGTGCACAGTGAAAGCAATCGCAAAAGTCCAGCAGCTGCTGACTCCCAAACACAAGGCGCTGGCTATGTTCTTGCTACTCGACGACTCAACGCAGCCCTTCATTTCTGCAGTTGCCATCGAGGTCTCTGCATGTCGGAGACTGAGAGGACGAGCACGAGTTTCCCAGGAGGGGCTGCATCAGGAGGAATTCAAAACTCAGGGAATTTGCCCTGGAACACCTTCCATAAGGATGCTAGAAGGGAATTGAAGAGGCAGGCGAGCGGCCACCACCGTCCTCTAGCAGTCCTTAGTGTGCGCGCAGAAGCCCGGTGCTCTGCGGCTTCGTTCTTCGCCCTCGTGCAAGCTACCGCTCTGTCCGGCTCCCGGAGCAGGAGAAGCGGCTGCTTCGCGCACACAACAGCGGAGCGGCAGCCGTACGCTCCGAAGCGCTGCTTCAGCCGAAAGACGCCGGCCACCGGCGCTTGGCTTCGGACAGCTCCGGAGAGCCGTAGTGTGCGTCTGCACTAGACTGCATCATAGCGAAAAGCTTTGGCAGTGTGTCTCGCAGGGAGATAGCTTAGGAGCGCAGCGCACTTATGCCTCCCTTGTCCAGAAACACGATTTTACTGCACACTCCAAAAACAGTACTCTTCCCAGGGCAATATATAAGCTGCTTTCTGACGGCCGTGATCTTTCGATTACTCTTGCGCAGCTCGTTGTTTTAACGTGCACATGCCGTCCTGGCATTCAGTGCACAGTGAAAGCAATCGCAAAAGTCCAGCAGCTGCTGACTCCCAAACACAAGGCGCTGGCTATGTTCTTGCTTCTCCACACTTCAACAGAGTCCTTCATTTCTGCAGCTGCCATCGAGTTTTCTGCATCTCGAGCCTTCTGGGACGAGCACCAATTTCCCAGGAGGGGCTGCATCAGGACGAAGTCAAAACCCAGGAAAGTTGTCTCGGAACACCTTCAATAAAGCATGCCAGCAGTGCATTGAAAAGGCAGGGAGCTTTAGCCACCGTCCTCTAGCAGTCGCAAGGCTGTGCACACAATGTCGTCTGCCTGCGGCAACGTTCTTCGCCCACGTGCAAGCTACCGCTCTGTCCGGCTCCCGGAGCAGGAGAAGCGGCTGCTTCGCGCACACAACAGCGGAGCGGCAGTCCTACGCTCCGAAGCGCTGCTTCAGCCGAAAGACGCCGGCCACCGGCGCTTGGCTTCGGACAGCACCGGAGAGCCGTAGTGTGCGTCTGCACTAGACTGCATGATAGCGATAAGCTTTGGCAGTGTGTCTCGCAGGGAGATAGCTTAGGAGCGCAGCGCACTTATGCCTCCCTTGTCCAGAAACACGGATTTGCTGCACACTCCAAAAACACTGCTCTTTCCATGGTACTATGTAAGCTGCTGTCTGACGCCCGTTCTCTTCTGCCCACTCTTGCCCAGCTGGTTGTTGCAGCGTGCACGTGCCTTCCTGGCATTCAGTGCACAGTGAAAGCAATCGCAAAAGTCCAGCAGCTGCTGACTCCCAAACACAAGGCGCTTGTCTACGTTTTTGCTTCTCGACAACTCAACGCAAACCTTCATTTCTGCAGCTGCCATCGAGTTTTCTGCATCTCGAGCCTTCTGAGACGAGCACCAATTTCCCAGGAGGGGCTGCATCAGGACGAAGTCAAAACCCAGAAAAGTTGTCTCGGAACACCTTCAATAAAGCATGCCAGCAGTGCATTGAAAAGGCAGGTAGCTTTAGCCACCGTCCTCTAGCAGTCGCGAAGCTGTGCACACAATGTCGTCTGCCTGCGGCAACGTTCTTCGCCCTCGTGCAAGCTACCGCTCTGTCCGGCTCCCGGAGCAGGAGAAGCGGCTGCTTCGCGCACACAACAGCGGAGCGGCAGCCCTACGCTCCGAAGCGCTGCTTAAGCCGAAAGACGCCGGCCACCGGCGCTTGGCTTCGGACAGCTGCGGAGAGCCGTAGTGTGCGTCTGCAACTAGACTGCATCATAGCGAAAAGCTTTGGCAGTGTGTCTCGCAGGGAGATAGCTTAGGAGCGCAGCGCACTTATGCCTCCCTTGTCCAGAAACACGATTTTACTGCACACTCCAAAAACAGTACTCTTCCCAGGGCAATATATAAGCTGCTTTCTGACGGCCGTGATCTTTCGATTACTCTTGCGCAGCTCGTTGTTTTAACGTGCACATGCCGTCCTGGCATTCAGTGCACAGTGAAAGCAATCGCAAAAGTCCAGCAGCTGCTGACTCCCAAACACAAGGCGCTGGCTATGTTCTTGCTTCTCCACACTTCAACAGAGTCCTTCATTTCTGCAGCTGCCATCGAGTTTTCTGCATCTCGAGCCTTCTGGGACGAGCACCAATTTCCCAGGAGGGGCTGCATCAGGACGAAGTCAAAACCCAGGAAAGTTGTCTCGGAACACCTTCAATAAAGCATGCCAGCAGTGCATTGAAAAGGCAGGGAGCTTTAGCCACCGTCCTCTAGCAGTCGCAAGGCTGTGCACACAATGTCGTCTGCCTGCGGCAACGTTCTTCGCCCACGTGCAAGCTACCGCTCTGTCCGGCTCCCGGAGCAGGAGAAGCGGCTGCTTCGCGCACACAACAGCGGAGCGGCAGCCCTACGCTCCGAAGCGCTGCTTCAGCCGAAAGACGCCGGCCACCGGCGCTTGGCTTCGGACAGCACCGGAGAGCCGTAGTGTGCGTCTGCACTAGACTGCATGATAGCGATAAGCTTTGGCAGTGTGTCTCGCAGGGAGATAGCTTAGGAGCGCAGCGCACTTATGCCTCCCTTGTCCAGAAACACGGATTTGCTGCACACTCCAAAAACACTGCTCTTTCCATGGTACTATGTAAGCTGCTGTCTGACGCCCGTTCTCTTGTGCCCACTCTTGCCCAGCTGGTTGTTGCAGCGTGCACGTGCCTTCCTGGCATTCAGTGCACAGTGAAAGCAATCGCAAAAGTCCAGCAGCTGCTGACTCCCAAACACAAGGCGCTGGCTATGTTCTTGCTTCTCCACACTTCAACAGAGTCCTTCATTTCTGCAGCTGCCATCGAGTTTTCTGCATCTCGAGCCTTCTGGGACGAGCACCAATTTCCCAAGAGGGGCTGCATCAGGACGAAGTCAAAACCCAGGAAAATTGTCTCGGAACACCTTCAATAAAGCATGCCAGCAGTGTATTGAAAAGGCAGGGAGCTTTAGCCACCGTCCTCTAGCAGTCGCAAGGCTGTGCACACAATGTCGTCTCCCTGCGGCAACGTTCTTCGCCCTCGTACAAGCTACCGCTCTGTCCGGCTCCCGGAGCAGGAGAAGCGGCTGCTTCGCGCACACAACAGCGGAGCGGCAGCCGTACGCTCCGAAGCGCTGCTTCAGCCGAAAGACGCCGGCCACCGGCGCTTGGCTTCGGACAGCTCCGGAGAGCCGTAGTGTGCGTCTGCACTAGACTGCATCATAGCGAAAAGCTTTGGCAGTGTGTCTCGCAGGGAGATAGCTTAGGAGCGCAGCGCACTTATGCCTCCCTTGTCCAGAAACACGATTTTACTGCACACTCCAAAAACAGTACTCTTCCCAGGGCAATATATAAGCTGCTTTCTGACGGCCGTGATCTTTCGATTACTCTTGCCCAGCTCGTTGTTTTAACGTGCACATGCCGTCCTGGCATTCAGTGCACAGTGAAAGCAATCGCAAAAGTCCAGCAGCTGCTGACTCCCAAACACAAGGCGCTGGCTATGTTCTTGCTTCTCGACAACTCAACGCAGCCCTTCATTTCTGCAGTTGCCATCGAGGTCTCTGCATGTCGGAGACTCAGAGGACGAGCACGAGTTTCCCAGGAGGGGCTGCATCAGGAGGAATTCAAAACTCCAGAAAATTGTCCTGGAACACCTTCCATAAGGATGATAGAAGGGAATTGAAGAGGCAGGCGAGCGGCCACGACCGTCCTCTAGCAGTCCTTCGGGTGTGCGCAAAAGCCCGGTGCTCTTCGGCTTCGTTCTTCGCCCTCGTACAAGCTACCGCTCTGTCCGGCTCCCGGAGCAGGAGAAGCGGCTGCTTCGCGCACACAACAGCGGAGCGGCAGCCCTACGCTCCGAAGCGCTGCTTCAGCCGAAAGACGCCGGCCACCGGCGCTTGGCTTCGGACAGCTCCGGAGAGCCGTAGTGTGCGTCTGCACTAGACTGCATCGTAGCGAAAAGCTTTGGCAGTGTGTCTCGCAGGGAGATAGCTTAGGAGCGCAGCGCACTTATGCCTCCCTTGTCCAGAAACACGATTTTACTGCACACTCCAAAAACAGTACTCTTCCCAGGGCAATATGCCAGATGCTCTCGGATGCCCGTGCTCCCTTCCTACTCTTGCCCAGCTCGTTGTTGTAACGTGCACATGCCGTCCTGGAATTCAGTGCACAGTGAAAGCAATCGCAAAAGTCCAGCAGCTGCTGACTCCCAAACACAAGGCGCTGGCTATGTTCTTGCTTCTCGACAACTCAACGCAGCCCTTCATTTCTGCAGTTGCCATCGAGGTCTCTGCATGTCGGAGACTCAGAGGACGAGCACGAGTTTCCCAGGAGGGGCTGCATCAGGAGGAATTCAAAACTCCAGAAAATTGTCCTGGAACACCTTCCATAAGGATGATAGAAGGGAATTGAAGAGGCAGGCGAGCGGCCACCTGGGTCCTCTAGCAGTCCTTCGGGTGTGCGCAAAAGCCCGGTGCTCTTCGGCTTCGTTCTTCGCCCCCGTACAAGCTACCGCTCTGTCCGGCTCCCGGAGCAGGAGAAGCGGCTGCTTCGCGCACACAACAGCGGAGCGGCAGCCGTACGCTCCGAAGCGCTGCTTCAGCCGAAAGACGCCGGCCACCGGCGCTTGGCTTCGGACAGCACCGGAGAGCCGTAGTGTGCGTCTGCACTAGACTGCATGATAGCGATAAGCTTTGGCAGTGTGTCTCGCAGGGAGATAGCTTAGGAGCGCAGCGCACTTATGCCTCCCTTGTCCAGAAACACGGATTTGCTGCACACTCCAAAAACACTGCTCTTTCCATGGTACTATGTAAGCTGCTGTCTGACGCCCGTTCTCTTGTGCCCACTCTTGCCCAGCTGGTTGTTGCAGCGTGCACGTGCCTTCCTGGCATTCAGTGCACAGTGAAAGCAATCGCAAAAGTCCAGCAGCTGCTGACTCCCAAACACAAGGCGCTGGCTATGTTCTTGCTTCTCCACACTTCAACAGAGTCCTTCATTTCTGCAGCTGCCATCGAGTTTTCTGCATCTCGAGCCTTCTGGGACGAGCACCAATTTCCCAAGAGGGGCTGCATCAGGACGAAGTCAAAACCCAGGAAAATTGTCTCGGAACACCTTCAATAAAGCATGCCAGCAGTGCATTGAAAAGGCAGGGAGCTTTAGCCACCGTCCTCTAGCAGTCGCAAGGCTGTGCACACAATGTCGTCTGCCTGCGGCAACGTTCTTCGCCCTCGTGCAAGCTACCGCTCTGTCCGGCTCCCGGAGCAGGAGAAGCGGCTGCTTCGCGCACACAACAGCGGAGCGGCAGCCCTACGCTCCGAAGCGCTGCTTCAGCCGAAAGACGCCGGCCACCGGCGCTTGGCTTCGGACAGCTCCGGAGAGCCGTAGTGTGCGTCTGCACTAGACTGCATCATAGCGAAAAGCTTTGGCAGTGTGTCTCGCAGGGAGATAGCTTAGGAGCGCAGCGCACTTATGCCTCCCTTGTCCAGAAACACGGATTTGCTGCACACTCCAAAAACACTGCTCTTTCCATGGTACTATGTAAGCTGCTGTCTGACGCCCGTTCTCTTGTGCCCACTCTTGCCCAGCTGGTTGTTGCAGCGTGCACGTGCCTTCCTGGCATTCAGTGCACAGTGAAAGCAATCGCAAAAGTCCAGCAGCTGCTGACTCCCAAACACAAGGCGCTGGCTATGTTCTTGCTTCTCGACAACTCAACGCAGCCCTTCATTTCTGCAGTTGCCATCGAGGTCTCTGCATGTCGGAGACTCAGAGGACGAGCACGAGTTTCCCAGGAGGGGCTGCATCAGGAGGAATTCAAAACTCCAGAAAATTGTCCTGGAACACCTTCCATAAGGATGATAGAAGGGAATTGAAGAGGCAGGCGAGCGGCCACCTGGGTCCTCTAGCAGTCCTTCGGGTGTGCGCAAAAGCCCGGTGCTCTTCGGCTTCGTTCTTCGCCCCCGTACAAGCTACCGCTCTGTCCGGCTCCCGGAGCAGGAGAAGCGGCTGCTTCGCGCACACAACAGCGGAGCGGCAGCCGTACGCTCCGAAGCGCTGCTTCAGCCGAAAGACGCCGGCCACCGGCGCTTGGCTTCGGACAGCACCGGAGAGCCGTAGTGTGCGTCTGCACTAGACTGCATGATAGCGATAAGCTTTGGCAGTGTGTCTCGCAGGGAGATAGCTTAGGAGCGCAGCGCACTTATGCCTCCCTTGTCCAGAAACACGGATTTGCTGCACACTCCAAAAACACTGCTCTTTCCATGGTACTATGTAAGCTGCTGTCTGACGCCCGTTCTCTTCTGCCCACTCTTGCCCAGCTGGTTGTTGCAGCGTGCACGTGCCTTCCTGGCATTCAGTGCACAGTGAAAGCAATCGCAAAAGTCCAGCAGCTGCTGACTCCCAAACACAAGGCGCTGGCTATGTTCTTGCTTCTCCACACTTCAACAGAGTCCTTCATTTCTGCAGCTGCCATCGAGTTTTCTGCATCTCGAGCCTTCTGGGACGAGCACCAATTTCCCAAGAGGGGCTGCATCAGGACGAAGTCAAAACCCAGGAAAATTGTCTCGGAACACCTTCAATAAAGCATGCCAGCAGTGCATTGAAAAGGCAGGGAGCTTTAGCCACCGTCCTCTAGCAGTCGCAAGGCTGTGCACACAATGTCGTCTGCCTGCGGCAACGTTCTTCGCCCTCGTGCAAGCTACCGCTCTGTCCGGCTCCCGGAGCAGGAGAAGCGGCTGCTTCGCGCACACAACAGCGGAGCGGCAGCCCTACGCTCCGAAGCGCTGCTTCAGCCGAAAGACGCCGGCCACCGGCGCTTGGCTTCGGACAGCTCCGGAGAGCCGTAGTGTGCGTCTGCACTAGACTGCATCATAGCGAAAAGCTTTGGCAGTGTGTCTCGCAGGGAGATAGCTTAGGAGCGCAGCGCACTTATGCCTCCCTTGTCCAGAAACACGGATTTGCTGCACACTCCAAAAACACTGCTCTTTCCATGGTACTATGTAAGCTGCTGTCTGACGCCCGTTCTCTTGTGCCCACTCTTGCCCAGCTGGTTGTTGCAGCGTGCACGTGCCTTCCTGGCATTCAGTGCACAGTGAAAGCAATCGCAAAAGTCCAGCAGCTGCTGACTCCCAAACACAAGGCGCTGGCTATGTTCTTGCTTCTCGACAACTCAACGCAGCCCTTCATTTCTGCAGTTGCCATCGAGGTCTCTGCATGTCGGAGACTCAGAGGACGAGCACGAGTTTCCCAGGAGGGGCTGCATCAGGAGGAATTCAAAACTCCAGAAAATTGTCCTGGAACACCTTCCATAAGGATGATAGAAGGGAATTGAAGAGGCAGGCGAGCGGCCACCTGGGTCCTCTAGCAGTCCTTCGGGTGTGCGCAAAAGCCCGGTGCTCTTCGGCTTCGTTCTTCGCCCCCGTACAAGCTACCGCTCTGTCCGGCTCCCGGAGCAGGAGAAGCGGCTGCTTCGCGCACACAACAGCGGAGCGGCAGCCGTACGCTCCGAAGCGCTGCTTCAGCCGAAAGACGCCGGCCACCGGCGCTTGGCTTCGGACAGCACCGGAGAGCCGTAGTGTGCGTCTGCACTAGACTGCATGATAGCGATAAGCTTTGGCAGTGTGTCTCGCAGGGAGATAGCTTAGGAGCGCAGCGCACTTATGCCTCCCTTGTCCAGAAACACGGATTTGCTGCACACTCCAAAAACACTGCTCTTTCCATGGTACTATGTAAGCTGCTGTCTGACGCCCGTTCTCTTCTGCCCACTCTTGCCCAGCTGGTTGTTGCAGCGTGCACGTGCCTTCCTGGCATTCAGTGCACAGTGAAAGCAATCGCAAAAGTCCAGCAGCTGCTGACTCCCAAACACAAGGCGCTTGTCTACGTTTTTGCTTCTCGACAACTCAACGCAAACCTTCATTTCTGCAGCTGCCATCGAGTTTTCTGCATCTCGAGCCTTCTGGGACGAGCACAAATTTCCCAAGAGGGGCTGCATCAGGACGAAGTCAAAACCCAGAAAAGTTGTCTCGGAACACCTTCAATAAAGCATGCCAGCTGTGCATTGAAAAGGCAGGTAGCTTTAGCCACCGTCCTCTAGCAGTCGCGAAGCTGTGCACACAATGTCGTCTGCCTGCGGCAACGTTCTTCGCCCTCGTGCAAGCTACCGCTCTGTCCGGCTCCCGGAGCAGGAGAAGCGGCTGCTTCGCGCACACAACAGCGGAGCGGCAGCCGTACGCTCCGAAGCGCTGCTTCAGCCGAAAGACGCCGGCCACCGGCGCTTGGCTTCGGACAGCTCCGGAGAGCCGTAGTGTGCGTCTGCACTAGACTGCATCATAGCGAAAAGCTTTGGCAGTGTGTCTCGCAGGGAGATAGCTTAGGAGCGCAGCGCACTTATGCCTCCCTTGTCCAGAAACACGATTTTACTGCACACTCCAAAAACAGTACTCTTCCCAGGGCAATATATAAGCTGCTTTCTGACGGCCGTGATCTTTCGATTACTCTTGCGCAGCTCGTTGTTTTAACGTGCACGTGCCGTCCTGGCATTCAGTGCACAGTGAAAGCAATCGCAAAAGTCCAGCAGCTGCTGACTCCCAAACACAAGGCGCTGGCTATGTTCTTGCTTCTCCACACTTCAACAGAGTCCTTCATTTCTGCAGCAGCCATCGAGTTTTCTGCATCTCGACCTTCTGGGACGAGCACCAATTTCCCAGGAGGGGCTGCATCAGGACGAAGTCAAAACCCAGGAAAGTTGTCTCGGAACACCTTCAATAAAGCATGCCAGCAGTGCATTGAAAAGGCAGGGAGCTTTAGCCACCGTCCTCTAGCAGTCGCAAGGCTGTGCACACAATGTCGTCTGCCTGCGGCAACGTTCTTCGCCCACGTGCAAGCTACCGCTCTGTCCGGCTCCCGGAGCAGGAGAAGCGGCTGCTTCGCGCACACAACAGCGGAGCGGCAGCCCTACGCTCCGAAGCGCTGCTTCAGCCGAAAGACGCCGGCCACCGGCGCTTGGCTTCGGACAGCTCCGGAGAGCCGTAGTGTGCGTCTGCACTAGACTGCATCATAGCGAAAAGCTTTGGCAGTGTGTCTCGCAGGGAGATAGCTTAGGAGCGCAGCGCACTTATGCCTCCCTTGTCCAGAAACACGGATTTGCTGCACACTCCAAAAACACTGCTCTTTCCATGGTACTATGTAAGCTGCTGTCTGACGCCCGTTCTCTTGTGCCCACTCTTGCCCAGCTGGTTGTTGCAGCGTGCACGTGCCTTCCTGGCATTCAGTGCACAGTGAAAGCAATCGCAAAAGTCCAGCAGCTGCTGACTCCCAAACACAAGGCGCTGGCTATGTTCTTGCTTCTCCACACTTCAACAGAGTCCTTCATTTCTGCAGCTGCCATCGAGTTTTCTGCATCTCGAGCCTTCTGGGACGAGCACCAATTTCCCAAGAGGGGCTGCATCAGGACGAAGTCAAAACCCAGGAAAATTGTCTCGGAACACCTTCAATAAAGCATGCCAGCAGTGCATTGAAAAGGCAGGGAGCTTTAGCCACCGTCCTCTAGCAGTCGCAAGGCTGTGCACACAATGTCGTCTGCCTGCGGCAACGTTCTTCGCCCTCGTGCAAGCTACCGCTCTGTCCGGCTCCCGGAGCAGGAGAAGCGGCTGCTTCGCGCACACAACAGCGGAGCGGCAGCCCTACGCTCCGAAGCGCTGCTTCAGCCGAAAGACGCCGGCCACCGGCGCTTGGCTTCGGACAGCTCCGGAGAGCCGTAGTGTGCGTCTGCACTAGACTGCATCATAGCGAAAAGCTTTGGCAGTGTGTCTCGCAGGGAGATAGCTTAGGAGCGCAGCGCACTTATGCCTCCCTTGTCCAGAAACACGGATTTGCTGCACACTCCAAAAACACTGCTCTTTCCATGGTACTATGTAAGCTGCTGTCTGACGCCCGTTCTCTTGTGCCCACTCTTGCCCAGCTGGTTGTTGCAGCGTGCACGTGCCTTCCTGGCATTCAGTGCACAGTGAAAGCAATCGCAAAAGTCCAGCAGCTGCTGACTCCCAAACACAAGGCGCTGGCTATGTTCTTGCTTCTCCACACTTCAACAGAGTCCTTCATTTCTGCAGCTGCCATCGAGTTTTCTGCATCTCGAGCCTTCTGGGACGAGCACCAATTTCCCAAGAGGGGCTGCATCAGGACGAAGTCAAAACCCAGGAAAATTGTCTCGGAACACCTTCAATAAAGCATGCCAGCAGTGCATTGAAAAGGCAGGGAGCTTTAGCCACCGTCCTCTAGCAGTCGCAAGGCTGTGCACACAATGTCGTCTGCCTGCGGCAACGTTCTTCGCCCTCGTACAAGCTACCGCTCTGTCCGGCTCCCGGAGCAGGAGAAGCGGCTGCTTCGCGCACACAACAGCGGAGCGGCAGCCCTACGCTCCGAAGCGCTGCTTCAGCCGAAAGACGCCGGCCACCGGCGCTTGGCTTCGGACAGCTCCGGAGAGCCGTAGTGTGCGTCTGCAACTAGACTGCATCATAGCGAAAAGCTTTGGCAGTGTGTCTCGCAGGGAGATAGCTTAGGAGCGCAGCGCACTTATGCCTCCCTTGTCCAGAAACACGATTTTACTGCACACTCCAAAAACACTGCTCTTTCCAGGGCAATATATGAGCTGTTTTCTGACGGCCGTGATCTTTCGATTACTCTTGCGCAGCTCGTTGTTTTAACGTGCACGTGCCGTCCTGGCATTCAGTGCACAGTGAAAGCAATCGCAAAAGTCCAGCAGCTGCTGACTCCCAAACACAAGGCGCTGGCTATGTTCTTGCTTCTCCACACTTCAACAGAGTCCTTCATTTCTGCAGCAGCCATCGAGTTTTCTGCATCTCGAGCCTTCTGGGACGAGCACCAATTTCCCAGGAGGGGCTGCATCAGGACGAAGTCAAAACCCAGGAAAGTTGTCTCGGAACACCTTCAATAAAGCATGCCAGCAGTGCATTGAAAAGGCAGGGAGCTTTAGCCACCGTCCTCTAGCAGTCGCAAGGCTGTGCACACAATGTCGTCTGCCTGCGGCAACGTTCTTCGCCCACGTGCAAGCTACCGCTCTGTCCGGCTCCCGGAGCAGGAGAAGCGGCTGCTTCGCGCACACAACAGCGGAGCGGCAGCCCTACGCTCCGAAGCGCTGCTTCAGCCGAAAGACGCCGGCCACCGGCGCTTGGCTTCGGACAGCACCGGAGAGCCGTAGTGTGCGTCTGCACTAGACTGCATGATAGCGATAAGCTTTGGCAGTGTGTCTCGCAGGGAGATAGCTTAGGAGCGCAGCGCACTTATGCCTCCCTTGTCCAGAAACACGGATTTGCTGCACACTCCAAAAACACTGCTCTTTCCATGGTACTATGTAAGCTGCTGTCTGACGCCCGTTCTCTTGTGCCCACTCTTGCCCAGCTGGTTGTTGCAGCGTGCACGTGCCTTCCTGGCATTCAGTGCACAGTGAAAGCAATCGCAAAAGTCCAGCAGCTGCTGACTCCCAAACACAAGGCGCTGGCTATGTTCTTGCTTCTCGACAACTCAACGCAGCCCTTCATTTCTGCAGTTGCCATCGAGGTCTCTGCATGTCGGAGACTCAGAGGACGAGCACGAGTTTCCCAGGAGGGGCTGCATCAGGAGGAATTCAAAACTCCAGAAAATTGTCCTGGAACACCTTCCATAAGGATGATAGAAGGGAATTGAAGAGGCAGGCGAGCGGCCACCTGGGTCCTCTAGCAGTCCTTCGGGTGTGCGCAAAAGCCCGGTGCTCTTCGGCTTCGTTCTTCGCCCCCGTACAAGCTACCGCTCTGTCCGGCTCCCGGAGCAGGAGAAGCGGCTGCTTCGCGCACACAACAGCGGAGCGGCAGCCGTACGCTCCGAAGCGCTGCTTCAGCCGAAAGACGCCGGCCACCGGCGCTTGGCTTCGGACAGCACCGGAGAGCCGTAGTGTGCGTCTGCACTAGACTGCATGATAGCGAAAAGCTTTGGCAGTGTGTCTCGCAGGGAGATAGCTTAGGAGCGCAGCGCACTTATGCCTCCCTTGTCCAGAAACACGGATTTGCTGCACACTCCAAAAACACTGCTCTTTCCATGGTACTATGTAAGCTGCTGTCTGACGCCCGTTCTCTTCTGCCCACTCTTGCCCAGCTGGTTGTTGCAGCGTGCACGTGCCTTCCTGGCATTCAGTGCACAGTGAAAGCAATCGCAAAAGTCCAGCAGCTGCTGACTCCCAAACACAAGGCGCTTGTCTACGTTTTTGCTTCTCGACAACTCAACGCAAACCTTCATTTCTGCAGCTGCCATCGAGTTTTCTGCATCTCGAGCCTTCTGGGACGAGCACAAATTTCCCAAGAGGGGCTGCATCAGGACGAAGTCAAAACCCAGAAAAGTTGTCTCGGAACACCTTCAATAAAGCATGCCAGCTGTGCATTGAAAAGGCAGGTAGCTTTAGCCACCGTCCTCTAGCAGTCGCGAAGCTGTGCACACAATGTCGTCTGCCTGCGGCAACGTTCTTCGCCCTCGTGCAAGCTACCGCTCTGTCCGGCTCCCGGAGCAGGAGAAGCGGCTGCTTCGCGCACACAACAGCGGAGCGGCAGCCGTACGCTCCGAAGCGCTGCTTCAGCCGAAAGACGCCGGCCACCGGCGCTTGGCTTCGGACAGCTCCGGAGAGCCGTAGTGTGCGTCTGCACTAGACTGCATCATAGCGAAAAGCTTTGGCAGTGTGTCTCGCAGGGAGATAGCTTAGGAGCGCAGCGCACTTATGCCTCCCTTGTCCAGAAACACGATTTTACTGCACACTCCAAAAACACTGCTCTTTCCAGGGCAATATATAAGCTGCTTTCTGACGGCCGTGATCTTTCGATTACTCTTGCGCAGCTCGTTGTTTTAACGTGCACGTGCCGTCCTGGCATTCAGTGCACAGTGAAAGCAATCGCAAAAGTCCAGCAGCTGCTGACTCCCAAACACAAGGCGCTGGCTATGTTCTTGCTTCTCCACACTTCAACAGAGTCCTTCATTTCTGCAGCAGCCATCGAGTTTTCTGCATCTCGAGCCTTCTGGGACGAGCACCAATTTCCCAGGAGGGGCTGCATCAGGACGAAGTCAAAACCCAGGAAAGTTGTCTCGGAACACCTTCAATAAAGCATGCCAGCAGTGCATTGAAAAGGCAGGGAGCTTTAGCCACCGTCCTCTAGCAGTCGCAAGGCTGTGCACACAATGTCGTCTGCCTGCGGCAACGTTCTTCGCCCACGTGCAAGCTACCGCTCTGTCCGGCTCCCGGAGCAGGAGAAGCGGCTGCTTCGCGCACACAACAGCGGAGCGGCAGCCGTACGCTCCGAAGCGCTGCTTCAGCCGAAAGACGCCGGCCACCGGCGCTTGGCTTCGGACAGCACCGGAGAGCCGTAGTGTGCGTCTGCACTAGACTGCATGATAGCGATAAGCTTTGGCAGTGTGTCTCGCAGGGAGATAGCTTAGGAGCGCAGCGCACTTATGCCTCCCTTGTCCAGAAACACGGATTTGCTGCACACTCCAAAAACACTGCTCTTTCCATGGTACTATGTAAGCTGCTGTCTGACGCCCGTTCTCTTGTGCCCACTCTTGCCCAGCTGGTTGTTGCAGCGTGCACGTGCCTTCCTGGCATTCAGTGCACAGTGAAAGCAATCGCAAAAGTCCAGCAGCTGCTGACTCCCAAACACAAGGCGCTGGCTATGTTCTTGCTTCTCCACACTTCAACAGAGTCCTTCATTTCTGCAGCTGCCATCGAGTTTTCTGCATCTCGAGCCTTCTGGGACGAGCACCAATTTCCCAGGAGGGGCTGCATCAGGACGAAGTCAAAACCCAGGAAAATTGTCTCGGAACACCTTCAATAAAGCATGCCAGCTGTGCATTGAAAAGGCAGGTAGCTTTAGCCACCGTCCTCTAGCAGTCGCGAAGCTGTGCACACAATGTCGTCTGCCTGCGGCAACGTTCTTCGCCCTCGTGCAAGCTACCGCTCTGTCCGGCTCCCGGAGCAGGAGAAGCGGCTGCTTCGCGCACACAACAGCGGAGCGGCAGCCGTACGCTCCGAAGCGCTGCTTCAGCCGAAAGACGCCGGCCACCGGCGCTTGGCTTCGGACAGCTCCGGAGAGCCGTAGTGTGCGTCTGCACTAGACTGCATCATAGCGAAAAGCTTTGGCAGTGTGTCTCGCAGGGAGATAGCTTAGGAGCGCAGCGCACTTATGCCTCCCTTGTCCAGAAACACGATTTTACTGCACACTCCAAAAACAGTACTCTTCCCAGGGCAATATATAAGCTGCTTTCTGACGGCCGTGATCTTTCGATTACTCTTGCGCAGCTCGTTGTTTTAACGTGCACGTGCCGTCCTGGCATTCAGTGCACAGTGAAAGCAATCGCAAAAGTCCAGCAGCTGCTGACTCCCAAACACAAGGCGCTGGCTATGTTCTTGCTTCTCCACACTTCAACAGAGTCCTTCATTTCTGCAGCAGCCATCGAGTTTTCTGCATCTCGAGCCTTCTGGGACGAGCACCAATTTCCCAGGAGGGGCTGCATCAGGACGAAGTCAAAACCCAGGAAAGTTGTCTCGGAACACCTTCAATAAAGCATGCCAGCAGTGCATTGAAAAGGCAGGGAGCTTTAGCCACCGTCCTCTAGCAGTCGCAAGGCTGTGCACACAATGTCGTCTGCCTGCGGCAACGTTCTTCGCCCACGTGCAAGCTACCGCTCTGTCCGGCTCCCGGAGCAGGAGAAGCGGCTGCTTCGCGCACACAACAGCGGAGCGGCAGCCGTACGCTCCGAAGCGCTGCTTCAGCCGAAAGACGCCGGCCACCGGCGCTTGGCTTCGGACAGCACCGGAGAGCCGTAGTGTGCGTCTGCACTAGACTGCATGATAGCGATAAGCTTTGGCAGTGTGTCTCGCAGGGAGATAGCTTAGGAGCGCAGCGCACTTATGCCTCCCTTGTCCAGAAACACGGATTTGCTGCACACTCCAAAAACACTGCTCTTTCCATGGTACTATGTAAGCTGCTGTCTGACGCCCGTTCTCTTCTGCCCACTCTTGCCCAGCTGGTTGTTGCAGCGTGCACGTGCCTTCCTGGCATTCAGTGCACAGTGAAAGCAATCGCAAAAGTCCAGCAGCTGCTGACTCCCAAACACAAGGCGCTTGTCTACGTTTTTGCTTCTCGACAACTCAACGCAAACCTTCATTTCTGCAGCTGCCATCGAGTTTTCTGCATCTCGAGCCTTCTGGGACGAGCACAAATTTCCCAAGAGGGGCTGCATCAGGACGAAGTCAAAACCCAGAAAAGTTGTCTCGGAACACCTTCAATAAAGCATGCCAGCAGTGCATTGAAAAGGCAGGTAGCTTTAGCCACCGTCCTCTAGCAGTCGCGAAGCTGTGCACACAATGTCGTCTGCCTGCGGCAACGTTCTTCGCCCTCGTGCAAGCTACCGCTCTGTCCGGCTCCCAGAGCAGGAGAAGCGGCTGCTTCGCGCACACAACAGCGGAGCGGCAGCCGTACGCTCCGAAGCGCTGCTTCAGCCGAAAGACGCCGGCCACCGGCGCTTGGCTTCGGACAGCTCCGGAGAGCCGTAGTGTGCGTCTGCACTAGACTGCATCATAGCGAAAAGCTTTGGCAGTGTGTCTCGCAGGGAGATAGCTTAGGAGCGCAGCGCACTTATGCCTCCCTTGTCCAGAAACACGATTTTACTGCACACTCCAAAAACACTGCTCTTTCCAGGGCAATATATAAGCTGCTTTCTGACGGCCGTGATCTTTCGATTACTCTTGCGCAGCTCGTTGTTTTAACGTGCACGTGCCGTCCTGGCATTCAGTGCACAGTGAAAGCAATCGCAAAAGTCCAGCAGCTGCTGACTCCCAAACACAAGGCGCTGGCTATGTTCTTGCTTCTCCACACTTCAACAGAGTCCTTCATTTCTGCAGCAGCCATCGAGTTTTCTGCATCTCGAGCCTTCTGGGACGAGCACCAATTTCCCAGGAGGGGCTGCATCAGGACGAAGTCAAAACCCAGGAAAGTTGTCTCGGAACACCTTCAATAAAGCATGCCAGCAGTGCATTGAAAAGGCAGGGAGCTTTAGCCACCGTCCTCTAGCAGTCGCAAGGCTGTGCACACAATGTCGTCTGCCTGCGGCAACGTTCTTCGCCCACGTGCAAGCTACCGCTCTGTCCGGCTCCCGGAGCAGGAGAAGCGGCTGCTTCGCGCACACAACAGCGGAGCGGCAGCCGTACGCTCCGAAGCGCTGCTTCAGCCGAAAGACGCCGGCCACCGGCGCTTGGCTTCGGACAGCACCGGAGAGCCGTAGTGTGCGTCTGCACTAGACTGCATGATAGCGATAAGCTTTGGCAGTGTGTCTCGCAGGGAGATAGCTTAGGAGCGCAGCGCACTTATGCCTCCCTTGTCCAGAAACACGGATTTGCTGCACACTCCAAAAACACTGCTCTTTCCATGGTACTATGTAAGCTGCAGTCTGACGCCCGTTCTCTTGTGCCCACTCTTGCCCAGCTGGTTGTTGCAGCGTGCACGTGCCTTCCTGGCATTCAGTGCACAGTGAAAGCAATCGCAAAAGTCCAGCAGCTGCTGACTCCCAAACACAAGGCGCTGGCTATGTTCTTGCTTCTCGACAACTCAACGCAGCCCTTCATTTCTGCAGTTGCCATCGAGGTCTCTGCATGTCGGAGACTCAGAGGACGAGCACGAGTTTCCCAGGAGGGGCTGCATCAGGAGGAATTCAAAACTCCAGAAAATTGTCCTGGAACACCTTCCATAAGGATGATAGAAGGGAATTGAAGAGGCAGGCGAGCGGCCACCTGGGTCCTCTAGCAGTCCTTCGGGTGTGCGCAAAAGCCCGGTGCTCTTCGGCTTCGTTCTTCGCCCCCGTACAAGCTACCGCTCTGTCCGGCTCCCGGAGCAGGAGAAGCGGCTGCTTCGCGCACACAACAGCGGAGCGGCAGCCGTACGCTCCGAAGCGCTGCTTCAGCCGAAAGACGCCGGCCACCGGCGCTTGGCTTCGGACAGCACCGGAGAGCCGTAGTGTGCGTCTGCACTAGACTGCATGATAGCGATAAGCTTTGGCAGTGTGTCTCGCAGGGAGATAGCTTAGGAGCGCAGCGCACTTATGCCTCCCTTGTCCAGAAACACGGATTTGCTGCACACTCCAAAAACACTGCTCTTTCCATGGTACTATGTAAGCTGCTGTCTGACGCCCGTTCTCTTCTGCCCACTCTTGCCCAGCTGGTTGTTGCAGCGTGCACGTGCCTTCCTGGCATTCAGTGCACAGTGAAAGCAATCGCAAAAGTCCAGCAGCTGCTGACTCCCAAACACAAGGCGCTGGCTATGTTCTTGCTTCTCCACACTTCAACAGAGTCCTTCATTTCTGCAGCTGCCATCGAGTTTTCTGCATCTCGAGTCTTCTGGGACGAGCACCAATTTCCCAAGAGGGGCTGCATCAGGACGAAGTCAAAACCCAGGAAAATTGTCTCGGAACACCTTCAATAAAGCATGCCAGCAGTGCATTGAAAAGGCAGGGAGCTTTAGCCACCGTCCTCTAGCAGTCGCAAGGCTGTGCACACAATGTCGTCTGCCTGCGGCAACGTTCTTCGCCCACGTGCAAGCTACCGCTCTGTCCGGCTCCCGGAGCAGGAGAAGCGGCTGCTTCGCGCACACAACAGCGGAGCGGCAGCCGTACGCTCCGAAGCGCTGCTTCAGCCGAAAGACGCCGGCCACCGGCGCTTGGCTTCGGACAGCTCCGGAGAGCCGTAGTGTGCGTCTGCACTAGACTGCATCATAGCGAAAAGCTTTGGCAGTGTGTCTCGCAGGGAGATAGCTTAGGAGCGCAGCGCACTTATGCCTCCCTTGTCCAGAAACACGGATTTGCTGCACACTCCAAAAACACTGCTCTTTCCATGGTACTATGTAAGCTGCTGTCTGACGCCCGTTCTCTTGTGCCCACTCTTGCCCAGCTGGTTGTTGCAGCGTGCACGTGCCTTCCTGGCATTCAGTGCACAGTGAAAGCAATCGCAAAAGTCCAGCAGCTGCTGACTCCCAAACACAAGGCGCTGGCTATGTTCTTGCTTCTCCACACTTCAACAGAGTCCTTCATTTCTGCAGCTGCCATCGAGTTTTCTGCATCTCGAGCCTTCTGGGACGAGCACCAATTTCCCAAGAGGGGCTGCATCAGGACGAAGTCAAAACCCAGGAAAATTGTCTCGGAACACCTTCAATAAAGCATGCCAGCAGTGCATTGAAAAGGCAGGGAGCTTTAGCCACCGTCCTCTAGCAGTCGCAAGGCTGTGCACACAATGTCGTCTGCCTGCGGCAACGTTCTTCGCCCTCGTACAAGCTACCGCTCTGTCCGGCTCCCGGAGCAGGAGAAGCGGCTGCTTCGCGCACACAACAGCGGAGCGGCAGCCCTACGCTCCGAAGCGCTGCTTCAGCCGAAAGACGCCGGCCACCGGCGCTTGGCTTCGGACAGCTCCGGAGAGCCGTAGTGTGCGTCTGCAACTAGACTGCATCATAGCGAAAAGCTTTGGCAGTGTGTCTCGCAGGGAGATAGCTTAGGAGCGCAGCGCACTTATGCCTCCCTTGTCCAGAAACACGATTTTACTGCACACTCCAAAAACAGTACTCTTCCCAGGGCAATATATGAGCTGTTTTCTGACGGCCGTGATCTTTCGATTACTCTTGCCCAGCTCGTTGTTTTAACGTGCACATGCCGTCCTGGAATTCAGTGCACAGTGAAAGCAATCGCAAAAGTCCAGCAGCTGCTGACTCCCAAACACAAGGCGCTGGCTATGTTCTTGCTACTCGACGACTCAACGCAGCCCTTCATTTCTGCAGTTGCCATCGAGGTCTCTGCATGTCGGAGACTGAGAGGACGAGCACGAGTTTCCCAGGAGGGGCTGCATCAGGAGGAATTCAAAACTCAGGGAATTTGCCCTGGAACACCTTCCATAAGGATGCTAGAAGGGAATTGAAGAGGCAGGCGAGCGGCCACCACCGTCCTCTAGCAGTCCTTAGTGTGCGCGCAGAAGCCCGGTGCTCTGCGGCTTCGTTCTTCGCCCTCGTGCAAGCTACCGCTCTGTCCGGCTCCCGGAGCAGGAGAAGCGGCTGCTTCGCGCACACAACAGCGGAGCGGCAGCCGTACGCTCCGAAGCGCTGCTTCAGCCGAAAGACGCCGGCCACCGGCGCTTGGCTTCGGACAGCTCCGGAGAGCCGTAGTGTGCGTCTGCACTAGACTGCATCATAGCGAAAAGCTTTGGCAGTGTGTCTCGCAGGGAGATAGCTTAGGAGCGCAGCGCACTTATGCCTCCCTTGTCCAGAAACACGATTTTACTGCACACTCCAAAAACAGTACTCTTCCCAGGGCAATATATAAGCTGCTTTCTGACGGCCGTGATCTTTCGATTACTCTTGCGCAGCTCGTTGTTTTAACGTGCACATGCCGTCCTGGCATTCAGTGCACAGTGAAAGCAATCGCAAAAGTCCAGCAGCTGCTGACTCCCAAACACAAGGCGCTGGCTATGTTCTTGCTTCTCCACACTTCAACAGAGTCCTTCATTTCTGCAGCTGCCATCGAGTTTTCTGCATCTCGAGCCTTCTGGGACGAGCACCAATTTCCCAGGAGGGGCTGCATCAGGACGAAGTCAAAACCCAGGAAAGTTGTCTCGGAACACCTTCAATAAAGCATGCCAGCAGTGCATTGAAAAGGCAGGGAGCTTTAGCCACCGTCCTCTAGCAGTCGCAAGGCTGTGCACACAATGTCGTCTGCCTGCGGCAACGTTCTTCGCCCACGTGCAAGCTACCGCTCTGTCCGGCTCCCGGAGCAGGAGAAGCGGCTGCTTCGCGCACACAACAGCGGAGCGGCAGCCGTACGCTCCGAAGCGCTGCTTCAGCCGAAAGACGCCGGCCACCGGCGCTTGGCTTCGGACAGCTCCGGAGAGCCGTAGTGTGCGTCTGCACTAGACTGCATGATAGCGATAAGCTTTGGCAGTGTGTCTCGCAGGGAGATAGCTTAGGAGCGCAGCGCACTTATGCCTCCCTTGTCCAGAAACACGGATTTGCTGCACACTCCAAAAACACTGCTCTTTCCATGGTACTATGTAAGCTGCTGTCTGACGCCCGTTCTCTTCTGCCCACTCTTGCCCAGCTGGTTGTTGCAGCGTGCACGTGCCTTCCTGGCATTCAGTGCACAGTGAAAGCAATCGCAAAAGTCCAGCAGCTGCTGACTCCCAAACACAAGGCGCTTGTCTACGTTTTTGCTTCTCGACAACTCAACGCAAACCTTCATTTCTGCAGCTGCCATCGAGTTTTCTGCATCTCGAGCCTTCTGAGACGAGCACCAATTTCCCAGGAGGGGCTGCATCAGGACGAAGTCAAAACCCAGAAAAGTTGTCTCGGAACACCTTCAATAAAGCATGCCAGCAGTGCATTGAAAAGGCAGGTAGCTTTAGCCACCGTCCTCTAGCAGTCGCGAAGCTGTGCACACAATGTCGTCTGCCTGCGGCAACGTTCTTCGCCCTCGTGCAAGCTACCGCTCTGTCCGGCTCCCGGAGCAGGAGAAGCGGCTGCTTCGCGCACACAACAGCGGAGCGGCAGCCCTACGCTCCGAAGCGCTGCTTAAGCCGAAAGACGCCGGCCACCGGCGCTTGGCTTCGGACAGCTGCGGAGAGCCGTAGTGTGCGTCTGCAACTAGACTGCATCATAGCGAAAAGCTTTGGCAGTGTGTCTCGCAGGGAGATAGCTTAGGAGCGCAGCGCACTTATGCCTCCCTTGTCCAGAAACACGATTTTACTGCACACTCCAAAAACAGTACTCTTCCCAGGGCAATATATAAGCTGCTTTCTGACGGCCGTGATCTTTCGATTACTCTTGCGCAGCTCGTTGTTTTAACGTGCACATGCCGTCCTGGCATTCAGTGCACAGTGAAAGCAATCGCAAAAGTCCAGCAGCTGCTGACTCCCAAACACAAGGCGCTGGCTATGTTCTTGCTTCTCCACACTTCAACAGAGTCCTTCATTTCTGCAGCTGCCATCGAGTTTTCTGCATCTCGAGCCTTCTGGGACGAGCACCAATTTCCCAGGAGGGGCTGCATCAGGACGAAGTCAAAACCCAGGAAAGTTGTCTCGGAACACCTTCAATAAAGCATGCCAGCAGTGCATTGAAAAGGCAGGGAGCTTTAGCCACCGTCCTCTAGCAGTCGCAAGGCTGTGCACACAATGTCGTCTGCCTGCGGCAACGTTCTTCGCCCACGTGCAAGCTACCGCTCTGTCCGGCTCCCGGAGCAGGAGAAGCGGCTGCTTCGCGCACACAACAGCGGAGCGGCAGCCGTACGCTCCGAAGCGCTGCTTCAGCCGAAAGACGCCGGCCACCGGCGCTTGGCTTCGGACAGCACCGGAGAGCCGTAGTGTGCGTCTGCACTAGACTGCATGATAGCGATAAGCTTTGGCAGTGTGTCTCGCAGGGAGATAGCTTAGGAGCGCAGCGCACTTATGCCTCCCTTGTCCAGAAACACGGATTTGCTGCACACTCCAAAAACACTGCTCTTTCCATGGTACTATGTAAGCTGCTGTCTGACGCCCGTTCTCTTGTGCCCACTCTTGCCCAGCTGGTTGTTGCAGCGTGCACGTGCCTTCCTGGCATTCAGTGCACAGTGAAAGCAATCGCAAAAGTCCAGCAGCTGCTGACTCCCAAACACAAGGCGCTGGCTATGTTCTTGCTTCTCCACACTTCAACAGAGTCCTTCATTTCTGCAGCTGCCATCGAGTTTTCTGCATCTCGAGCCTTCTGGGACGAGCACCAATTTCCCAAGAGGGGCTGCATCAGGACGAAGTCAAAACCCAGAAAAGTTGTCTCGGAACACCTTCAATAAAGCATGCCAGCAGTGCATTGAAAAGGCAGGTAGCTTTAGCCACCGTCCTCTAGCAGTCGCGAAGCTGTGCACACAATGTCGTCTGCCTGCGGCAACGTTCTTCGCCCTCGTGCAAGCTACCGCTCTGTCCGGCTCCCGGAGCAGGAGAAGCGGCTGCTTCGCGCACACAACAGCGGAGCGGCAGCCGTACGCTCCGAAGCGCTGCTTCAGCCGAAAGACGCCGGCCACCGGCGCTTGGCTTCGGACAGCTCCGGAGAGCCGTAGTGTGCGTCTGCACTAGACTGCATCATAGCGAAAAGCTTTGGCAGTGTGTCTCGCAGGGAGATAGCTTAGGAGCGCAGCGCACTTATGCCTCCCTTGTCCAGAAACACGATTTTACTGCACACTCCAAAAACAGTACTCTTCCCAGGGCAATATATAAGCTGCTTTCTGACGGCCGTGATCTTTCGATTACTCTTGCGCAGCTCGTTGTTTTAACGTGCACGTGCCGTCCTGGCATTCAGTGCACAGTGAAAGCAATCGCAAAAGTCCAGCAGCTGCTGACTCCCAAACACAAGGCGCTGGCTATGTTCTTGCTTCTCCACACTTCAACAGAGTCCTTCATTTCTGCAGCAGCCATCGAGTTTTCTGCATCTCGAGCCTTCTGGGACGAGCACCAATTTCCCAGGAGGGGCTGCATCAGGACGAAGTCAAAACCCAGGAAAGTTGTCTCGGAACACCTTCAATAAAGCATGCCAGCAGTGCATTGAAAAGGCAGGGAGCTTTAGCCACCGTCCTCTAGCAGTCGCAAGGCTGTGCACACAATGTCGTCTGCCTGCGGCAACGTTCTTCGCCCACGTGCAAGCTACCGCTCTGTCCGGCTCCCGGAGCAGGAGAAGCGGCTGCTTCGCGCACACAACAGCGGAGCGGCAGCCCTACGCTCCGAAGCGCTGCTTCAGCCGAAAGACGCCGGCCACCGGCGCTTGGCTTCGGACAGCACCGGAGAGCCGTAGTGTGCGTCTGCACTAGACTGCATGATAGCGATAAGCTTTGGCAGTGTGTCTCGCAGGGAGATAGCTTAGGAGCGCAGCGCACTTATGCCTCCCTTGTCCAGAAACACGGATTTGCTGCACACTCCAAAAACACTGCTCTTTCCATGGTACTATGTAAGCTGCTGTCTGACGCCCGTTCTCTTGTGCCCACTCTTGCCCAGCTGGTTGTTGCAGCGTGCACGTGCCTTCCTGGCATTCAGTGCACAGTGAAAGCAATCGCAAAAGTCCAGCAGCTGCTGACTCCCAAACACAAGGCGCTGGCTATGTTCTTGCTTCTCCACACTTCAACAGAGTCCTTCATTTCTGCAGCTGCCATCGAGTTTTCTGCATCTCGAGCCTTCTGGGACGAGCACCAATTTCCCAAGAGGGGCTGCATCAGGACGAAGTCAAAACCCAGGAAAATTGTCTCGGAACACCTTCAATAAAGCATGCCAGCAGTGCATTGAAAAGGCAGGGAGCTTTAGCCACCGTCCTCTAGCAGTCGCAAGGCTGTGCACACAATGTCGTCTGCCTGCGGCAACGTTCTTCGCCCACGTGCAAGCTACCGCTCTGTCCGGCTCCCGGAGCAGGAGAAGCGGCTGCTTCGCGCACACAACAGCGGAGCGGCAGCCCTACGCTCCGAAGCGCTGCTTCAGCCGAAAGACGCCGGCCACCGGCGCTTGGCTTCGGACAGCTCCGGAGAGCCGTAGTGTGCGTCTGCACTAGACTGCATCATAGCGAAAAGCTTTGGCAGTGTGTCTCGCAGGGAGATAGCTTAGGAGCGCAGCGCACTTATGCCTCCCTTGTCCAGAAACACGGATTTGCTGCACACTCCAAAAACACTGCTCTTTCCATGGTACTATGTAAGCTGCTGTCTGACGCCCGTTCTCTTGTGCCCACTCTTGCCCAGCTGGTTGTTGCAGCGTGCACGTGCCTTCCTGGCATTCAGTGCACAGTGAAAGCAATCGCAAAAGTCCAGCAGCTGCTGACTCCCAAACACAAGGCGCTGGCTATGTTCTTGCTTCTCCACACTTCAACAGAGTCCTTCATTTCTGCAGCTGCCATCGAGTTTTCTGCATCTCGAGCCTTCTGGGACGAGCACCAATTTCCCAAGAGGGGCTGCATCAGGACGAAGTCAAAACCCAGGAAAATTGTCTCGGAACACCTTCAATAAAGCATGCCAGCAGTGCATTGAAAAGGCAGGGAGCTTTAGCCACCGTCCTCTAGCAGTCGCAAGGCTGTGCACACAATGTCGTCTGCCTGCGGCAACGTTCTTCGCCCTCGTACAAGCTACCGCTCTGTCCGGCTCCCGGAGCAGGAGAAGCGGCTGCTTCGCGCACACAACAGCGGAGCGGCAGCCCTACGCTCCGAAGCGCTGCTTCAGCCGAAAGACGCCGGCCACCGGCGCTTGGCTTCGGACAGCTCCGGAGAGCCGTAGTGTGCGTCTGCAACTAGACTGCATCATAGCGAAAAGCTTTGGCAGTGTGTCTCGCAGGGAGATAGCTTAGGAGCGCAGCGCACTTATGCCTCCCTTGTCCAGAAACACGATTTTACTGCACACTCCAAAAACAGTACTCTTCCCAGGGCAATATATGAGCTGTTTTCTGACGGCCGTGATCTTTCGATTACTCTTGCCCAGCTCGTTGTTTTAACGTGCACATGCCGTCCTGGAATTCAGTGCACAGTGAAAGCAATCGCAAAAGTCCAGCAGCTGCTGACTCCCAAACACAAGGCGCTGGCTATGTTCTTGCTACTCGACGACTCAACGCAGCCCTTCATTTCTGCAGTTGCCATCGAGGTCTCTGCATGTCGGAGACTGAGAGGACGAGCACGAGTTTCCCAGGAGGGGCTGCATCAGGAGGAATTCAAAACTCAGGGAATTTGCCCTGGAACACCTTCCATAAGGATGCTAGAAGGGAATTGAAGAGGCAGGCGAGCGGCCACCACCGTCCTCTAGCAGTCCTTAGTGTGCGCGCAGAAGCCCGGTGCTCTGCGGCTTCGTTCTTCGCCCTCGTGCAAGCTACCGCTCTGTCCGGCTCCCGGAGCAGGAGAAGCGGCTGCTTCGCGCACACAACAGCGGAGCGGCAGCCCTACGCTCCGAAGCGCTGCTTCAGCCGAAAGACGCCGGCCACCGGCGCTTGGCTTCGGACAGCTCCGGAGAGCCGTAGTGTGCGTCTGCACTAGACTGCATCATAGCGAAAAGCTTTGGCAGTGTGTCTCGCAGGGAGATAGCTTAGGAGCGCAGCGCACTTATGCCTCCCTTGTCCAGAAACACGGATTTGCTGCACACTCCAAAAACACTGCTCTTTCCATGGTACTATGTAAGCTGCTGTCTGACGCCCGTTCTCTTGTGCCCACTCTTGCCCAGCTGGTTGTTGCAGCGTGCACGTGCCTTCCTGGCATTCAGTGCACAGTGAAAGCAATCGCAAAAGTCCAGCAGCTGCTGACTCCCAAACACAAGGCGCTGGCTATGTTCTTGCTTCTCCACACTTCAACAGAGTCCTTCATTTCTGCAGCTGCCATCGAGTTTTCTGCATCTCGAGCCTTCTGGGACGAGCACCAATTTCCCAAGAGGGGCTGCATCAGGACGAAGTCAAAACCCAGGAAAATTGTCTCGGAACACCTTCAATAAAGCATGCCAGCAGTGCATTGAAAAGGCAGGGAGCTTTAGCCACCGTCCTCTAGCAGTCGCAAGGCTGTGCACACAATGTCGTCTGCCTGCGGCAACGTTCTTCGCCCTCGTACAAGCTACCGCTCTGTCCGGCTCCCGGAGCAGGAGAAGCGGCTGCTTCGCGCACACAACAGCGGAGCGGCAGCCCTACGCTCCGAAGCGCTGCTTCAGCCGAAAGACGCCGGCCACCGGCGCTTGGCTTCGGACAGCTCCGGAGAGCCGTAGTGTGCGTCTGCAACTAGACTGCATCATAGCGAAAAGCTTTGGCAGTGTGTCTCGCAGGGAGATAGCTTAGGAGCGCAGCGCACTTATGCCTCCCTTGTCCAGAAACACGATTTTACTGCACACTCCAAAAACAGTACTCTTCCCAGGGCAATATATGAGCTGTTTTCTGACGGCCGTGATCTTTCGATTACTCTTGCCCAGCTCGTTGTTTTAACGTGCACATGCCGTCCTGGAATTCAGTGCACAGTGAAAGCAATCGCAAAAGTCCAGCAGCTGCTGACTCCCAAACACAAGGCGCTGGCTATGTTCTTGCTACTCGACGACTCAACGCAGCCCTTCATTTCTGCAGTTGCCATCGAGGTCTCTGCATGTCGGAGACTGAGAGGACGAGCACGAGTTTCCCAGGAGGGGCTGCATCAGGAGGAATTCAAAACTCAGGGAATTTGCCCTGGAACACCTTCCATAAGGATGCTAGAAGGGAATTGAAGAGGCAGGCGAGCGGCCACCACCGTCCTCTAGCAGTCCTTAGTGTGCGCGCAGAAGCCCGGTGCTCTGCGGCTTCGTTCTTCGCCCTCGTGCAAGCTACCGCTCTGTCCGGCTCCCGGAGCAGGAGAAGCGGCTGCTTCGCGCACACAACAGCGGAGCGGCAGCCGTACGCTCCGAAGCGCTGCTTCAGCCGAAAGACGCCGGCCACCGGCGCTTGGCTTCGGACAGCTCCGGAGAGCCGTAGTGTGCGTCTGCACTAGACTGCATCATAGCGAAAAGCTTTGGCAGTGTGTCTCGCAGGGAGATAGCTTAGGAGCGCAGCGCACTTATGCCTCCCTTGTCCAGAAACACGATTTTACTGCACACTCCAAAAACAGTACTCTTCCCAGGGCAATATATAAGCTGCTTTCTGACGGCCGTGATCTTTCGATTACTCTTGCGCAGCTCGTTGTTTTAACGTGCACGTGCCGTCCTGGCATTCAGTGCACAGTGAAAGCAATCGCAAAAGTCCAGCAGCTGCTGACTCCCAAACACAAGGCGCTGGCTATGTTCTTGCTTCTCGACAACTCAACGCAGCCCTTCATTTCTGCAGCTGCCATCGAGTTCTCTGCATCTCGAGCCTTCGGAAACGAGCACGAGTTTCCCAGGAGGGGCTTCATCAGGACGAAGTCAAAACCCAGGAAAATTGTCTCGGAGCACCTTCAATAAAGCATGCCAGCAGTGCATTGAAAAGGCAGGGAGCTTTAGCCACCGTCCTCTAGCAGTCGCAAGGCTGTGCACACAATGTCGTCTGCCTGCGGCAACGTTCTTCGCCCACGTGCAAGCTACCGCTCTGTCCGGCTCCCGGAGCAGGAGAAGCGGCTGCTTCGCGCACACAACAGCGGAGCGGCAGTCCTACGCTCCGAAGCGCTGCTTCAGCCGAAAGACGCCGGCCACCGGCGCTTGGCTTCGGACAGCACCGGAGAGCCGTAGTGTGCGTCTGCACTAGACTGCATGATAGCGATAAGCTTTGGCAGTGTGTCTCGCAGGGAGATAGCTTAGGAGCGCAGCGCACTTATGCCTCCCTTGTCCAGAAACACGGATTTGCTGCACACTCCAAAAACACTGCTCTTTCCATGGTACTATGTAAGCTGCTGTCTGACGCCCGTTCTCTTCTGCCCACTCTTGCCCAGCTGGTTGTTGCAGCGTGCACGTGCCTTCCTGGCATTCAGTGCACAGTGAAAGCAATCGCAAAAGTCCAGCAGCTGCTGACTCCCAAACACAAGGCGCTGGCTATGTTCTTGCTTCTCCACACTTCAACAGAGTCCTTCATTTCTGCAGCTGCCATCGAGTTTTCTGCATCTCGAGCCTTCTGGGACGAGCACCAATTTCCCAAGAGGGGCTGCATCAGGACGAAGTCAAAACCCAGGAAAATTGTCTCGGAACACCTTCAATAAAGCATGCCAGCAGTGCATTGAAAAGGCAGGGAGCTTTAGCCACCGTCCTCTAGCAGTCGCAAGGCTGTGCACACAATGTCGTCTGCCTGCGGCAACGTTCTTCGCCCACGTGCAAGCTACCGCTCTGTCCGGCTCCCGGAGCAGGAGAAGCGGCTGCTTCGCGCACAAAACAGCGGAGCGGCAGCCCTACGCTCCGAAGCGCTGCTTCAGCCGAAAGACGCCGGCCACCGGCGCTTGGCTTCGGACAGCACCGGAGAGCCGTAGTGTGCGTCTGCACTAGACTGCATGATAGCGATAAGCTTTGGCAGTGTGTCTCGCAGGGAGATAGCTTAGGAGCGCAGCGCACTTATGCCTCCCTTGTCCAGAAACACGGATTTGCTGCACACTCCAAAAACACTGCTCTTTCCATGGTACTATGTAAGCTGCTGTCTGACGCCCGTTCTCTTGTGCCCACTCTTGCCCAGCTGGTTGTTGCAGCGTGCACGTGCCTTCCTGGCATTCAGTGCACAGTGAAAGCAATCGCAAAAGTCCAGCAGCTGCTGACTCCCAAACACAAGGCGCTGGCTATGTTCTTGCTTCTCCACACTTCAACAGAGTCCTTCATTTCTGCAGCTGCCATCGAGTTTTCTGCATCTCGAGCCTTCTGGGACGAGCACCAATTTCCCAAGAGGGGCTGCATCAGGACGAAGTCAAAACCCAGGAAAATTGTCTCGGAACACCTTCAATAAAGCATGCCAGCAGTGCATTGAAAAGGCAGGGAGCTTTAGCCACCGTCCTCTAGCAGTCGCAAGGCTGTGCACACAATGTCGTCTCCCTGCGGCAACGTTCTTCGCCCTCGTACAAGCTACCGCTCTGTCCGGCTCCCGGAGCAGGAGAAGCGGCTGCTTCGCGCACACAACAGCGGAGCGGCAGCCCTACGCTCCGAAGCGCAGCTTCAGCCGAAAGACGCCGGCCACCGGCGCTTGGCTTCGGACAGCTCCGGAGAGCCGTAGTGTGCGTCTGCACTAGACTGCATCATAGCGAAAAGCTTTGGCAGTGTGTCTCGCAGGGAGATAGCTTAGGAGCGCAGCGCACTTATGCCTCCCTTGTCCAGAAACACGATTTTACTGCACACTCCAAAAACAGTACTCTTCCCAGGGCAATATGCCAGATGCTCTCTGATGCCCGTGCTCCCTTCCTACTCTTGCCCAGCTGGTTGTTGTAACGTGCACATGCCGTCCTGGAATTCAGTGCACAGTGAAAGCAATCGCAAAAGTCCAGCAGCTGCTGACTCCCAAACACAAGGCGCTGGCTATGTTCTTGCTACTCGACGACTCAACGCAGCCCTTCATTTCTGCAGTTGCCATCGAGGTCTCTGCATGTCGGAGACTCAGAGGACGAGCACGAGTTTCCCAGGAGGGGCTGCATCAGGAGGAATTCAAAACTCAGGGAATTTGCCCTGGAACACCTTCCATAAGGATGCTAGAAGGGAATTGAAGAGGCAGGCGAGCGGCCACCACGGTCCTCTAGCATTCCTTAGGGTGCGCGCAGAAGCCCGGTGCTCTGCGGCTTCGTTCTTCGCCCTCGTGCAAGCTACCGCTCTGTCCGGCTCCCGGAGCAGGAGAAGCGGCTGCTTCGCGCACACAGCAGCGGAGCGGCAGCCGTACGCTCCGAAGCGCTGCTTCAGCCGAAAGACGCCGGCCACCGGCGCTTGGCTTCGGACAGCTCCGGAGAGCCGTAGTGTGCGTCTGCACTAGACTGCATCATAGCGAAAAGCTTTGGCATTGTGTCTCGCAGAGAGATAGCTTAGGAGCGCAGCGCACTTATGCCTCCCTTGTCCAGAAACACGATTTTACTGCACACTCCAAAAACAGTACTCTTCCCAGGGCAATATATAAGCTGCTTTCTGATGGCCGTGATCTTTCGATTACTCTTGCGCAGCTCGTTGTTGCAGAGTGCACGTGCCTTCCTGGAATTCAGTGCACAGTGAAAGCAATCGCAAAAGTCCAGGTGCTGCTGACTCCCAAACACAAGGCGCTGGCTATGTTCTTGCTTCTCGACAACTCAACGCAGCCCTTCATTTCTGCAGTTGCCATCGAGGTCTCTGCATGTCGGAGACTCAGAGGACGAGCACGAGTTTCCCAGGAGGGGCTGCATCAGGAGGAATTCAAAACTCCAGAAAATTGTCCTGGAACACCTTCCATAAGGATGATAGAAGGGAATTGAAGAGGCAGGCGAGCGGCCACCTGGGCCCTCTAGCAGTCCTTCGGGTGTGCGCAAAAGCCCGGTGCTCTTCGGCTTCGTTCTTCGCCCCCGTACAAGCTACCGCTCTGTCCGGCTCCCGGAGCAGGAGAAGCGGCTGCTTCGCGCACACAACAGCGGAGCGGCAGCCGTACGCTCCGAAGCGCTGCTTCAGCCGAAAGACGCCGGCCACCGGCGCTTGGCTTCGGACAGCTCCGGAGAGCCGTAGTGTGCGTCTGCACTAGACTGCATGATAGCGATAAGCTTTGGCAGTGTGTCTCGCAGGGAGATAGCTTAGGAGCGCAGCGCACTTATGCCTCCCTTGTCCAGAAACACGATTTTACTGCACACTCCAAAAACAGTACTCTTCCCAGGGCAATATATAAGCTGTTTTCTGACGGCCGTGATCTTTCGATTACTCTTGCCCAGCTCGTTGTTGTAACGTGCACATGCCGTCCTGGAATTCAGTGCACAGTGAAAGCAATCGCAAAAGTCCAGCAGCTGCTGACTCCGAAACACAAGGCGCTGGCTATGTTCTTGCTTCTCGACAACTCAACGCAGCCCTTCATTTCTGCAGTTGCCATCGAGGTCTCTGCATGTCGGAGACTCAGAGGACGAGCACGAGTTTCCCAGGAGGGGCTGCATCAGGAGGAATTCAAAACTCCAGAAAATTGTCCTGGAACACCTTCCATAAGGATGATAGAAGGGAATTGAAGAGGCAGGCGAGCGGCCACGACCGTCCTCTAGCAGTCCTTCGGGTGTGCGCAAAAGCCCGGTGCTCTTCGGCTTCGTTCTTCGCCCCCGTACAAGCTACCGCTCTGTCCGGCTCCCGGAGCAGGAGAAGCGGCTGCTTCGCGCACACAACAGCGGAGCGGCAGCCCTACGCTCCGAAGCGCTGCTTCAGCCGAAAGACGCCGGCCACCGGCGCTTGGCTTCGGACAGCACCGGAGAGCCGTAGTGTGCGTCTGCACTAGACTGCATGATAGCGATAAGCTTTGGCAGTGTGTCTCGCAGGGAGATAGCTTAGGAGCGCAGCGCACTTATGCCTCCCTTGTCCAGAAACACGGATTTGCTGCACACTCCAAAAACACTGCTCTTTCCATGGTACTATGTAAGCTGCTGTCTGACGCCCGTTCTCTTGTGCCCACTCTTGCCCAGCTGGTTGTTGCAGCGTGCACGTGCCTTCCTGGCATTCAGTGCACAGTGAAAGCAATCGCAAAAGTCCAGCAGCTGCTGACTCCCAAACACAAGGCGCTGGCTATGTTCTTGCTTCTCCACACTTCAACAGAGTCCTTCATTTCTGCAGCTGCCATCGAGTTTTCTGCATCTCGAGCCTTCTGGGACGAGCACCAATTTCCCAAGAGGGGCTGCATCAGGACGAAGTCAAAACCCAGGAAAATTGTCTCGGAACACCTTCAATAAAGCATGCCAGCAGTGCATTGAAAAGGCAGGGAGCTTTAGCCACCGTCCTCTAGCAGTCGCAAGGCTGTGCACACAATGTCGTCTGCCTGCGGCAACGTTCTTCGCCCACGTGCAAGCTACCGCTCTGTCCGGCTCCCGGAGCAGGAGAAGCGGCTGCTTCGCGCACACAACAGCGGAGCGGCAGCCCTACGCTCCGAAGCGCTGCTTCAGCCGAAAGACGCCGGCCACCGGCGCTTGGCTTCGGACAGCTCCGGAGAGCCGTAGTGTGCGTCTGCACTAGACTGCATCATAGCGAAAAGCTTTGGCAGTGTGTCTCGCAGGGAGATAGCTTAGGAGCGCAGCGCACTTATGCCTCCCTTGTCCAGAAACACGGATTTGCTGCACACTCCAAAAACACTGCTCTTTCCATGGTACTATGTAAGCTGCTGTCTGACGCCCGTTCTCTTGTGCCCACTCTTGCCCAGCTGGTTGTTGCAGCGTGCACGTGCCTTCCTGGCATTCAGTGCACAGTGAAAGCAATCGCAAAAGTCCAGCAGCTGCTGACTCCCAAACACAAGGCGCTGGCTATGTTCTTGCTTCTCCACACTTCAACAGAGTCCTTCATTTCTGCAGCTGCCATCGAGTTTTCTGCATCTCGAGCCTTCTGGGACGAGCACCAATTTCCCAAGAGGGGCTGCATCAGGACGAAGTCAAAACCCAGGAAAATTGTCTCGGAACACCTTCAATAAAGCATGCCAGCAGTGCATTGAAAAGGCAGGGAGCTTTAGCCACCGTCCTCTAGCAGTCGCAAGGCTGTGCACACAATGTCGTCTGCCTGCGGCAACGTTCTTCGCCCTCGTACAAGCTACCGCTCTGTCCGGCTCCCGGAGCAGGAGAAGCGGCTGCTTCGCGCACACAACAGCGGAGCGGCAGCCCTACGCTCCGAAGCGCTGCTTCAGCCGAAAGACGCCGGCCACCGGCGCTTGGCTTCGGACAGCTCCGGAGAGCCGTAGTGTGCGTCTGCAACTAGACTGCATCATAGCGAAAAGCTTTGGCAGTGTGTCTCGCAGGGAGATAGCTTAGGAGCGCAGCGCACTTATGCCTCCCTTGTCCAGAAACACGATTTTACTGCACACTCCAAAAACAGTACTCTTCCTAGGGCAATATATAAGCTGTTTTCTGACGGCCGTGATCTTTCGATTACTCTTGCCCAGCTCGTTGTTTTAACGTGCACATGCCGTCCTGGAATTCAGTGCACAGTGAAAGCAATCGCAAAAGTCCAGCAGCTGCTGACTCCCAAACACAAGGCGCTGGCTATGTTCTTGCTACTCGACGACTCAACGCAGCCCTTCATTTCTGCAGTTGCCATCGAGGTCTCTGCATGTCGGAGACTGAGAGGACGAGCACGAGTTTCCCAGGAGGGGCTGCATCAGGAGGAATTCAAAACTCAGGGAATTTGCCCTGGAACACCTTCCATAAGGATGCTAGAAGGGAATTGAAGAGGCAGGCGAGCGGCCACCACCGTCCTCTAGCAGTCCTTAGTGTGCGCGCAGAAGCCCGGTGCTCTGCGGCTTCGTTCTTCGCCCTCGTGCAAGCTACCGCTCTGTCCGGCTCCCGGAGCAGGAGAAGCGGCTGCTTCGCGCACACAACAGCGGAGCGGCAGCCCTACGCTCCGAAGCGCTGCTTCAGCCGAAAGACGCCGGCCACCGGCGCTTGGCTTCGGACAGCTCCGGAGAGCCGTAGTGTGCGTCTGCACTAGACTGCATCATAGCGAAAAGCTTTGGCAGTGTGTCTCGCAGGGAGATAGCTTAGGAGCGCAGCGCACTTATGCCTCCCTTGTCCAGAAACACGATTTTACTGCACACTCCAAAAACAGTACTCTTCCCAGGGCAATATATAAGCTGCTTTCTGACGGCCGTGATCTTTCGATTACTCTTGCCCAGCTCGTTGTTTTAACGTGCACGTGCCGTCCTGGCATTCAGTGCACAGTGAAAGCAATCGCAAAAGTCCAGCAGCTGCTGACTCCCAAACACAAGGCGCTGGCTATGTTCTTGCTTCTCGACAACTCAACGCAGCCCTTCATTTCTGCAGCTGCCATCGAGTTCTCTGCATCTCGAGCCTTCGGAAACGAGCACGAGTTTCCCAGGAGGGGCTTCATCAGGACGAAGTCAAAACCCAGGAAAATTGTCTCGGAGCACCTTCAATAAAGCATGCCAGCAGTGCATTGAAAAGGCAGGGAGCTTTAGCCACCGTCCTCTAGCAGTCGCAAGGCTGTGCACACAATGTCGTCTGCCTGCGGCAACGTTCTTCGCCCACGTGCAAGCTACCGCTCTGTCCGGCTCCCGGAGCAGGAGAAGCGGCTGCTTCGCGCACACAACAGCGGAGCGGCAGTCCTACGCTCCGAAGCGCTGCTTCAGCCGAAAGACGCCGGCCACCGGCGCTTGGCTTCGGACAGCACCGGAGAGCCGTAGTGTGCGTCTGCACTAGACTGCATGATAGCGATAAGCTTTGGCAGTGTGTCTCGCAGGGAGATAGCTTAGGAGCGCAGCGCACTTATGCCTCCCTTGTCCAGAAACACGGATTTGCTGCACACTCCAAAAACACTGCTCTTTCCATGGTACTATGTAAGCTGCTGTCTGACGCCCGTTCTCTTGTGTCCACTCTTGCCCAGCTGGTTGTTGCAGCGTGCACGTGCCTTCCTGGCATTCAGTGCACAGTGAAAGCAATCGCAAAAGTCCAGCAGCTGCTGACTCCCAAACACAAGGCGCTGGCTATGTTCTTGCTTCTCCACACTTCAACAGAGTCCTTCATTTCTGCAGCTGCCATCGAGTTTTCTGCATCTCGAGCCTTCTGGGACGAGCACCAATTTCCCAGGAGGGGCTGCATCAGGACGAAGTCAAAACCCAGGAAAATTGTCTCGGAACACCTTCAATAAAGCATGCCAGCAGTGCATTGAAAAGGCAGGGAGCTTTAGCCACCGTCCTCTAGCAGTCGCAAGGCTGTGCACACAATGTCGTCTGCCTGCGGCAACGTTCTTCGCCCACGTGCAAGCTACCGCTCTGTCCGGCTCCCGGAGCAGGAGAAGCGGCTGCTTCGCGCACACAACAGCGGAGCGGCAGCCGTACGCTCCGAAGCGCTGCTTCAGCCGAAAGACGCCGGCCACCGGCGCTTGGCTTCGGACAGCACCGGAGAGCCGTAGTGTGCGTCTGCACTAGACTGCATGATAGCGATAAGCTTTGGCAGTGTGTCTCGCAGGGAGATAGCTTAGGAGCGCAGCGCACTTATGCCTCCCTTGTCCAGAAACACGGATTTGCTGCACACTCCAAAAACACTGCTCTTTCCATGGTACTATGTAAGCTGCTGTCTGACGCCCGTTCTCTTGTGCCCACTCTTGCCCAGCTGGTTGTTGCAGCGTGCACGTGCCTTCCTGGCATTCAGTGCACAGTGAAAGCAATCGCAAAAGTCCAGCAGCTGCTGACTCCCAAACACAAGGCGCTGGCTATGTTCTTGCTTCTCCACACTTCAACAGAGTCCTTCATTTCTGCAGCTGCCATCGAGTTTTCTGCATCTCGAGCCTTCTGGGACGAGCACCAATTTCCCAAGAGGGGCTGCATCAGGACGAAGTCAAAACCCAGGAAAATTGTCTCGGAACACCTTCAATAAAGCATGCCAGCAGTGCATTGAAAAGGCAGGGAGCTTTAGCCACCGTCCTCTAGCAGTCGCAAGGCTGTGCACACAATGTCGTCTCCCTGCGGCAACGTTCTTCGCCCTCGTACAAGCTACCGCTCTGTCCGGCTCCCGGAGCAGGAGAAGCGGCTGCTTCGCGCACACAACAGCGGAGCGGCAGCCCTACGCTCCGAAGCGCAGCTTCAGCCGAAAGACGCCGGCCACCGGCGCTTGGCTTCGGACAGCTCCGGAGAGCCGTAGTGTGCGTCTGCACTAGACTGCATCGTAGCGAAAAGCTTTGGCAGTGTGTCTCGCAGGGAGATAGCTTAGGAGCGCAGCGCACTTATGCCTCCCTTGTCCAGAAACACGATTTTACTGCACACTCCAAAAACAGTACTCTTCCCAGGGCAATATGCCAGATGCTCTCTGATGCCCGTGCTCCCTTCCTACTCTTGCCCAGCTCGTTGTTGTAACGTGCACATGCCGTCCTGGAATTCAGTGCACAGTGAAAGCAATCGCAAAAGTCCAGCAGCTGCTGACTCCCAAACACAAGGCGCTGGCTATGTTCTTGCTACTCGACGACTCAACGCAGCCCTTCATTTCTGCAGTTGCCATCGAGGTCTCTGCATGTCGGAGACTGAGAGGACGAGCACGAGTTTCCCAGGAGGGGCTGCATCAGGAGGAATTCAAAACTCAGGGAATTTGCTCTGGAACACCTTCCATAAGGATGCTAGAAGGGAATTGAAGAGGCAGGCGAGCGGCCACCACGGTCCTCTAGCATTCCTTAGGGTGCGCGCAGAAGCCCGGTGCTCTGCGGCTTCGTTCTTCGCCCTCGTGCAAGCTACCGCTCTGTCCGGCTCCCGGAGCAGGAGAAGCGGCTGCTTCGCGCACACAGCAGCGGAGCGGCAGCCGTAGGCTCCGAAGAGCTGCTTCAGCCGAAAGACGCCGGCCACCGGCGCTTGGCTTCGGACAGCTCCGGAGAGCCGTAGTGTGCGTCTGCACTAGACTGCATCATAGCGAAAAGCTTTGGCATTGTGTCTCGCAGAGAGATAGCTTAGGAGCGCAGAGCACTTATGCCTCCCTTGTCCAGAAACACGATTTTACTGCACACTCCAAAAACAGTACTCTTCCCAGGGCAATATATAAGCTGCTTTCTGATGGCCGTGATCTTTCGATTACTCTTGCGCAGCTCGTTGTTGCAGAGTGCACGTGCCTTCCTGGAATTCAGTGCACAGTGAAAGCAATCGGAGAAGTCCAGCAGCTGCTGACTCCCAAACACAAGGCGCTGGCTATGTTCTTGCTTCTCGACAACTCAACGCAGCCCTTCATTTCTGCAGTTGCCATCGAGGTCTCTGCATGTCGGAGACTCAGAGGACGAGCACGAGTTTCCCAGGAGGGGCTGCATCAGGAGGAATACAAAACTCCAGAAAATTGTCCTGGAACACCTTCCATAAGGATGCTAGAAGGGAATTGAAGAGGCAGGCGAGCGGCCACCTGGGCCCTCTAGCAGTCCTTCGGGTGTGCGCAAAAGCCCGGTGCTCTTCGGCTTCGTTCTTCGCCCCCGTACAAGCTACCGCTCTGTCCGGCTCCCGGAGCAGGAGAAGCGGCTGCTTCGCGCACACAACAGCGGAGCGGCAGCCGTACGCTCCGAAGCGCTGCTTCAGCCGAAAGACGCCGGCCACCGGCGCTTGGCTTCGGACAGCTCCGGAGAGCCGTAGTGTGCGTCTGCACTAGACTGCATGATAGCGATAAGCTTTGGCAGTGTGTCTCGCAGGGAGATAGCTTAGGAGCGCAGCGCACTTATGCCTCCCTTGTCCAGAAACACGATTTTACTGCACACTCCAAAAACAGTACTCTTCCCAGGGCAATATATAAGCTGTTTTCTGACGGCCGTGATCTTTCGATTACTCTTGCCCAGCTCGTTGTTTTAACGTGCACATGCCGTCCTGGAATTCAGTGCACAGTGAAAGCAATCGCAAAAGTCCAGCAGCTGCTGACTCCCAAACACAAGGCGCTGGCTATGTTCTTGCTTCTCGACAACTCAACGCAGCCCTTCATTTCTGCAGTTGCCATCGAGGTCTCTGCATGTCGGAGACTCAGAGGACGAGCACGAGTTTCCCAGGAGGGGCTGCATCAGGAGGAATTCAAAACTCCAGAAAATTGTCCTGGAACACCTTCCATAAGGATGCTAGAAGGGAATTGAAGAGGCAGGCGAGCGGCCACGACCGTCCTCTAGCAGTCCTTCGGGTGTGCGCAAAAGCCCGGTGCTCTTCGGCTTCGTTCTTCGCCCCCGTACAAGCTACCGCTCTGTCCGGCTCCCGGAGCAGGAGAAGCGGCTGCTTCGCGCACACAACAGCGGAGCGGCAGCCGTACGCTCCGAAGCGCTGCTTCAGCCGAAAGACGCCGGCCACCGGCGCTTGGCTTCGGACAGCACCGGAGAGCCGTAGTGTGCGTCTGCACTAGACTGCATGATAGCGATAAGCTTTGGCAGTGTGTCTCGCAGGGAGATAGCTTAGGAGCGCAGCGCACTTATGCCTCCCTTGTCCAGAAACACGGATTTGCTGCACACTCCAAAAACACTGCTCTTTCCATGGTACTATGTAAGCTGCTGTCTGACGCCCGTTCTCTTCTGCCCACTCTTGCCCAGCTGGTTGTTGCAGCGTGCACGTGCCTTCCTGGCATTCAGTGCACAGTGAAAGCAATCGCAAAAGTCCAGCAGCTGCTGACTCCCAAACACAAGGCGCTTGTCTACGTTTTTGCTTCTCGACAACTCAACGCAAACCTTCATTTCTGCAGCTGCCATCGAGTTTTCTGCATCTCGAGCCTTCTGGGACGAGCACCAATTTCCCAGGAGGGGCTGCATCAGGACGAAGTCAAAACCCAGGAAAGTTGTCTCGGAACACCTTCAATAAAGCATGCCAGCAGTGCATTGAAAAGGCAGGGAGCTTTAGCCACCGTCCTCTAGCAGTCGCAAGGCTGTGCACACAATGTCGTCTCCCTGCGGCAACGTTCTTCACCCTCGTGCAAGCTACCGCTCTGTCCGGCTCCCGGAGCAGGAGAAGCGGCTGCTTCGCGCACACAACAGCGGAGCGGCAGCCCTACGCTCCGAAGCGCTGCTTCAGCCGAAAGACGCCGGCCACCGGCGCTTGGCTTCGGACAGCTCCGGAGAGCCGTAGTGTGCGTCTGCACTAGACTGCATCGTAGCGAAAAGCTTTGGCAGTGTGTCTCGCAGGGAGATAGCTTAGGAGCGCAGCGCACTTATGCCTCCCTTGTCCAGAAACACGATTTTACTGCACACTCCAAAAACAGTACTCTTCCCAGGGCAATATGCCAGATGCTCTCTGATGCCCGTGCTCCCTTCCTACTCTTGCCCAGCTCGTTGTTGTAACGTGCACATGCCGTCCTGGCATTCAGTGCACAGTGAAAGCAATCGCAAAAGTCCAGCAGCTGCTGACTCCCAAACACAAGGCGCTGGCTATGTTCTTGCTACTCGACGACTCAACGCAGCCCTTCATTTCTGCAGTTGCCATCGAGGTCTCTGCATGTCGGAGACTCAGAGGACGAGCACGAGTTTCCCACGAGGGGCTGCATCAGGAGGAATTCAAAACTCAGGGAATTTGCCCTGGAACACCTTCCATAAGGATGCTAGAATGGAATTGAAGAGGCAGGCGAGCGGCCACCACCGTCCTCTAGCAGTCCTTAGGGTGCGCGCAGAAGCCCGGTGCTCTGCGGCTTCGTTCTTCGCCCTCGTGCAAGCTACCGCTCTGTCCGGCTCCCGGAGCAGGAGAAGCGGCTGCTTCGCGCACACAGCAGCGGAGCGGCAGCCGTAGGCTCCGAAGAGCTGCTTCAGCCGAAAGACGCCGGCCACCGGCGCTTGGCTTCGGACAGCTCCGGAGAGCCGTAGTGTGCGTCTGCACTAGACTGCATCATAGCGAAAAGCTTTGGCATTGTGTCTCGCAGAGAGATAGCTTAGGAGCGCAGCGCACTTATGCCTCCCTTGTCCAGAAACACGATTTTACTGCACACTCCAAAAACAGTACTCTTCCCAGGGCAATATATAAGCTGCTTTCTGATGGCCGTGATCTTTCGATTACTCTTGCGCAGCTCGTTGTTGCAGAGTGCACGTGCCTTCCTGGAATTCAGTGCACAGTGAAAGCAATCGCAAAAGTCCAGCAGCTGCTGACTCCCAAACACAAGGCGCTGGCTATGTTCTTGCTTCTCGACAACTCAACGCAGCCCTTCATTTCTGCAGTTGCCATCGAGGTCTCTGCATGTCGGAGACTCAGAGGACGAGCACGAGTTTCCCAGGAGGGGCTGCATCAGGAGGAATTCAAAACTCCAGAAAATTGTCCTGGAACACCTTCCATAAGGATGCTAGAAGGGAATTGAAGAGGCAGGCGAGCGGCCACCTGGGCCCTCTAGCAGTCCTTCGGGTGTGCGCAAAAGCCCGGTGCTCTTCGGCTTCGTTCTTCGCCCTCGTGCAAGCTACCGCTCTGTCCGGCTCCCGGAGCAGGAGAAGCGGCTGCTTCGCGCACACAGCAGCGGAGCGGCAGCCGTAGGCTCCGAAGAGCTGCTTCAGCCGAAAGACGCCGGCCACCGGCGCTTGGCTTCGGACAGCTCCGGAGAGCCGTAGTGTGCGTCTGCACTAGACTGCATCATAGCGAAAAGCTTTGGCATTGTGTCTCGCAGAGAGATAGCTTAGGAGCGCAGCGCACTTATGCCTCCCTTGTCCAGAAACACGATTTTACTGCACACTCCAAAAACAGTACTCTTCCCAGGGCAATATATAAGCTGCTTTCTGATGGCCGTGATCTTTCGATTACTCTTGCGCAGCTCGTTGTTGCAGAGTGCACGTGCCTTCCTGGAATTCAGTGCACAGTGAAAGCAATCGCAAAAGTCCAGCAGCTGCTGACTCCCAAACACAAGGCGCTGGCTATGTTCTTGCTTCTCGACAACTCAACGCAGCCCTTCATTTCTGCAGTTGCCATCGAGGTCTCTGCATGTCGGAGACTCAGAGGACGAGCACGAGTTTCCCACGAGGGGCTGCATCAGGAGGAATTCAAAACTCCAGAAAATTGTCCTGGAACCTATTCCATAAGGATGCTAGAAGGGAATTGAAGAGGCAGGCGAGCGGCCACGACCGTCCTCTAGCAGTCCTTCGGGTGTGCGCAAAAGCCCGGTGCTCTTCGGATTCGTTCTTCGCCCCCGTACAAGCTACCGCTCTGTCCGGCTCCCGGAGCAGGAGAAGCGGCTGCTTCGCGCACACAACAGCGGAGCGGCAGCCGTACGCTCCGAAGCGCTGCTTCAGCCGAAAGACGCCGGCCACCGGCGCTTGGCTTCGGACAGCTCCGGAGAGCCGTAGTGTGCGTCTGCACTAGACTGCATGATAGCGATAAGCTTTGGCAGTGTGTCTCGCAGGGAGATAGCTTAGGAGCGCAGCGCACTTATGCCTCCCTTGTCCAGAAACACGGATTTGCTGCACACTCCAAAAACACTGCTCTTTCCATGGTACTATGTAAGCTGCTTTCTGACGCCCGTTCTCTTCTGCCCACTCTTGCCCAGCTGGTTGTTGCAGCGTGCACGTGCCTTCCTGGCATTCAGTGCACAGTGAAAGCAATCGCAAAAGTCCAGCAGCTGCTGACTCCCAAACACAAGGCGCTTGTCTACGTTTTTGCTTCTCGACAACTCAACGCAAACCTTCATTTCTGCAGCTGCCATCGAGTTTTCTGCATCTCGAGCCTTCTGGGACGAGCACCAATTTCCCAGGAGGGGCTGCATCAGGACGAAGTCAAAACCCAGGAAAGTTGTCTCGGAACACCTTCAATAAAGCATGCCAGCAGTGCATTGAAAAGGCAGGGAGCTTTAGCCACCGTCGTCTAGCAGTCGCAAGGCTGTGCACACAATGTCGTCTCCCTGCGGCAACGTTCTTCGCCCTCGTGCAAGCTACCGCTCTGTCCGGCTCCCGGAGCAGGAGAAGCGGCTGCTTCGCGCACACAACAGCGGAGCGGCAGCCCTTCGCTCCGAAGCGCTGCTTCAGCCGAAAGACGCCGGCCACCGGCGCTTGGCTTCGGACAGCTCCGGAGAGCCGTAGTGTGCGTCTGCACTAGACTGCATCGTAGCGAAAAGCTTTGGCAGTGTGTCTCGCAGGGAGATAGCTTAGGAGCGCAGCGCACTTATGCCTCCCTTGTCCAGAAACACGATTTTACTGCACACTCCAAAAACAGTACTCTTCCCAGGGCAATATATAAGCTGCTTTCTGACGGCCGTGATCTTTCGATTACTCTTGCGCAGCTCGTTGTTTTAACGTGCACATGCCGTCCTGGCATTCAGTGCACAGTGAAAGCAATCGCAAAAGTCCAGCAGCTGCTGACTCCCAAACACAAGGCGCTGGCTATGTTCTTGCTTCTCCACACTTCAACAGAGTCCTTCATTTCTGCAGCTGCCATCGAGTTTTCTGCATCTCGAGCCTTCTGGGACGAGCACCAATTTCCCAGGAGGGGCTGCATCAGGACGAAGTCAAAACCCAGGAAAGTTGTCTCGGAACACCTTCAATAAAGCATGCCAGCAGTGCATTGAAAAGGCAGGGAGCTTTAGCCACCGTCCTCTAGCAGTCGCAAGGCTGTGCACACAATGTCGTCTGCCTGCGGCAACGTTCTTCACCCTCGTGCAAGCTACCGCTCTGTCCGGCTCCCGGAGCAGGAGAAGCGGCTGCTTCGCGCACACAACAGCGGAGCGGCAGCCCTACGCTCCGAAGCGCTGCTTCAGCCGAAAGACGCCGGCCACCGGCGCTTGGCTTCGGACAGCTCCGGAGAGCCGTAGTGTGCGTCTGCACTAGACTGCATCGTAGCGAAAAGCTTTGGCAGTGTGTCTCGCAGGGAGATAGCTTAGGAGCGCAGCGCACTTATGCCTCCCTTGTCCAGAAACACGATTTTACTGCACACTCCAAAAACAGTACTCTTCCCAGGGCAATATATAAGCTGCTTTCTGACGGCCGTGATCTTTCGATTACTCTTGCCCAGCTCGTTGTTTTAACGTGCACATGCCGTCCTGGCATTCAGTGCACAGTGAAAGCAATCGCAAAAGTCCAGCAGCTGCTGACTCCCAAACACAAGGCGCTGGCTATGTTCTTGCTTCTCGACAACTCAACGCAGCCCTTCATTTCTGCAGTTGCCATCGAGGTCTCTGCATGTCGGAGACTCAGAGGACGAGCACGAGTTTCCCAGGAGGGGCTGCATCAGGAGGAATTCAAAACTCCAGAAAATTGTCCTGGAACACCTTCCATAAGAATGATAGAAGGGAATTGAAGAGGCAGGCGAGCGGCCACCTGGGTCCTCTAGCAGTCCTTCGGGTGTGCGCAAAAGCCCGGTGCTCTTCGGCTTCGTTCTTCGCCCCCGTACAAGCTACCGCTCTGTCCGGCTCCCGGAGCAGGAGAAGCGGCTGCTTCGCGCACACAACAGCGGAGCGGCAGCCGTACGCTCCGAAGCGCTGCTTCAGCCGAAAGACGCCGGCCACCGGCGCTTGGCTTCGGACAGCTCCGGAGAGCCGTAGTGTGCGTCTGCACTAGACTGCATCATAGCGAAAAGCTTTGACAGTGTGTCTCGCAGAGAGATAGCTTAGGAGCGCAGCGCACTTATGCCTCCCTTGTCCAGAAACACGATTTTACTGCACACTCCAAAAACAGTACTCTTCCCAGGGCAATATATAAGCTGCTTTCTGACGGCCGTGATCTTTCGATTACTCTTGCCCAGCTCGTTGTTTTAACGTGCACATGCCGTCCTGGAATTCAGTGCACAGTGAAAGCAATCGCAAAAGTCCAGCAGCTGCTGACTCCCAAACACAAGGCGCTGGCTATGTTCTTGCTTCTCGACAACTCAACGCAGCCCTTCATTTCTGCAGTTGCCATCGAGGTCTCTGCATGTCGGAGACTCAGAGGACGAGCACGAGTTTCCCAGGAGGGGCTGCATCAGGAGGAATTCAAAACTCCAGAAAATTGTCCTGGAACACCTTCCATAAGGATGATAGAAGGGAATTGAAGAGGCAGGCGAGCGGCCACGACCGTCCTCTAGCAGTCCTTCGGGTGTGCGCAAAAGCCCGGTGCTCTTCGGCTTCGTTCTTCGCCCCCGTACAAGCTACCGCTCTGTCCGGCTCCCGGAGCAGGAGAAGCGGCTGCTTCGCGCACACAACAGCGGAGCGGCAGCCGTACGCTCCGAAGCGCTGCTTCAGCCGAAAGACGCCGGCCACCGGCGCTTGGCTTCGGACAGCACCGGAGAGCCGTAGTGTGCGTCTGCACTAGACTGCATGATAGCGATAAGCTTTGGCAGTGTGTCTCGCAGGGAGATAGCTTAGGAGCGCAGCGCACTTATGCCTCCCTTGTCCAGAAACACGGATTTGCTGCACACTCCAAAAACACTGCTCTTTCCATGGTACTATGTAAGCTGCTGTCTGACGCCCGTTCTCTTCTGCCCACTCTTGCCCAGCTGGTTGTTGCAGCGTGCACGTGCCTTCCTGGCATTCAGTGCACAGTGAAAGCAATCGCAAAAGTCCAGCAGCTGCTGACTCCCAAACACAAGGCGCTTGTCTACGTTTTTGCTTCTCGACAACTCAACGCAAACCTTCATTTCTGCAGCTGCCATCGAGTTTTCTGCATCTCGAGCCTTCTGAGACGAGCACCAATTTCCCAGGAGGGGCTGCATCAGGACGAAGTCAAAACCCAGAAAAGTTGTCTCGGAACACCTTCAATAAAGCATGCCAGCAGTGCATTGAAAAGGCAGGTAGCTTTAGCCACCGTCCTCTAGCAGTCGCGAAGCTGTGCACACAATGTCGTCTGCCTGCGGCAACGTTCTTCGCCCTCGTGCAAGCTACCGCTCTGTCCGGCTCCCGGAGCAGGAGAAGCGGCTGCTTCGCGCACACAACAGCGGAGCGGCAGCCCTACGCTCCGAAGCGCTGCTTCAGCCGAAAGACGCCGGCCACCGGCGCTTGGCTTCGGACAGCTCCGGAGAGCCGTAGTGTGCGTCTGCAACTAGACTGCATCATAGCGAAAAGCTTTGGCAGTGTGTCTCGCAGGGAGATAGCTTAGGAGCGCAGCGCACTTATGCCTCCCTTGTCCAGAAACACGATTTTACTGCACACTCCAAAAACAGTACTCTTCCCAGGGCAATATATAAGCTGCTTTCTGACGGCCGTGATCTTTCGATTACTCTTGCGCAGCTCGTTGTTTTAACGTGCACGTGCCGTCCTGGCATTCAGTGCACAGTGAAAGCAATCGCAAAAGTCCAGCAGCTGCTGACTCCCAAACACAAGGCGCTGGCTATGTTCTTGCTTCTCCACACTTCAACAGAGTCCTTCATTTCTGCAGCTGCCATCGAGTTTTCTGCATCTCGAGCCTTCTGGGACGAGCACCAATTTCCCAGGAGGGGCTGCATCAGGACGAAGTCAAAACCCAGGAAAGTTGTCTCGGAACACCTTCAATAAAGCATGCCAGCAGTGCATTGAAAAGGCAGGGAGCTTTAGCCACCGTCCTCTAGCAGTCGCAAGGCTGTGCACACAATGTCGTCTGCCTGCGGCAACGTTCTTCGCCCACGTGCAAGCTACCGCTCTGTCCGGCTCCCGGAGCAGGAGAAGCGGCTGCTTCGCGCACACAACAGCGGAGCGGCAGCCGTACGCTCCGAAGCGCTGCTTCAGCCGAAAGACGCCGGCCACCGGCGCTTGGCTTCGGACAGCACCGGAGAGCCGTAGTGTGCGTCTGCACTAGACTGCATGATAGCGATAAGCTTTGGCAGTGTGTCTCGCAGGGAGATAGCTTAGGAGCGCAGCGCACTTATGCCTCCCTTGTCCAGAAACACGGATTTGCTGCACACTCCAAAAACACTGCTCTTTCCATGGTACTATGTAAGCTGCTGTCTGACGCCCGTTCTCTTCTGCCCACTCTTGCCCAGCTGGTTGTTGCAGCGTGCACGTGCCTTCCTGGCATTCAGTGCACAGTGAAAGCAATCGCAAAAGTCCAGCAGCTGCTGACTCCCAAACACAAGGCGCTTGTCTACGTTTTTGCTTCTCGACAACTCAACGCAAACCTTCATTTCTGCAGCTGCCATCGAGTTTTCTGCATCTCGAGCCTTCTGAGACGAGCACCAATTTCCCAGGAGGGGCTGCATCAGGACGAAGTCAAAACCCAGGAAAGTTGTCTCGGAACACCTTCAATAAAGCATGCCAGCAGTGCATTGAAAAGGCAGGTAGCTTTAGCCACCGTCCTCTAGCAGTCGCGAAGCTGTGCACACAATGTCGTCTCCCTGCGGCAACGTTCTTCGCCCTCGTGCAAGCTACCGCTCTGTCCGGCTCCCGGAGCAGGAGAAGCGGCTGCTTCGCGCACACAACAGCGGAGCGGCAGCCCTACGCTCCGAAGCGCTGCTTCAGCCGAAAGACGCCGGCCACCGGCGCTTGGCTTCGGACAGCTGCGGAGAGCCGTAGTGTGCGTCTGCAACTAGACTGCATCATAGCGAAAAGCTTTGGCAGTGTGTCTCGCAGGGAGATAGCTTAGGAGCGCAGCGCACTTATGCCTCCCTTGTCCAGAAACACGATTTTACTGCACACTCCAAAAACAGTACTCTTCCCAGGGCAATATATAAGCTGCTTTCTGACGGCCGTGATCTTTCGATTACTCTTGCGCAGCTCGTTGTTTTAACGTGCACATGCCGTCCTGGAATTCAGTGCACAGTGAAAGCAATCGCAAAAGTCCAGCAGCTGCTGACTCCCAAACACAAGGCGCTGGCTATGTTCTTGCTTCTCCACACTTCAACAGAGTCCTTCATTTCTGCAGCTGCCATCGAGTTTTCTGCATCTCGAGCCTTCTGGGACGAGCACCAATTTCCCAGGAGGGGCTGCATCAGGACGAAGTCAAAACCCAGGAAAGTTGTCTCGGAACACCTTCAATAAAGCATGCCAGCAGTGCATTGAAAAGGCAGGGAGCTTTAGCCACCGTCCTCTAGCAGTCGCAAGGCTGTGCACACAATGTCGTCTGCCTGCGGCAACGTTCTTCGCCCACGTGCAAGCTACCGCTCTGTCCGGCTCCCGGAGCAGGAGAAGCGGCTGCTTCGCGCACACAACAGCGGAGCGGCAGCCGTACGCTCCGAAGCGCTGCTTCAGCCGAAAGACGCCGGCCACCGGCGCTTGGCTTCGGACAGCACCGGAGAGCCGTAGTGTGCGTCTGCACTAGACTGCATGATAGCGATAAGCTTTGGCAGTGTGTCTCGCAGGGAGATAGCTTAGGAGCGCAGCGCACTTATGCCTCCCTTGTCCAGAAACACGGATTTGCTGCACACTCCAAAAACACTGCTCTTTCCATGGTACTATGTAAGCTGCTGTCTGACGCCCGTTCTCTTCTGCCCACTCTTGCCCAGCTGGTTGTTGCAGCGTGCACGTGCCTTCCTGGCATTCAGTGCACAGTGAAAGCAATCGCAAAAGTCCAGCAGCTGCTGACTCCCAAACACAAGGCGCTTGTCTACGTTTTTGCTTCTCGACAACTCAACGCAAACCTTCATTTCTGCAGCTGCCATCGAGTTTTCTGCATCTCGAGCCTTCTGAGACGAGCACCAATTTCCCAGGAGGGGCTGCATCAGGACGAAGTCAAAACCCAGAAAAGTTGTCTCGGAACACCTTCAATAAAGCATGCCAGCAGTGCATTGAAAAGGCAGGTAGCTTTAGCCACCGTCCTCTAGCAGTCGCGAAGCTGTGCACACAATGTCGTCTGCCTGCGGCAACGTTCTTCGCCCTCGTGCAAGCTACCGCTCTGTCCGGCTCCCGGAGCAGGAGAAGCGGCTGCTTCGCGCACACAACAGCGGAGCGGCAGCCCTACGCTCCGAAGCGCTGCTTCAGCCGAAAGACGCCGGCCACCGGCGCTTGGCTTCGGACAGCTGCGGAGAGCCGTAGTGTGCGTCTGCAACTAGACTGCATCATAGCGAAAAGCTTTGGCAGTGTGTCTCGCAGGGAGATAGCTTAGGAGCGCAGCGCACTTATGCCTCCCTTGTCCAGAAACACGATTTTACTGCACACTCCAAAAACAGTACTCTTCCCAGGGCAATATATAAGCTGCTTTCTGACGGCCGTGATCTTTCGATTACTCTTGCGCAGCTCGTTGTTTTAACGTGCACGTGCCGTCCTGGCATTCAGTGCACAGTGAAAGCAATCGCAGAAGTCCAGCAGCTGCTGACTCCCAAACACAAGGCGCTTGCTATGTTCTTGCTTCTCCACACTTCAACAGAGTCCTTCATTTCTGCAGCTGCCATCGAGTTTTCTGCATCTCGAGCCTTCTGGGACGAGCACCAATTTCCCAAGAGGGGCTGCATCAGGACGAAGTCAAAACCCAGGAAAATTGTCTCGGAACACCTTCAATAAAGCATGCCAGCAGTGCATTGAAAAGGCAGGGAGCTTTAGCCACCGTCCTCTAGCAGTCGCAAGGCTGTGCACACAATGTCGTCTGCCTGCGGCAACGTTCTTCGCCCACGTGCAAGCTACCGCTCTGTCCGGCTCCCGGAGCAGGAGAAGCGGCTGCTTCGCGCACACAACAGCGGAGCGGCAGCCGTACGCTCCGAAGCGCTGCTTCAGCCGAAAGACGCCGGCCACCGGCGCTTGGCTTCGGACAGCACCGGAGAGCCGTAGTGTGCGTCTGCACTAGACTGCATGATAGCGATAAGCTTTGGCAGTGTGTCTCGCAGGGAGATAGCTTAGGAGCGCAGCGCACTTATGCCTCCCTTGTCCAGAAACACGGATTTGCTGCACACTCCAAAAACACTGCTCTTTCCATGGTACTATGTAAGCTGCTGTCTGACGCCCGTTCTCTTGTGCCCACTCTTGCCCAGCTGGTTGTTGCAGCGTGCACGTGCCTTCCTGGCATTCAGTGCACAGTGAAAGCAATCGCAAAAGTCCAGCAGCTGCTGACTCCCAAACACAAGGCGCTGGCTATGTTCTTGCTTCTCCACACTTCAACAGAGTCCTTCATTTCTGCAGCTGCCATCGAGTTTTCTGCATCTCGAGCCTTCTGGGACGAGCACCAATTTCCCAAGAGGGGCTGCATCAGGACGAAGTCAAAACCCAGGAAAATTGTCTCGGAACACCTTCAATAAAGCATGCCAGCAGTGCATTGAAAAGGCAGGGAGCTTTAGCCACCGTCCTCTAGCAGTCGCAAGGCTGTGCACACAATGTCGTCTCCCTGCGGCAACGTTCTTCGCCCTCGTACAAGCTACCGCTCTGTCCGGCTCCCGGAGCAGGAGAAGCGGCTGCTTCGCGCACACAACAGCGGAGCGGCAGCCCTACGCTCCGAAGCGCAGCTTCAGCCGAAAGACGCCGGCCACCGGCGCTTGGCTTCGGACAGCTCCGGAGAGCCGTAGTGTGCGTCTGCACTAGACTGCATCGTAGCGAAAAGCTTTGGCAGTGTGTCTCGCAGGGAGATAGCTTAGGAGCGCAGCGCACTTATGCCTCCCTTGTCCAGAAACACGATTTTACTGCACACTCCAAAAACAGTACTCTTCCCAGGGCAATATGCCAGATGCTCTCTGATGCCCGTGCTCCCTTCCTACTCTTGCCCAGCTCGTTGTTTTAACGTGCACATGCCGTCCTGGAATTCAGTGCACAGTGAAAGCAATCGCAAAAGTCCAGCAGCTGCTGACTCCCAAACACAAGGCGCTGGCTATGTTCTTGCTACTCGACGACTCAACGCAGCCCTTCATTTCTGCAGTTGCCATCGAGGTCTCTGCATGTCGGAGACTGAGAGGACGAGCACGAGTTTCCCAGGAGGGGCTGCATCAGGAGGAATTCAAAACTCAGGGAATTTGCTCTGGAACACCTTCCATAAGGATGCTAGAAGGGAATTGAAGAGGCAGGCGAGCGGCCACCACGGTCCTCTAGCATTCCTTAGGGTGCGCGCAGAAGCCCGGTGCTCTGCGGCTTCGTTCTTCGCCCTCGTGCAAGCTACCGCTCTGTCCGGCTCCCGGAGCAGGAGAAGCGGCTGCTTCGCGCACACAGCAGCGGAGCGGCAGCCGTAGGCTCCGAAGAGCTGCTTCAGCCGAAAGACGCCGGCCACCGGCGCTTGGCTTCGGACAGCTCCGGAGAGCCGTAGTGTGCGTCTGCACTAGACTGCATCATAGCGAAAAGCTTTGGCATTGTGTCTCGCAGAGAGATAGCTTAGGAGCGCAGCGCACTTATGCCTCCCTTGTCCAGAAACACGATTTTACTGCACACTCCAAAAACAGTACTCTTCCCAGGGCAATATATAAGCTGCTTTCTGATGGCCGTGATCTTTCGATTACTCTTGCGCAGCTCGTTGTTGCAGAGTGCACGTGCCTTCCTGGAATTCAGTGCACAGTGAAAGCAATCGCAAAAGTCCAGCAGCTGCTGACTCCCAAACACAAGGCGCTGGCTATGTTCTTGCTTCTCGACAACTCAACGCAGCCCTTCATTTCTGCAGTTGCCATCGAGGTCTCTGCATGTCGGAGACTCAGAGGACGAGCACGAGTTTCCCACGAGGGGCTGCATCAGGAGGAATACAAAACTCCAGAAAATTGTCCTGGAACACCTTCCATAAGGATGCTAGAAGGGAATTGAAGAGGCAGGCGAGCGGCCACCTGGGCCCTCTAGCAGTCCTTCGGGTGTGCGCAAAAGCCCGGTGCTCTTCGGCTTCGTTCTTCGCCCCCGTACAAGCTACCGCTCTGTCCGGCTCCCGGAGCAGGAGAAGCGGCTGCTTCGCGCACACAACAGCGGAGCGGCAGCCCTACGCTCCGAAGCGCTGCTTCAGCCGAAAGACGCCGGCCACCGGCGCTTGGCTTCGGACAGCTCCGGAGAGCCGTAGTGTGCGTCTGCACTAGACTGCATGATAGCGATAAGCTTTGGCAGTGTGTCTCGCAGGGAGATAGCTTAGGAGCGCAGCGCACTTATGCCTCCCTTGTCCAGAAACACGATTTTACTGCACACTCCAAAAACAGTACTCTTCCCAGGGCAATATATAAGCTGTTTTCTGACGGCCGTGATCTTTCGATTACTCTTGCCCAGCTCGTTGTTTTAACGTGCACATGCCGTCCTGGCATTCAGTGCACAGTGAAAGCAATCGCAAAAGTCCAGCAGCTGCTGACTCCCAAACACAAGGCGCTGGCTATGTTCTTGCTTCTCGACAACTCAACGCAGCCCTTCATTTCTGCAGTTGCCATCGAGGTCTCTGCATGTCGGAGACTCAGAGGACGAGCACGAGTTTCCCAGGAGGGGCTGCATCAGGAGGAATTCAAAACTCCAGAAAATTGTCCTGGAACCTATTCCATAAGGATGCTAGAAGGGAATTGAAGAGGCAGGCGAGCGGCCACCTGGGCCCTCTAGCAGTCCTTCGGGTGTGCGCAAAAGCCCGGTGCTCTTCGGCTTCGTTCTTCGCCCCCCTACAAGCTACCGCTCTGTCCGGCTCCCGGAGCAGGAGAAGCGGCTGCTTCGCGCACACAACAGCGGAGCGGCAGCCGTACGCTCCGAAGCGCTGCTTCAGCCGAAAGACGCCGGCCACCGGCGCTTGGCTTCGGACAGCTCCGGAGAGCCGTAGTGTGCGTCTGCACTAGACTGCATGATAGCGATAAGCTTTGGCAGTGTGTCTCGCAGGGAGATAGCTTAGGAGCGCAGCGCACTTATGCCTCCCTTGTCCAGAAACACGGATTTGCTGCACACTCCAAAAACACTGCTCTTTCCATGGTACTATGTAAGCTGCTTTCTGACGCCCGTTCTCTTCTGCCCACTCTTGCCCAGCTGGTTGTTGCAGCGTGCACGTGCCTTCCTGGCATTCAGTGCACAGTGAAAGCAATCGCAAAAGTCCAGCAGCTGCTGACTCCCAAACACAAGGCGCTTGTCTACGTTTTTGCTTCTCGACAACTCAACGCAAACCTTCATTTCTGCAGCTGCCATCGAGTTTTCTGCATCTCGAGCCTTCTGGGACGAGCACCAATTTCCCAGGAGGGGCTGCATCAGGACGAAGTCAAAACCCAGGAAAGTTGTCTCGGAACACCTTCAATAAAGCATGCCAGCAGTGCATTGAAAAGGCAGGGAGCTTTAGCCACCGTCGTCTAGCAGTCGCAAGGCTGTGCACACAATGTCGTCTCCCTGCGGCAACGTTCTTCGCCCTCGTGCAAGCTACCGCTCTGTCCGGCTCCCGGAGCAGGAGAAGCGGCTGCTTCGCGCACACAACAGCGGAGCGGCAGCCGTACGCTCCGAAGCGCTGCTTCAGCCGAAAGACGCCGGCCACCGGCGCTTGGCTTCGGACAGCTCCGGAGAGCCGTAGTGTGCGTCTGCACTAGACTGCATCGTAGCGAAAAGCTTTGGCAGTGTGTCTCGCAGGGAGATAGCTTAGGAGCGCAGCGCACTTATGCCTCCCTTGTCCAGAAACACGATTTTACTGCACACTCCAAAAACAGTACTCTTCCCAGGGCAATATATAAGCTGCTTTCTGACGGCCGTGATCTTTCGATTACTCTTGCGCAGCTCGTTGTTTTAACGTGCACGTGCCGTCCTGGCATTCAGTGCACAGTGAAAGCAATCGCAAAAGTCCAGCAGCTGCTGACTCCCAAACACAAGGCGCTGGCTATGTTCTTGCTTCTCCACACTTCAACAGAGTCCTTCATTTCTGCAGCTGCCATCGAGTTTTCTGCATCTCGAGCCTTCTGGGACGAGCACCAATTTCCCAGGAGGGGCTGCATCAGGACGAAGTCAAAACCCAGGAAAGTTGTCTCGGAACACCTTCAATAAAGCATGCCAGCAGTGCATTGAAAAGGCAGGGAGCTTTAGCCACCGTCCTCTAGCAGTCGCAAGGCTGTGCACACAATGTCGTCTGCCTGCGGCAACGTTCTTCACCCTCGTGCAAGCTACCGCTCTGTCCGGCTCCCGGAGCAGGAGAAGCGGCTGCTTCGCGCACACAACAGCGGAGCGGCAGCCCTACGCTCCGAAGCGCTGCTTCAGCCGAAAGACGCCGGCCACCGGCGCTTGGCTTCGGACAGCTCCGGAGAGCCGTAGTGTGCGTCTGCACTAGACTGCATCGTAGCGAAAAGCTTTGGCAGTGTGTCTCGCAGGGAGATAGCTTAGGAGCGCAGCGCACTTATGCCTCCCTTGTCCAGAAACACGATTTTACTGCACACTCCAAAAACAGTACTCTTCCCAGGGCAATATATAAGCTGCTTTCTGACGGCCGTGATCTTTCGATTACTCTTGCCCAGCTCGTTGTTTTAACGTGCACATGCCGTCCTGGAATTCAGTGCACAGTGAAAGCAATCGCAAAAGTCCAGCAGCTGCTGACTCCCAAACACAAGGCGCTGGCTATGTTCTTGCTTCTCGACAACTCAACGCAGCCCTTCATTTCTGCAGTTGCCATCGAGGTCTCTGCATGTCGGAGACTCAGAGGACGAGCACGAGTTTCCCAGGAGGGGCTGCATCAGGAGGAATTCAAAACTCCAGAAAATTGTCCTGGAACACCTTCCATAAGAATGATAGAAGGGAATTGAAGAGGCAGGCGAGCGGCCACCTGGGTCCTCTAGCAGTCCTTCGGGTGTGCGCAAAAGCCCGGTGCTCTTCGGCTTCGTTCTTCGCCCCCGTACAAGCTACCGCTCTGTCCGGCTCCCGGAGCAGGAGAAGCGGCTGCTTCGCGCACACAACAGCGGAGCGGCAGCCCTACGCTCCGAAGCGCTGCTTCAGCCGAAAGACGCCGGCCACCGGCGCTTGGCTTCGGACAGCTCCGGAGAGCCGTAGTGTGCGTCTGCACTAGACTGCATCATAGCGAAAAGCTTTGACAGTGTGTCTCGCAGAGAGATAGCTTAGGAGCGCAGCGCACTTATGCCTCCCTTGTCCAGAAACACGATTTTACTGCACACTCCAAAAACAGTACTCTTCCCAGGGCAATATATAAGCTGCTTTCTGACGGCCGTGATCTTTCGATTACTCTTGCCCAGCTCGTTGTTTTAACGTGCACATGCCGTCCTGGAATTCAGTGCACAGTGAAATCAATCGCAAAAGTCCAGCAGCTGCTGACTCCCAAACACAAGGCGCTGGCTATGTTCTTGCTTCTCGACAACTCAACGCAGCCCTTCATTTCTGCAGTTGCCATCGAGGTCTCTGCATGTCGGAGACTCAGAGGACGAGCACGAGTTTCCCAGGAGGGGCTGCATCAGGAGGAATACAAAACTCCAGAAAATTGTCCTGGAACACCTTCCATAAGGATGCTAGAAGGGAATTGAAGAGGCAGGCGAGCGGCCACCTGGGCCCTCTAGCAGTCCTTCGGGTGTGCGCAAAAGCCCGGTGCTCTTCGGCTTCGTTCTTCGCCCCCGTACAAGCTACCGCTCTGTCCGGCTCCCGGAGCAGGAGAAGCGGCTGCTTCGCGCACACAACAGCGGAGCGGCAGCCGTACGCTCCGAAGCGCTGCTTCAGCCGAAAGACGCCGGCCACCGGCGCTTGGCTTCGGACAGCTCCGGAGAGCCGTAGTGTGCGTCTGCACTAGACTGCATGATAGCGATAAGCTTTGGCAGTGTGTCTCGCAGGGAGATAGCTTAGGAGCGCAGCGCACTTATGCCTCCCTTGTCCAGAAACACGATTTTACTGCACACTCCAAAAACAGTACTCTTCCCAGGGCAATATATAAGCTGTTTTCTGACGGCCGTGATCTTTCGATTACTCTTGCCCAGCTCGTTGTTTTAACGTGCACATGCCGTCCTGGCATTCAGTGCACAGTGAAAGCAATCGCAAAAGTCCAGCAGCTGCTGACTCCCAAACACAAGGCGCTGGCTATGTTCTTGCTTCTCGACAACTCAACGCAGCCCTTCATTTCTGCAGTTGCCATCGAGGTCTCTGCATGTCGGAGACTCAGAGGACGAGCACGAGTTTCCCAGGAGGGGCTGCATCAGGAGGAATTCAAAACTCCAGAAAATTGTCCTGGAACACCTTCCATAAGGATGCTAGAAGGGAATTGAAGAGGCAGGCGAGCGGCCACGACCGTCCTCTAGCAGTCCTTCGGGTGTGCGCAAAAGCCCGGTGCTCTTCGGCTTCGTTCTTCGCCCCCGTACAAGCTACCGCTCTGTCCGGCTCCCGGAGCAGGAGAAGCGGCTGCTTCGCGCACACAACAGCGGAGCGGCAGCCGTACGCTCCGAAGCGCTGCTTCAGCCGAAAGACGCCGGCCACCGGCGCTTGGCTTCGGACAGCACCGGAGAGCCGTAGTGTGCGTCTGCACTAGACTGCATGATAGCGATAAGCTTTGGCAGTGTGTCTCGCAGGGAGATAGCTTAGGAGCGCAGCGCACTTATGCCTCCCTTGTCCAGAAACACGGATTTGCTGCACACTCCAAAAACACTGCTCTTTCCATGGTACTATGTAAGCTGCTGTCTGACGCCCGTTCTCTTCTGCCCACTCTTGCCCAGCTGGTTGTTGCAGCGTGTACGTGCCTTCCTGGCATTCAGTGCACAGTGAAAGCAATCGCAAAAGTCCAGCAGCTGCTGACTCCCAAACACAAGGCGCTTGTCTACGTTTTTGCTTCTCGACAACTCAACGCAAACCTTCATTTCTGCAGCTGCCATCGAGTTTTCTGCATCTCGAGCCTTCTGGGACGAGCACCAATTTCCCAGGAGGGGCTGCATCAGGACGAAGTCAAAACCCAGGAAAGTTGTCTCGGAACACCTTCAATAAAGCATGCCAGCAGTGCATTGAAAAGGCAGGGAGCTTTAGCCACCGTCCTCTAGCAGTCGCAAGGCTGTGCACACAATGTCGTCTCCCTGCGGCAACGTTCTTCACCCTCGTGCAAGCTACCGCTCTGTCCGGCTCCCGGAGCAGGAGAAGCGGCTGCTTCGCGCACACAACAGCGGAGCGGCAGCCCTACGCTCCGAAGCGCTGCTTCAGCCGAAAGACGCCGGCCACCGGCGCTTGGCTTCGGACAGCTCCGGAGAGCCGTAGTGTGCGTCTGCACTAGACTGCATCGTAGCGAAAAGCTTTGGCAGTGTGTCTCGCAGGGAGATAGCTTAGGAGCGCAGCGCACTTATGCCTCCCTTGTCCAGAAACACGATTTTACTGCACACTCCAAAAACAGTACTCTTCCCAGGGCAATATGCCAGATGCTCTCTGATGCCCGTGCTCCCTTCCTACTCTTGCCCAGCTCGTTGTTGTAACGTGCACATGCCGTCCTGGCATTCAGTGCACAGTGAAAGCAATCGCAAAAGTCCAGCAGCTGCTGACTCCCAAACACAAGGCGCTGGCTATGTTCTTGCTACTCGACGACTCAACGCAGCCCTTCATTTCTGCAGTTGCCATCGAGGTCTCTGCATGTCGGAGACTCAGAGGACGAGCACGAGTTTCCCAGGAGGGGCTGCATCAGGAGGAATTCAAAACTCCAGAAAATTGTCCTGGAACACCTTCCATAAGGATGCTAGAATGGAATTGAAGAGGCAGGCGAGCGGCCACCACCGTCCTCTAGCAGTCCTTAGGGTGCGCGCAGAAGCCCGGTGCTCTGCGGCTTCGTTCTTCGCCCTCGTGCAAGCTACCGCTCTGTCCGGCTCCCGGAGCAGGAGAAGCGGCTGCTTCGCGCACACAGCAGCGGAGCGGCAGCCGTAGGCTCCGAAGAGCTGCTTCAGCCGAAAGACGCCGGCCACCGGCGCTTGGCTTCGGACAGCTCCGGAGAGCCGTAGTGTGCGTCTGCACTAGACTGCATCATAGCGAAAAGCTTTGGCATTGTGTCTCGCAGAGAGATAGCTTAGGAGCGCAGCGCACTTATGCCTCCCTTGTCCAGAAACACGATTTTACTGCACACTCCAAAAACAGTACTCTTCCCAGGGCAATATATAAGCTGCTTTCTGATGGCCGTGATCTTTCGATTACTCTTGCGCAGCTCGTTGTTGCAGAGTGCACGTGCCTTCCTGGAATTCAGTGCACAGTGAAAGCAATCGCAAAAGTCCAGCAGCTGCTGACTCCCAAACACAAGGCGCTGGCTATGTTCTTGCTTCTCGACAACTCAACGCAGCCCTTCATTTCTGCAGTTGCCATCGAGGTCTCTGCATGTCGGAGACTCAGAGGACGAGCACGAGTTTCCCAGGAGGGGCTGCATCAGGAGGAATTCAAAACTCCAGAAAATTGTCCTGGAACACCTTCCATAAGGATGCTAGAAGGGAATTGAAGAGGCAGGCGAGCGGCCACCTGGGCCCTCTAGCAGTCCTTCGGGTGTGCGCAAAAGCCCGGTGCTCTTCGGCTTCGTTCTTCGCCCCCGTACAAGCTACCGCTCTGTCCGGCTCCCGGAGCAGGAGAAGCGGCTGCTTCGCGCACACAACAGCGGAGCGGCAGCCCTTCGCTCCGAAGCGCTGCTTCAGCCGAAAGACGCCGGCCACCGGCGCTTGGCTTCGGACAGCTCCGGAGAGCCGTAGTGTGCGTCTGCACTAGACTGCATCGTAGCGAAAAGCTTTGGCATTGTGTCTCGCAGGGAGATAGCTTAGGAGCGCAGCGCACTTATGCCTCCCTTGTCCAGAAACACGATTTTACTGCACACTCCAAAAACAGTACTCTTCCCAGGGCAATATATAAGCTGCTTTCTGACGGCCGTGATCTTTCGATTACTCTTGCCCAGCTCGTTGTTTTAACGTGCACATGCCGTCCTGGCATTCAGTGCACAGTGAAAGCAATCGCAAAAGTCCAGCAGCTGCTGACTCCCAAACACAAGGCGCTGGCTATGTTCTTGCTTCTCGACAACTCAACGCAGCCCTTCATTTCTGCAGTTGCCATCGAGGTCTCTGCATGTCGGAGACTCAGAGGACGAGCACGAGTTTCCCACGAGGGGCTGCATCAGGAGGAATTCAAAACTCCAGAAAATTGTCCTGGAACCTATTCCATAAGGATGCTAGAAGGGAATTGAAGAGGCAGGCGAGCGGCCACGACCGTCCTCTAGCAGTCCTTCGGGTGTGCGCAAAAGCCCGGTGCTCTTCGGATTCGTTCTTCGCCCCCGTACAAGCTACCGCTCTGTCCGGCTCCCGGAGCAGGAGAAGCGGCTGCTTCGCGCACACAACAGCGGAGCGGCAGCCGTACGCTCCGAAGCGCTGCTTCAGCCGAAAGACGCCGGCCACCGGCGCTTGGCTTCGGACAGCTCCGGAGAGCCGTAGTGTGCGTCTGCACTAGACTGCATGATAGCGATAAGCTTTGGCAGTGTGTCTCGCAGGGAGATAGCTTAGGAGCGCAGCGCACTTATGCCTCCCTTGTCCAGAAACACGGATTTGCTGCACACTCCAAAAACACTGCTCTTTCCATGGTACTATGTAAGCTGCTTTCTGACGCCCGTTCTCTTCTGCCCACTCTTGCCCAGCTGGTTGTTGCAGCGTGCACGTGCCTTCCTGGCATTCAGTGCACAGTGAAAGCAATCGCAAAAGTCCAGCAGCTGCTGACTCCCAAACACAAGGCGCTTGTCTACGTTTTTGCTTCTCGACAACTCAACGCAAACCTTCATTTCTGCAGCTGCCATCGAGTTTTCTGCATCTCGAGCCTTCTGGGACGAGCACCAATTTCCCAGGAGGGGCTGCATCAGGACGAAGTCAAAACCCAGGAAAGTTGTCTCGGAACACCTTCAATAAAGCATGCCAGCAGTGCATTGAAAAGGCAGGGAGCTTTAGCCACCGTCGTCTAGCAGTCGCAAGGCTGTGCACACAATGTCGTCTCCCTGCGGCAACGTTCTTCGCCCTCGTGCAAGCTACCGCTCTGTCCGGCTCCCGGAGCAGGAGAAGCGGCTGCTTCGCGCACACAACAGCGGAGCGGCAGCCCTTCGCTCCGAAGCGCTGCTTCAGCCGAAAGACGCCGGCCACCGGCGCTTGGCTTCGGACAGCTCCGGAGAGCCGTAGTGTGCGTCTGCACTAGACTGCATCGTAGCGAAAAGCTTTGGCAGTGTGTCTCGCAGGGAGATAGCTTAGGAGCGCAGCGCACTTATGCCTCCCTTGTCCAGAAACACGATTTTACTGCACACTCCAAAAACAGTACTCTTCCCAGGGCAATATATAAGCTGCTTTCTGACGGCCGTGATCTTTCGATTACTCTTGCGCAGCTCGTTGTTTTAACGTGCACGTGCCGTCCTGGCATTCAGTGCACAGTGAAAGCAATCGCAAAAGTCCAGCAGCTGCTGACTCCCAAACACAAGGCGCTGGCTATGTTCTTGCTTCTCCACACTTCAACAGAGTCCTTCATTTCTGCAGCTGCCATCGAGTTTTCTGCATCTCGAGCCTTCTGGGACGAGCACCAATTTCCCAGGAGGGGCTGCATCAGGACGAAGTCAAAACCCAGGAAAGTTGTCTCGGAACACCTTCAATAAAGCATGCCAGCAGTGCATTGAAAAGGCAGGGAGCTTTAGCCACCGTCCTCTAGCAGTCGCAAGGCTGTGCACACAATGTCGTCTGCCTGCGGCAACGTTCTTCACCCTCGTGCAAGCTACCGCTCTGTCCGGCTCCCGGAGCAGGAGAAGCGGCTGCTTCGCGCACACAACAGCGGAGCGGCAGCCCTACGCTCCGAAGCGCTGCTTCAGCCGAAAGACGCCGGCCACCGGCGCTTGGCTTCGGACAGCTCCGGAGAGCCGTAGTGTGCGTCTGCACTAGACTGCATCGTAGCGAAAAGCTTTGGCAGTGTGTCTCGCAGGGAGATAGCTTAGGAGCGCAGCGCACTTATGCCTCCCTTGTCCAGAAACACGATTTTACTGCACACTCCAAAAACAGTACTCTTCCCAGGGCAATATATAAGCTGCTTTCTGACGGCCGTGATCTTTCGATTACTCTTGCCCAGCTCGTTGTTTTAACGTGCACATGCCGTCCTGGCATTCAGTGCACAGTGAAAGCAATCGCAAAAGTCCAGCAGCTGCTGACTCCCAAACACAAGGCGCTGGCTATGTTCTTGCTTCTCGACAACTCAACGCAGCCCTTCATTTCTGCAGTTGCCATCGAGGTCTCTGCATGTCGGAGACTCAGAGGACGAGCACGAGTTTCCCAGGAGGGGCTGCATCAGGAGGAATTCAAAACTCCAGAAAATTGTCCTGGAACACCTTCCATAAGAATGATAGAAGGGAATTGAAGAGGCAGGCGAGCGGCCACCTGGGTCCTCTAGCAGTCCTTCGGGTGTGCGCAAAAGCCCGGTGCTCTTCGGCTTCGTTCTTCGCCCCCGTACAAGCTACCGCTCTGTCCGGCTCCCGGAGCAGGAGAAGCGGCTGCTTCGCGCACACAACAGCGGAGCGGCAGCCGTACGCTCCGAAGCGCTGCTTCAGCCGAAAGACGCCGGCCACCGGCGCTTGGCTTCGGACAGCTCCGGAGAGCCGTAGTGTGCGTCTGCACTAGACTGCATCATAGCGAAAAGCTTTGACAGTGTGTCTCACAGAGAGATAGCTTAGGAGCGCAGCGCACTTATGCCTCCCTTGTCCAGAAACACGATTTTACTGCACACTCCAAAAACAGTACTCTTCCCAGGGCAATATATAAGCTGCTTTCTGACGGCCGTGATCTTTCGATTACTCTTGCCCAGCTCGTTGTTTTAACGTGCACATGCCGTCCTGGAATTCAGTGCACAGTGAAAGCAATCGCAAAAGTCCAGCAGCTGCTGACTCCCAAACACAAGGCGCTGGCTATGTTCTTGCTTCTCGACAACTCAACGCAGCCCTTCATTTCTGCAGTTGCCATCGAGGTCTCTGCATGTCGGAGACTCAGAGGACGAGCACGAGTTTCCCAGGAGGGGCTGCATCAGGAGGAATTCAAAACTCCAGAAAATTGTCCTGGAACACCTTCCATAAGGATGATAGAAGGGAATTGAAGAGGCAGGCGAGCGGCCACGACCGTCCTCTAGCAGTCCTTCGGGTGTGCGCAAAAGCCCGGTGCTCTTCGGCTTCGTTCTTCGCCCCCGTACAAGCTACCGCTCTGTCCGGCTCCCGGAGCAGGAGAAGCGGCTGCTTCGCGCACACAACAGCGGAGCGGCAGCCCTACGCTCCGAAGCGCTGCTTCAGCCGAAAGACGCCGGCCACCGGCGCTTGGCTTCGGACAGCACCGGAGAGCCGTAGTGTGCGTCTGCACTAGACTGCATGATAGCGATAAGCTTTGGCAGTGTGTCTCGCAGGGAGATAGCTTAGGAGCGCAGCGCACTTATGCCTCCCTTGTCCAGAAACACGGATTTGCTGCACACTCCAAAAACACTGCTCTTTCCATGGTACTATGTAAGCTGCTGTCTGACGCCCGTTCTCTTGTGCCCACTCTTGCCCAGCTGGTTGTTGCAGCGTGCACGTGCCTTCCTGGCATTCAGTGCACAGTGAAAGCAATCGCAAAAGTCCAGCAGCTGCTGACTCCCAAACACAAGGCGCTTGTCTACGTTTTTGCTTCTCGACAACTCAACGCAAACCTTCATTTCTGCAGCTGCCATCGAGTTTTCTGCATCTCGAGCCTTCTGAGACGAGCACCAATTTCCCAGGAGGGGCTGCATCAGGACGAAGTCAAAACCCAGAAAAGTTGTCTCGGAACACCTTCAATAAAGCATGCCAGCAGTGCATTGAAAAGGCAGGTAGCTTTAGCCACCGTCCTCTAGCAGTCGCGAAGCTGTGCACACAATGTCGTCTGCCTGCGGCAACGTTCTTCGCCCTCGTGCAAGCTACCGCTCTGTCCGGCTCCCGGAGCAGGAGAAGCGGCTGCTTCGCGCACACAACAGCGGAGCGGCAGCCCTACGCTCCGAAGCGCTGCTTCAGCCGAAAGACGCCGGCCACCGGCGCTTGGCTTCGGACAGCTGCGGAGAGCCGTAGTGTGCGTCTGCAACTAGACTGCATCATAGCGAAAAGCTTTGGCAGTGTGTCTCGCAGGGAGATAGCTTAGGAGCGCAGCGCACTTATGCCTCCCTTGTCCAGAAACACGATTTTACTGCACACTCCAAAAACAGTACTCTTCCCAGGGCAATATATAAGCTGCTTTCTGACGGCCGTGATCTTTCGATTACTCTTGCGCAGCTCGTTGTTTTAACGTGCACGTGCCGTCCTGGCATTCAGTGCACAGTGAAAGCAATCGCAGAAGTCCAGCAGCTGCTGACTCCCAAACACAAGGCGCTGGCTATGTTCTTGCTTCTCCACACTTCAACAGAGTCCTTCATTTCTGCAGCTGCCATCGAGTTTTCTGCATCTCGAGCCTTCTGGGACGAGCACCAATTTCCCAGGAGGGGCTGCATCAGGACGAAGTCAAAACCCAGGAAAGTTGTCTCGGAACACCTTCAATAAAGCATGCCAGCAGTGCATTGAAAAGGCAGGGAGCTTTAGCCACCGTCCTCTAGCAGTCGCAAGGCTGTGCACACAATGTCGTCTGCCTGCGGCAACGTTCTTCGCCCACGTGCAAGCTACCGCTCTGTCCGGCTCCCGGAGCAGGAGAAGCGGCTGCTTCGCGCACACAACAGCGGAGCGGCAGCCGTACGCTCCGAAGCGCTGCTTCAGCCGAAAGACGCCGGCCACCGGCGCTTGGCTTCGGACAGCACCGGAGAGCCGTAGTGTGCGTCTGCACTAGACTGCATGATAGCGATAAGCTTTGGCAGTGTGTCTCGCAGGGAGATAGCTTAGGAGCGCAGCGCACTTATGCCTCCCTTGTCCAGAAACACGGATTTGCTGCACACTCCAAAAACACTGCTCTTTCCATGGTACTATGTAAGCTGCTGTCTGACGCCCGTTCTCTTGTGCCCACTCTTGCCCAGCTGGTTGTTGCAGCGTGCACGTGCCTTCCTGGCATTCAGTGCACAGTGAAAGCAATCGCAAAAGTCCAGCAGCTGCTGACTCCCAAACACAAGGCGCTTGTCTACGTTTTTGCTTCTCGACAACTCAACGCAAACCTTCATTTCTGCAGCTGCCATCGAGTTTTCTGCATCTCGAGCCTTCTGAGACGAGCACCAATTTCCCAGGAGGGGCTGCATCAGGACGAAGTCAAAACCCAGAAAAGTTGTCTCGGAACACCTTCAATAAAGCATGCCAGCAGTGCATTGAAAAGGCAGGTAGCTTTAGCCACCGTCCTCTAGCAGTCGCGAAGCTGTGCACACAATGTCGTCTGCCTGCGGCAACGTTCTTCGCCCTCGTGCAAGCTACCGCTCTGTCCGGCTCCCGGAGCAGGAGAAGCGGCTGCTTCGCGCACACAACAGCGGAGCGGCAGCCCTACGCTCCGAAGCGCTGCTTCAGCCGAAAGACGCCGGCCACCGGCGCTTGGCTTCGGACAGCTGCGGAGAGCCGTAGTGTGCGTCTGCAACTAGACTGCATCATAGCGAAAAGCTTTGGCAGTGTGTCTCGCAGGGAGATAGCTTAGGAGCGCAGCGCACTTATGCCTCCCTTGTCCAGAAACACGATTTTACTGCACACTCCAAAAACAGTACTCTTCCCAGGGCAATATATAAGCTGCTTTCTGACGGCCGTGATCTTTCGATTACTCTTGCGCAGCTCGTTGTTTTAACGTGCACGTGCCGTCCTGGCATTCAGTGCACAGTGAAAGCAATCGCAGAAGTCCAGCAGCTGCTGACTCCCAAACACAAGGCGCTGGCTATGTTCTTGCTTCTCCACACTTCAACAGAGTCCTTCATTTCTGCAGCTGCCATCGAGTTTTCTGCATCTCGAGCCTTCTGGGACGAGCACCAATTTCCCAAGAGGGGCTGCATCAGGACGAAGTCAAAACCCAGGAAAATTGTCTCGGAACACCTTCAATAAAGCATGCCAGCAGTGCATTGAAAAGGCAGGGAGCTTTAGCCACCGTCCTCTAGCAGTCGCAAGGCTGTGCACACAATGTCGTCTGCCTGCGGCAACGTTCTTCGCCCACGTGCAAGCTACCGCTCTGTCCGGCTCCCGGAGCAGGAGAAGCGGCTGCTTCGCGCACACAACAGCGGAGCGGCAGCCCTACGCTCCGAAGCGCTGCTTCAGCCGAAAGACGCCGGCCACCGGCGCTTGGCTTCGGACAGCACCGGAGAGCCGTAGTGTGCGTCTGCACTAGACTGCATGATAGCGATAAGCTTTGGCAGTGTGTCTCGCAGGGAGATAGCTTAGGAGCGCAGCGCACTTATGCCTCCCTTGTCCAGAAACACGGATTTGCTGCACACTCCAAAAACACTGCTCTTTCCATGGTACTATGTAAGCTGCTGTCTGACGCCCGTTCTCTTGTGCCCACTCTTGCCCAGCTGGTTGTTGCAGCGTGCACGTGCCTTCCTGGCATTCAGTGCACAGTGAAAGCAATCGCAAAAGTCCAGCAGCTGCTGACTCCCAAACACAAGGCGCTGGCTATGTTCTTGCTTCTCCACACTTCAACAGAGTCCTTCATTTCTGCAGCTGCCATCGAGTTTTCTGCATCTCGAGCCTTCTGGGACGAGCACCAATTTCCCAAGAGGGGCTGCATCAGGACGAAGTCAAAACCCAGGAAAATTGTCTCGGAACACCTTCAATAAAGCATGCCAGCAGTGCATTGAAAAGGCAGGGAGCTTTAGCCACCGTCCTCTAGCAGTCGCAAGGCTGTGCACACAATGTCGTCTCCCTGCGGCAACGTTCTTCGCCCTCGTACAAGCTACCGCTCTGTCCGGCTCCCGGAGCAGGAGAAGCGGCTGCTTCGCGCACACAACAGCGGAGCGGCAGCCCTACGCTCCGAAGCGCAGCTTCAGCCGAAAGACGCCGGCCACCGGCGCTTGGCTTCGGACAGCTCCGGAGAGCCGTAGTGTGCGTCTGCACTAGACTGCATCGTAGCGAAAAGCTTTGGCAGTGTGTCTCGCAGGGAGATAGCTTAGGAGCGCAGCGCACTTATGCCTCCCTTGTCCAGAAACACGATTTTACTGCACACTCCAAAAACAGTACTCTTCCCAGGGCAATATGCCAGATGCTCTCTGATGCCCGTGCTCCCTTCCTACTCTTGCCCAGCTCGTTGTTGTAACGTGCACATGCCGTCCTGGAATTCAGTGCACAGTGAAAGCAATCGCAAAAGTCCAGCAGCTGCTGACTCCCAAACACAAGGCGCTGGCTATGTTCTTGCTACTCGACGACTCAACGCAGCCCTTCATTTCTGCAGTTGCCATCGAGGTCTCTGCATGTCGGAGACTGAGAGGACGAGCACGAGTTTCCCAGGAGGGGCTGCATCAGGAGGAATTCAAAACTCAGGGAATTTGCCCTGGAACACCTTCCATAAGGATGCTAGAAGGGAATTGAAGAGGCAGGCGAGCGGCCACCACGGTCCTCTAGCATTCCTTAGGGTGCGCGCAGAAGCCCGGTGCTCTGCGGCTTCGTTCTTCGCCCTCGTGCAAGCTACCGCTCTGTCCGGCTCGCGGAGCAGGAGAAGCGGCTGCTTCGCGCACACAGCAGCGGAGCGGCAGCCGTAGGCTCCGAAGAGCTGCTTCAGCCGAAAGACGCCGGCCACCGGCGCTTGGCTTCGGACAGCTCCGGAGAGCCGTAGTGTGCGTCTGCACTAGACTGCATCATAGCGAAAAGCTTTGGCATTGTGTCTCGCAGAGAGATAGCTTAGGAGCGCAGCGCACTTATGCCTCCCTTGTCCAGAAACACGATTTTACTGCACACTCCAAAAACAGTACTCTTCCCAGGGCAATATATAAGCTGCTTTCTGATGGCCGTGATCTTTCGATTACTCTTGCGCAGCTCGTTGTTGCAGAGTGCACGTGCCTTCCTGGAATTCAGTGCACAGTGAAAGCAATCGCAAAAGTCCAGCAGCTGCTGACTCCCAAACACAAGGCGCTGGCTATGTTCTTGCTTCTCGACAACTCAACGCAGCCCTTCATTTCTGCAGTTGCCATCGAGGTCTCTGCATGTCGGAGACTCAGAGGACGAGCACGAGTTTCCCACGAGGGGCTGCATCAGGAGGAATACAAAACTCCAGAAAATTGTCCTGGAACACCTTCCATAAGGATGCTAGAAGGGAATTGAAGAGGCAGGCGAGCGGCCACCTGGGCCCTCTAGCAGTCCTTCGGGTGTGCGCAAAAGCCCGGTGCTCTTCGGCTTCGTTCTTCGCCCCCGTACAAGCTACCGCTCTGTCCGGCTCCCGGAGCAGGAGAAGCGGCTGCTTCGCGCACACAACAGCGGAGCGGCAGCCGTACGCTCCGAAGCGCTGCTTCAGCCGAAAGACGCCGGCCACCGGCGCTTGGCTTCGGACAGCTCCGGAGAGCCGTAGTGTGCGTCTGCACTAGACTGCATGATAGCGATAAGCTTTGGCAGTGTGTCTCGCAGGGAGATAGCTTAGGAGCGCAGCGCACTTATGCCTCCCTTGTCCAGAAACACGATTTTACTGCACACTCCAAAAACAGTACTCTTCCCAGGGCAATATATAAGCTGTTTTCTGACGGCCGTGATCTTTCGATTACTCTTGCCCAGCTCGTTGTTTTAACGTGCACATGCCGTCCTGGCATTCAGTGCACAGTGAAAGCAATCGCAAAAGTCCAGCAGCTGCTGACTCCCAAACACAAGGCGCTGGCTATGTTCTTGCTTCTCCACACTTCAACAGAGTCCTTCATTTCTGCAGCTGCCATCGAGTTTTCTGCATCTCGAGCCTTCTGGGACGAGCACCAATTTCCCAAGAGGGGCTGCATCAGGACGAAGTCAAAACCCAGGAAAATTGTCTCGGAACACCTTCAATAAAGCATGCCAGCAGTGCATTGAAAAGGCAGGGAGCTTTAGCCACCGTCCTCTAGCAGTCGCAAGGCTGTGCACACAATGTCGTCTGCCTGCGGCAACGTTCTTCGCCCACGTGCAAGCTACCGCTCTGTCCGGCTCCCGGAGCAGGAGAAGCGGCTGCTTCGCGCACACAACAGCGGAGCGGCAGCCCTACGCTCCGAAGCGCTGCTTCAGCCGAAAGACGCCGGCCACCGGCGCTTGGCTTCGGACAGCACCGGAGAGCCGTAGTGTGCGTCTGCACTAGACTGCATGATAGCGATAAGCTTTGGCAGTGTGTCTCGCAGGGAGATAGCTTAGGAGCGCAGCGCACTTATGCCTCCCTTGTCCAGAAACACGGATTTGCTGCACACTCCAAAAACACTGCTCTTTCCATGGTACTATGTAAGCTGCTGTCTGACGCCCGTTCTCTTGTGCCCACTCTTGCCCAGCTGGTTGTTGCAGCGTGCACGTGCCTTCCTGGCATTCAGTGCACAGTGAAAGCAATCGCAAAAGTCCAGCAGCTGCTGACTCCCAAACACAAGGCGCTGGCTATGTTCTTGCTTCTCCACACTTCAACAGAGTCCTTCATTTCTGCAGCTGCCATCGAGTTTTCTGCATCTCGAGCCTTCTGGGACGAGCACCAATTTCCCAAGAGGGGCTGCATCAGGACGAAGTCAAAACCCAGGAAAATTGTCTCGGAACACCTTCAATAAAGCATGCCAGCAGTGCATTGAAAAGGCAGGGAGCTTTAGCCACCGTCCTCTAGCAGTCGCAAGGCTGTGCACACAATGTCGTCTCCCTGCGGCAACGTTCTTCGCCCTCGTACAAGCTACCGCTCTGTCCGGCTCCCGGAGCAGGAGAAGCGGCTGCTTCGCGCACACAACAGCGGAGCGGCAGCCCTACGCTCCGAAGCGCAGCTTCAGCCGAAAGACGCCGGCCACCGGCGCTTGGCTTCGGACAGCTCCGGAGAGCCGTAGTGTGCGTCTGCACTAGACTGCATCGTAGCGAAAAGCTTTGGCAGTGTGTCTCGCAGGGAGATAGCTTAGGAGCGCAGCGCACTTATGCCTCCCTTGTCCAGAAACACGATTTTACTGCACACTCCAAAAACAGTACTCTTCCCAGGGCAATATGCCAGATGCTCTCTGATGCCCGTGCTCCCTTCCTACTCTTGCCCAGCTCGTTGTTGTAACGTGCACATGCCGTCCTGGAATTCAGTGCACAGTGAAAGCAATCGCAAAAGTCCAGCAGCTGCTGACTCCCAAACACAAGGCGCTGGCTATGTTCTTGCTACTCGACGACTCAACGCAGCCCTTCATTTCTGCAGTTGCCATCGAGGTCTCTGCATGTCGGAGACTGAGAGGACGAGCACGAGTTTCCCAGGAGGGGCTGCATCAGGAGGAATTCAAAACTCAGGGAATTTGCCCTGGAACACCTTCCATAAGGATGCTAGAAGGGAATTGAAGAGGCAGGCGAGCGGCCACCACGGTCCTCTAGCATTCCTTAGGGTGCGCGCAGAAGCCCGGTGCTCTGCGGCTTCGTTCTTCGCCCTCGTGCAAGCTACCGCTCTGTCCGGCTCGCGGAGCAGGAGAAGCGGCTGCTTCGCGCACACAGCAGCGGAGCGGCAGCCGTAGGCTCCGAAGAGCTGCTTCAGCCGAAAGACGCCGGCCACCGGCGCTTGGCTTCGGACAGCTCCGGAGAGCCGTAGTGTGCGTCTGCACTAGACTGCATCATAGCGAAAAGCTTTGGCATTGTGTCTCGCAGAGAGATAGCTTAGGAGCGCAGCGCACTTATGCCTCCCTTGTCCAGAAACACGATTTTACTGCACACTCCAAAAACAGTACTCTTCCCAGGGCAATATATAAGCTGCTTTCTGATGGCCGTGATCTTTCGATTACTCTTGCGCAGCTCGTTGTTGCAGAGTGCACGTGCCTTCCTGGAATTCAGTGCACAGTGAAAGCAATCGCAAAAGTCCAGCAGCTGCTGACTCCCAAACACAAGGCGCTGGCTATGTTCTTGCTTCTCGACAACTCAACGCAGCCCTTCATTTCTGCAGTTGCCATCGAGGTCTCTGCATGTCGGAGACTCAGAGGACGAGCACGAGTTTCCCACGAGGGGCTGCATCAGGAGGAATACAAAACTCCAGAAAATTGTCCTGGAACACCTTCCATAAGGATGCTAGAAGGGAATTGAAGAGGCAGGCGAGCGGCCACCTGGGCCCTCTAGCAGTCCTTCGGGTGTGCGCAAAAGCCCGGTGCTCTTCGGCTTCGTTCTTCGCCCCCGTACAAGCTACCGCTCTGTCCGGCTCCCGGAGCAGGAGAAGCGGCTGCTTCGCGCACACAACAGCGGAGCGGCAGCCGTACGCTCCGAAGCGCTGCTTCAGCCGAAAGACGCCGGCCACCGGCGCTTGGCTTCGGACAGCTCCGGAGAGCCGTAGTGTGCGTCTGCACTAGACTGCATGATAGCGATAAGCTTTGGCAGTGTGTCTCGCAGGGAGATAGCTTAGGAGCGCAGCGCACTTATGCCTCCCTTGTCCAGAAACACGATTTTACTGCACACTCCAAAAACAGTACTCTTCCCAGGGCAATATATAAGCTGTTTTCTGACGGCCGTGATCTTTCGATTACTCTTGCCCAGCTCGTTGTTTTAACGTGCACATGCCGTCCTGGCATTCAGTGCACAGTGAAAGCAATCGCAAAAGTCCAGCAGCTGCTGACTCCCAAACACAAGGCGCTGGCTATGTTCTTGCTTCTCGACAACTCAACGCAGCCCTTCATTTCTGCAGTTGCCATCGAGGTCTCTGCATGTCGGAGACTCAGAGGACGAGCACGAGTTTCCCAGGAGGGGCTGCATCAGGAGGAATTCAAAACTCCAGAAAATTGTCCTGGAACACCTTCCATAAGGATGCTAGAAGGGAATTGAAGAGGCAGGCGAGCGGCCACCTGGGCCCTCTAGCAGTCCTTCGGGTGTGCGCAAAAACCCGGTGCTCTTCGGCTTCGTTCTTCGCCCCCGTACAAGCTACCGCTCTGTCCGGCTCCCGGAGCAGGAGAAGCGGCTGCTTCGCGCACACAACAGCGGAGCGGCAGCCGTACGCTCCGAAGCGCTGCTTCAGCCGAAAGACGCCGGCCACCGGCGCTTGGCTTCGGACAGCACCGGAGAGCCGTAGTGTGCGTCTGCACTAGACTGCATGATAGCGATAAGCTTTGGCAGTGTGTCTCGCAGGGAGATAGCTTAGGAGCGCAGCGCACTTATGCCTCCCTTGTCCAGAAACACGGATTTGCTGCACACTCCAAAAACACTGCTCTTTCCATGGTACTATGTAAGCTGCTGTCTGACGCCCGTTCTCTTCTGCCCACTCTTGCCCAGCTGGTTGTTGCAGCGTGTACGTGCCTTCCTGGCATTCAGTGCACAGTGAAAGCAATCGCAAAAGTCCAGCAGCTGCTGACTCCCAAACACAAGGCGCTTGTCTACGTTTTTGCTTCTCGACAACTCAACGCAAACCTTCATTTCTGCAGCTGCCATCGAGTTTTCTGCATCTCGAGCCTTCTGGGACGAGCACCAATTTCCCAGGAGGGGCTGCATCAGGACGAAGTCAAAACCCAGGAAAGTTGTCTCGGAACACCTTCAATAAAGCATGCCAGCAGTGCATTGAAAAGGCAGGGAGCTTTAGCCACCGTCCTCTAGCAGTCGCAAGGCTGTGCACACAATGTCGTCTCCCTGCGGCAACGTTCTTCACCCTCGTGCAAGCTACCGCTCTGTCCGGCTCCCGGAGCAGGAGAAGCGGCTGCTTCGCGCACACAACAGCGGAGCGGCAGCCGTACGCTCCGAAGCGCTGCTTCAGCCGAAAGACGCCGGCCACCGGCGCTTGGCTTCGGACAGCTCCGGAGAGCCGTAGTGTGCGTCTGCACTAGACTGCATCGTAGCGAAAAGCTTTGGCAGTGTGTCTCGCAGGGAGATAGCTTAGGAGCGCAGCGCACTTATGCCTCCCTTGTCCAGAAACACGATTTTACTGCACACTCCAAAAACAGTACTCTTCCCAGGGCAATATATAAGCTGCTTTCTGACGGCCGTGATCTTTCGATTACTCTTGCGCAGCTCGTTGTTTTAACGTGCACGTGCCGTCCTGGCATTCAGTGCACAGTGAAAGCAATCGCAAAAGTCCAGCAGCTGCTGACTCCCAAACACAAGGCGCTGGCTATGTTCTTGCTTCTCCACACTTCAACAGAGTCCTTCATTTCTGCAGCTGCCATCGAGTTTTCTGCATCTCGAGCCTTCTGGGACGAGCACCAATTTCCCAGGAGGGGCTGCATCAGGACGAAGTCAAAACCCAGGAAAGTTGTCTCGGAACACCTTCAATAAAGCATGCCAGCAGTGCATTGAAAAGGCAGGGAGCTTTAGCCACCGTCCTCTAGCAGTCGCAAGGCTGTGCACACAATGTCGTCTGCCTGCGGCAACGTTCTTCACCCTCGTGCAAGCTACCGCTCTGTCCGGCTCCCGGAGCAGGAGAAGCGGCTGCTTCGCGCACACAACAGCGGAGCGGCAGCCCTACGCTCCGAAGCGCTGCTTCAGCCGAAAGACGCCGGCCACCGGCGCTTGGCTTCGGACAGCTCCGGAGAGCCGTAGTGTGCGTCTGCACTAGACTGCATCGTAGCGAAAAGCTTTGGCAGTGTGTCTCGCAGGGAGATAGCTTAGGAGCGCAGCGCACTTATGCCTCCCTTGTCCAGAAACACGATTTTACTGCACACTCCAAAAACAGTACTCTTCCCAGGGCAATATATAAGCTGCTTTCTGACGGCCGTGATCTTTCGATTACTCTTGCCCAGCTCGTTGTTTTAACGTGCACATGCCGTCCTGGAATTCAGTGCACAGTGAAAGCAATCGCAAAAGTCCAGCAGCTGCTGACTCCCAAACACAAGGCGCTGGCTATGTTCTTGCTTCTCGACAACTCAACGCAGCCCTTCATTTCTGCAGTTGCCATCGAGGTCTCTGCATGTCGGAGACTCAGAGGACGAGCACGAGTTTCCCAGGAGGGGCTGCATCAGGAGGAATTCAAAACTCCAGAAAATTGTCCTGGAACACCTTCCATAAGAATGATAGAAGGGAATTGAAGAGGCAGGCGAGCGGCCACCTGGGTCCTCTAGCAGTCCTTCGGGTGTGCGCAAAAGCCCGGTGCTCTTCGGCTTCGTTCTTCGCCCCCGTACAAGCTACCGCTCTGTCCGGCTCCCGGAGCAGGAGAAGCGGCTGCTTCGCGCACACAACAGCGGAGCGGCAGCCCTACGCTCCGAAGCGCTGCTTCAGCCGAAAGACGCCGGCCACCGGCGCTTGGCTTCGGACAGCTCCGGAGAGCCGTAGTGTGCGTCTGCACTAGACTGCATCATAGCGAAAAGCTTTGACAGTGTGTCTCGCAGAGAGATAGCTTAGGAGCGCAGCGCACTTATGCCTCCCTTGTCCAGAAACACGATTTTACTGCACACTCCAAAAACAGTACTCTTCCCAGGGCAATATATAAGCTGCTTTCTGACGGCCGTGATCTTTCGATTACTCTTGCCCAGCTCGTTGTTTTAACGTGCACATGCCGTCCTGGAATTCAGTGCACAGTGAAAGCAATCGCAAAAGTCCAGCAGCTGCTGACTCCCAAACACAAGGCGCTGGCTATGTTCTTGCTTCTCGACAACTCAACGCAGCCCTTCATTTCTGCAGTTGCCATCGAGGTCTCTGCATGTCGGAGACTCAGAGGACGAGCACGAGTTTCCCAGGAGGGGCTGCATCAGGAGGAATTCAAAACTCCAGAAAATTGTCCTGGAACACCTTCCATAAGGATGATAGAAGGGAATTGAAGAGGCAGGCGAGCGGCCACGACCGTCCTCTAGCAGTCCTTCGGGTGTGCGCAAAAGCCCGGTGCTCTTCGGCTTCGTTCTTCGCCCCCGTACAAGCTACCGCTCTGTCCGGCTCCCGGAGCAGGAGAAGCGGCTGCTTCGCGCACACAACAGCGGAGCGGCAGCCCTACGCTCCGAAGCGCTGCTTCAGCCGAAAGACGCCGGCCACCGGCGCTTGGCTTCGGACAGCACCGGAGAGCCGTAGTGTGCGTCTGCACTAGACTGCATGATAGCGATAAGCTTTGGCAGTGTGTCTCGCAGGGAGATAGCTTAGGAGCGCAGCGCACTTATGCCTCCCTTGTCCAGAAACACGGATTTGCTGCACACTCCAAAAACACTGCTCTTTCCATGGTACTATGTAAGCTGCTGTCTGACGCCCGTTCTCTTCTGCCCACTCTTGCCCAGCTGGTTGTTGCAGCGTGCACGTGCCTTCCTGGCATTCAGTGCACAGTGAAAGCAATCGCAAAAGTCCAGCAGCTGCTGACTCCCAAACACAAGGCGCTTGTCTACGTTTTTGCTTCTCGACAACTCAACGCAAACCTTCATTTCTGCAGCTGCCATCGAGTTTTCTGCATCTCGAGCCTTCTGAGACGAGCACCAATTTCCCAGGAGGGGCTGCATCAGGACGAAGTCAAAACCCAGAAAAGTTGTCTCGGAACACCTTCAATAAAGCATGCCAGCAGTGCATTGAAAAGGCAGGTAGCTTTAGCCACCGTCCTCTAGCAGTCGCGAAGCTGTGCACACAATGTCGTCTGCCTGCGGCAACGTTCTTCGCCCTCGTGCAAGCTACCGCTCTGTCCGGCTCCCGGAGCAGGAGAAGCGGCTGCTTCGCGCACACAACAGCGGAGCGGCAGCCCTACGCTCCGAAGCGCTGCTTCAGCCGAAAGACGCCGGCCACCGGCGCTTGGCTTCGGACAGCTGCGGAGAGCCGTAGTGTGCGTCTGCAACTAGACTGCATCATAGCGAAAAGCTTTGGCAGTGTGTCTCGCAGGGAGATAGCTTAGGAGCGCAGCGCACTTATGCCTCCCTTGTCCAGAAACACGATTTTACTGCACACTCCAAAAACAGTACTCTTCCCAGGGCAATATATAAGCTGCTTTCTGACGGCCGTGATCTTTCGATTACTCTTGCGCAGCTCGTTGTTTTAACGTGCACGTGCCGTCCTGGCATTCAGTGCACAGTGAAAGCAATCGCAGAAGTCCAGCAGCTGCTGACTCCCAAACACAAGGCGCTGGCTATGTTCTTGCTTCTCCACACTTCAACAGAGTCCTTCATTTCTGCAGCTGCCATCGAGTTTTCTGCATCTCGAGCCTTCTGGGACGAGCACCAATTTCCCAGGAGGGGCTGCATCAGGACGAAGTCAAAACCCAGGAAAGTTGTCTCGGAACACCTTCAATAAAGCATGCCAGCAGTGCATTGAAAAGGCAGGGAGCTTTAGCCACCGTCCTCTAGCAGTCGCAAGGCTGTGCACACAATGTCGTCTGCCTGCGGCAACGTTCTTCGCCCACGTGCAAGCTACCGCTCTGTCCGGCTCCCGGAGCAGGAGAAGCGGCTGCTTCGCGCACACAACAGCGGAGCGGCAGCCGTACGCTCCGAAGCGCTGCTTCAGCCGAAAGACGCCGGCCACCGGCGCTTGGCTTCGGACAGCACCGGAGAGCCGTAGTGTGCGTCTGCACTAGACTGCATGATAGCGATAAGCTTTGGCAGTGTGTCTCGCAGGGAGATAGCTTAGGAGCGCAGCGCACTTATGCCTCCCTTGTCCAGAAACACGGATTTGCTGCACACTCCAAAAACACTGCTCTTTCCATGGTACTATGTAAGCTGCTGTCTGACGCCCGTTCTCTTCTGCCCACTCTTGCCCAGCTGGTTGTTGCAGCGTGCACGTGCCTTCCTGGCATTCAGTGCACAGTGAAAGCAATCGCAAAAGTCCAGCAGCTGCTGACTCCCAAACACAAGGCGCTTGTCTACGTTTTTGCTTCTCGACAACTCAACGCAAACCTTCATTTCTGCAGCTGCCATCGAGTTTTCTGCATCTCGAGCCTTCTGAGACGAGCACCAATTTCCCAGGAGGGGCTGCATCAGGACGAAGTCAAAACCCAGGAAAGTTGTCTCGGAACACCTTCAATAAAGCATGCCAGCAGTGCATTGAAAAGGCAGGTAGCTTTAGCCACCGTCCTCTAGAAGTCGCGAAGCTGTGCACACAATGTCGTCTCCCTGCGGCAACGTTCTTCGCCCTCGTGCAAGCTACCGCTCTGTCCGGCTCCCGGAGCAGGAGAAGCGGCTGCTTCGCGCACACAACAGCGGAGCGGCAGCCCTACGCTCCGAAGCGCTGCTTCAGCCGAAAGACGCCGGCCACCGGCGCTTGGCTTCGGACAGCTGCGGAGAGCCGTAGTGTGCGTCTGCAACTAGACTGCATCATAGCGAAAAGCTTTGGCAGTGTGTCTCGCAGGGAGATAGCTTAGGAGCGCAGCGCACTTATGCCTCCCTTGTCCAGAAACACGATTTTACTGCACACTCCAAAAACAGTACTCTTCCCAGGGCAATATATAAGCTGCTTTCTGACGGCCGTGATCTTTCGATTACTCTTGCGCAGCTCGTTGTTTTAACGTGCACATGCCGTCCTGGAATTCAGTGCACAGTGAAAGCAATCGCAAAAGTCCAGCAGCTGCTGACTCCCAAACACAAGGCGCTGGCTATGTTCTTGCTTCTCCACACTTCAACAGAGTCCTTCATTTCTGCAGCTGCCATCGAGTTTTCTGCATCTCGAGCCTTCTGGGACGAGCACCAATTTCCCAGGAGGGGCTGCATCAGGACGAAGTCAAAACCCAGGAAAGTTGTCTCGGAACACCTTCAATAAAGCATGCCAGCAGTGCATTGAAAAGGCAGGGAGCTTTAGCCACCGTCCTCTAGCAGTCGCAAGGCTGTGCACACAATGTCGTCTGCCTGCGGCAACGTTCTTCGCCCACGTGCAAGCTACCGCTCTGTCCGGCTCCCGGAGCAGGAGAAGCGGCTGCTTCGCGCACACAACAGCGGAGCGGCAGCCGTACGCTCCGAAGCGCTGCTTCAGCCGAAAGACGCCGGCCACCGGCGCTTGGCTTCGGACAGCACCGGAGAGCCGTAGTGTGCGTCTGCACTAGACTGCATGATAGCGATAAGCTTTGGCAGTGTGTCTCGCAGGGAGATAGCTTAGGAGCGCAGCGCACTTATGCCTCCCTTGTCCAGAAACACGGATTTGCTGCACACTCCAAAAACACTGCTCTTTCCATGGTACTATGTAAGCTGCTGTCTGACGCCCGTTCTCTTCTGCCCACTCTTGCCCAGCTGGTTGATGCAGCGTGCACGTGCCTTCCTGGCATTCAGTGCACAGTGAAAGCAATCGCAAAAGTCCAGCAGCTGCTGACTCCCAAACACAAGGCGCTTGTCTACGTTTTTGCTTCTCGACAACTCAACGCAAACCTTCATTTCTGCAGCTGCCATCGAGTTTTCTGCATCTCGAGCCTTCTGAGACGAGCACCAATTTCCCAGGAGGGGCTGCATCAGGACGAAGTCAAAACCCAGAAAAGTTGTCTCGGAACACCTTCAATAAAGCATGCCAGCAGTGCATTGAAAAGGCAGGTAGCTTTAGCCACCGTCCTCTAGCAGTCGCGAAGCTGTGCACACAATGTCGTCTGCCTGCGGCAACGTTCTTCGCCCTCGTGCAAGCTACCGCTCTGTCCGGCTCCCGGAGCAGGAGAAGCGGCTGCTTCGCGCACACAACAGCGGAGCGGCAGCCCTACGCTCCGAAGCGCTGCTTCAGCCGAAAGACGCCGGCCACCGGCGCTTGGCTTCGGACAGCTGCGGAGAGCCGTAGTGTGCGTCTGCAACTAGACTGCATCATAGCGAAAAGCTTTGGCAGTGTGTCTCGCAGGGAGATAGCTTAGGAGCGCAGCGCACTTATGCCTCCCTTGTCCAGAAACACGATTTTACTGCACACTCCAAAAACAGTACTCTTCCCAGGGCAATATATAAGCTGCTTTCTGACGGCCGTGATCTTTCGATTACTCTTGCGCAGCTCGTTGTTTTAACGTGCACGTGCCGTCCTGGCATTCAGTGCACAGTGAAAGCAATCGCAGAAGTCCAGCAGCTGCTGACTCCCAAACACAAGGCGCTGGCTATGTTCTTGCTTCTCCACACTTCAACAGAGTCCTTCATTTCTGCAGCTGCCATCGAGTTTTCTGCATCTCGAGCCTTCTGGGACGAGCACCAATTTCCCAAGAGGGGCTGCATCAGGACGAAGTCAAAACCCAGGAAAATTGTCTCGGAACACCTTCAATAAAGCATGCCAGCAGTGCATTGAAAAGGCAGGGAGCTTTAGCCACCGTCCTCTAGCAGTCGCAAGGCTGTGCACACAATGTCGTCTGCCTGCGGCAACGTTCTTCGCCCACGTGCAAGCTACCGCTCTGTCCGGCTCCCGGAGCAGGAGAAGCGGCTGCTTCGCGCACACAACAGCGGAGCGGCAGCCCTACGCTCCGAAGCGCTGCTTCAGCCGAAAGACGCCGGCCACCGGCGCTTGGCTTCGGACAGCACCGGAGAGCCGTAGTGTGCGTCTGCACTAGACTGCATGATAGCGATAAGCTTTGGCAGTGTGTCTCGCAGGGAGATAGCTTAGGAGCGCAGCGCACTTATGCCTCCCTTGTCCAGAAACACGGATTTGCTGCACACTCCAAAAACACTGCTCTTTCCATGGTACTATGTAAGCTGCTGTCTGACGCCCGTTCTCTTGTGCCCACTCTTGCCCAGCTGGTTGTTGCAGCGTGCACGTGCCTTCCTGGCATTCAGTGCACAGTGAAAGCAATCGCAAAAGTCCAGCAGCTGCTGACTCCCAAACACAAGGCGCTGGCTATGTTCTTGCTTCTCCACACTTCAACAGAGTCCTTCATTTCTGCAGCTGCCATCGAGTTTTCTGCATCTCGAGCCTTCTGGGACGAGCACCAATTTCCCAAGAGGGGCTGCATCAGGACGAAGTCAAAACCCAGGAAAATTGTCTCGGAACACCTTCAATAAAGCATGCCAGCAGTGCATTGAAAAGGCAGGGAGCTTTAGCCACCGTCCTCTAGCAGTCGCAAGGCTGTGCACACAATGTCGTCTCCCTGCGGCAACGTTCTTCGCCCTCGTACAAGCTACCGCTCTGTCCGGCTCCCGGAGCAGGAGAAGCGGCTGCTTCGCGCACACAACAGCGGAGCGGCAGCCCTACGCTCCGAAGCGCAGCTTCAGCCGAAAGACGCCGGCCACCGGCGCTTGGCTTCGGACAGCTCCGGAGAGCCGTAGTGTGCGTCTGCACTAGACTGCATCGTAGCGAAAAGCTTTGGCAGTGTGTCTCGCAGGGAGATAGCTTAGGAGCGCAGCGCACTTATGCCTCCCTTGTCCAGAAACACGATTTTACTGCACACTCCAAAAACAGTACTCTTCCCAGGGCAATATGCCAGATGCTCTCTGATGCCCGTGCTCCCTTCCTACTCTTGCCCAGCTCGTTGTTGTAACGTGCACATGCCGTCCTGGAATTCAGTGCACAGTGAAAGCAATCGCAAAAGTCCAGCAGCTGCTGACTCCCAAACACAAGGCGCTGGCTATGTTCTTGCTACTCGACGACTCAACGCAGCCCTTCATTTCTGCAGTTGCCATCGAGGTCTCTGCATGTCGGAGACTGAGAGGACGAGCACGAGTTTCCCAGGAGGGGCTGCATCAGGAGGAATTCAAAACTCAGGGAATTTGCCCTGGAACACCTTCCATAAGGATGCTAGAAGGGAATTGAAGAGGCAGGCGAGCGGCCACCACGGTCCTCTAGCATTCCTTAGGGTGCGCGCAGAAGCCCGGTGCTCTGCGGCTTCGTTCTTCGCCCTCGTGCAAGCTACCGCTCTGTCCGGCTCCCGGAGCAGGAGAAGCGGCTGCTTCGCGCACACAACAGCGGAGCGGCAGCCGTAGGCTCCGAAGAGCTGCTTCAGCCGAAAGACGCCGGCCACCGGCGCTTGGCTTCGGACAGCTCCGGAGAGCCGTAGTGTGCGTCTGCACTAGACTGCATCATAGCGAAAAGCTTTGGCATTGTGTCTCGCAGAGAGATAGCTTAGGAGCGCAGCGCACTTATGCCTCCCTTGTCCAGAAACACGATTTTACTGCACACTCCAAAAACAGTACTCTTCCCAGGGCAATATATAAGCTGCTTTCTGATGGCCGTGATCTTTCGATTACTCTTGCGCAGCTCGTTGTTGCAGAGTGCACGTGCCTTCCTGGAATTCAGTGCACAGTGAAAGCAATCGCAAAAGTCCAGCAGCTGCTGACTCCCAAACACAAGGCGCTGGCTATGTTCTTGCTTCTCGACAACTCAACGCAGCCCTTCATTTCTGCAGTTGCCATCGAGGTCTCTGCATGTCGGAGACTCAGAGGACGAGCACGAGTTTCAGAGGAGGGGCTGCATCAGGAGGAATACAAAACTCCAGAAAATTGTCCTGGAACACCTTCCATAAGAATGATAGAAGGGAATTGAAGAGGCAGGCGAGCGGCCACCTGGGCCCTCTAGCAGTCCTTCGGGTGTGCGCAAAAGCCCGGTGCTCTTCGGCTTCGTTCTTCGCCCCCGTACAAGCTACCGCTCTGTCCGGCTCCCGGAGCAGGAGAAGCGGCTGCTTCGCGCACACAACAGCGGAGCGGCAGCCGTACGCTCCGAAGCGCTGCTTCAGCCGAAAGACGCCGGCCACCGGCGCTTGGCTTCGGACAGCTCCGGAGAGCCGTAGTGTGCGTCTGCACTAGACTGCATGATAGCGATAAGCTTTGGCAGTGTGTCTCGCAGGGAGATAGCTTAGGAGCGCAGCGCACTTATGCCTCCCTTGTCCAGAAACACGATTTTACTGCACACTCCAAAAACAGTACTCTTCCCAGGGCAATATATAAGCTGTTTTCTGACGGCCGTGATCTTTCGATTACTCTTGCGCAGCTCGTTGTTTTAACGTGCACATGCCGTCCTGGCATTCAGTGCACAGTGAAAGCAATCGCAAAAGTCCAGCAGCTGCTGACTCCCAAACACAAGGCGCTGGCTATGTTCTTGCTTCTCGACAACTCAACGCAGCCCTTCATTTCTGCAGTTGCCATCGAGGTCTCTGCATGTCGGAGACTCAGAGGACGAGCACGAGTTTCCCAGGAGGGGCTGCATCAGGAGGAATTCAAAACTCCAGAAAATTGTCCTGGAACACCTTCCATAAGGATGATAGAAGGGAATTGAAGAGGCAGGCGAGCGGCCACGACCGTCCTCTAGCAGTCCTTCGGGTGTGCGCAAAAGCCCGGTGCTCTTCGGCTTCGTTCTTCGCCCCCGTACAAGCTACCGCTCTGTCCGGCTCCCGGAGCAGGAGAAGCGGCTGCTTCGCGCACACAACAGCGGAGCGGCAGCCGTACGCTCCGAAGCGCTGCTTCAGCCGAAAGACGCCGGCCACCGGCGCTTGGCTTCGGACAGCACCGGAGAGCCGTAGTGTGCGTCTGCACTAGACTGCATGATAGCGATAAGCTTTGGCAGTGTGTCTCGCAGGGAGATAGCTTAGGAGCGCAGCGCACTTATGCCTCCCTTGTCCAGAAACACGGATTTGCTGCACACTCCAAAAACACTGCTCTTTCCATGGTACTATGTAAGCTGCTGTCTGACGCCCGTTCTCTTCTGCCCACTCTTGCCCAGCTGGTTGTTGCAGCGTGTACGTGCCTTCCTGGCATTCAGTGCACAGTGAAAGCAATCGCAAAAGTCCAGCAGCTGCTGACTCCCAAACACAAGGCGCTTGTCTACGTTTTTGCTTCTCGACAACTCAACGCAAACCTTCATTTCTGCAGCTGCCATCGAGTTTTCTGCATCTCGAGCCTTCTGGGACGAGCACCAATTTCCCAGGAGGGGCTGCATCAGGACGAAGTCAAAACCCAGGAAAGTTGTCTCGGAACACCTTCAATAAAGCATGCCAGCAGTGCATTGAAAAGGCAGGGAGCTTTAGCCACCGTCCTCTAGCAGTCGCAAGGCTGTGCACACAATGTCGTCTCCCTGCGGCAACGTTCTTCACCCTCGTGCAAGCTACCGCTCTGTCCGGCTCCCGGAGCAGGAGAAGCGGCTGCTTCGCGCACACAACAGCGGAGCGGCAGCCGTACGCTCCGAAGCGCTGCTTCAGCCGAAAGACGCCGGCCACCGGCGCTTGGCTTCGGACAGCTCCGGAGAGCCGTAGTGTGCGTCTGCACTAGACTGCATCGTAGCGAAAAGCTTTGGCAGTGTGTCTCGCAGGGAGATAGCTTAGGAGCGCAGCGCACTTATGCCTCCCTTGTCCAGAAACACGATTTTACTGCACACTCCAAAAACAGTACTCTTCCCAGGGCAATATGCCAGATGCTCTCTGATGCCCGTGCTCCCTTCCTACTCTTGCCCAGCTCGTTGTTGTAACGTGCACATGCCGTCCTGGCATTCAGTGCACAGTGAAAGCAATCGCAAAAGTCCAGCAGCTGCTGACTCCCAAACACAAGGCGCTGGCTATGTTCTTGCTACTCGACGACTCAACGCAGCCCTTCATTTCTGCAGTTGCCATCGAGGTCTCTGCATGTCGGAGACTCAGAGGACGAGCACGAGTTTCCCACGAGGGGCTGCATCAGGAGGAATTCAAAACTCAGGGAATTTGCCCTGGAACACCTTCCATAAGGATGCTAGAATGGAATTGAAGAGGCAGGCGAGCGGCCACCACCGTCCTCTAGCAGTCCTTAGGGTGCGCGCAGAAGCCCGGTGCTCTGCGGCTTCGTTCTTACCCCTCGTGCAAGCTACCGCTCTGTCCGGCTCCCGGAGCAGGAGAAGCGGCTGCTTCGCGCACACAGCAGCGGAGCGGCAGCCGTAGGCTCCGAAGAGCTGCTTCAGCCGAAAGACGCCGGCCACCGGCGCTTGGCTTCGGACAGCTCCGGAGAGCCGTAGTGTGCGTCTGCACTAGACTGCATCATAGCGAAAAGCTTTGGCATTGTGTCTCGCAGGGAGATAGCTTAGGAGCGCAGCGCACTTATGCCTCCCTTGTCCAGAAACACGATTTTACTGCACACTCCAAAAACAGTACTCTTCCCAGGGCAATATATAAGCTGCTTTCTGATGGCCGTGATCTTTCGATTACTCTTGCGCAGCTCGTTGTTGCAGAGTGCACGTGCCTTCCTGGAATTCAGTGCACAGTGAAAGCAATCGCAAAAGTCCAGCAGCTGCTGACTCCCAAACACAAGGCGCTGGCTATGTTCTTGCTTCTCGACAACTCAACGCAGCCCTTCATTTCTGCAGTTGCCATCGAGGTCTCTGCATGTCGGAGACTCAGAGGACGAGCACGAGTTTCCCAGGAGGGGCTGCATCAGGAGGAATTCAAAACTCCAGAAAATTGTCCTGGAACACCTTCCATAAGGATGCTAGAAGGGAATTGAAGAGGCAGGCGAGCGGCCACCTGGGCCCTCTAGCAGTCCTTCGGGTGTGCGCAAAAACCCGGTGCTCTTCGGCTTCGTTCTTCGCCCCCGTACAAGCTACCGCTCTGTCCGGCTCCCGGAGCAGGAGAAGCGGCTGCTTCGCGCACACAACAGCGGAGCGGCAGCCCTTCGCTCCGAAGCGCTGCTTCAGCCGAAAGACGCCGGCCACCGGCGCTTGGCTTCGGACAGCTCCGGAGAGCCGTAGTGTGCGTCTGCACTAGACTGCATCGTAGCGAAAAGCTTTGGCATTGTGTCTCGCAGGGAGATAGCTTAGGAGCGCAGCGCACTTATGCCTCCCTTGTCCAGAAACACGATTTTACTGCACACTCCAAAAACAGTACTCTTCCCAGGGCAATATATAAGCTGCTTTCTGACGGCCGTGATCTTTCGATTACTCTTGCCCAGCTCGTTGTTTTAACGTGCACATGCCGTCCTGGCATTCAGTGCACAGTGAAAGCAATCGCAAAAGTCCAGCAGCTGCTGACTCCCAAACACAAGGCGCTGGCTATGTTCTTGCTTCTCGACAACTCAACGCAGCCCTTCATTTCTGCAGTTGCCATCGAGGTCTCTGCATGTCGGAGACTCAGAGGACGAGCACGAGTTTCCCAGGAGGGGCTGCATCAGGAGGAATTCAAAACTCCAGAAAATTGTCCTGGAACACCTTCCATAAGGATGCTAGAAGGGAATTGAAGAGGCAGGCGAGCGGCCACCTGGGCCCTCTAGCAGTCCTTCGGGTGTGCGCAAAAACCCGGTGCTCTTCGGCTTCGTTCTTCGCCCCCGTACAAGCTACCGCTCTGTCCGGCTCCCGGAGCAGGAGAAGCGGCTGCTTCGCGCACACAACAGCGGAGCGGCAGCCCTTCGCTCCGAAGCGCTGCTTCAGCCGAAAGACGCCGGCCACCGGCGCTTGGCTTCGGACAGCTCCGGAGAGCCGTAGTGTGCGTCTGCACTAGACTGCATCGTAGCGAAAAGCTTTGGCATTGTGTCTCGCAGGGAGATAGCTTAGGAGCGCAGCGCACTTATGCCTCCCTTGTCCAGAAACACGATTTTACTGCACACTCCAAAAACAGTACTCTTCCCAGGGCAATATATAAGCTGCTTTCTGACGGCCGTGATCTTTCGATTACTCTTGCCCAGCTCGTTGTTTTAACGTGCACATGCCGTCCTGGCATTCAGTGCACAGTGAAAGCAATCGCAAAAGTCCAGCAGCTGCTGACTCCCAAACACAAGGCGCTGGCTATGTTCTTGCTTCTCGACAACTCAACGCAGCCCTTCATTTCTGCAGTTGCCATCGAGGTCTCTGCATGTCGGAGACTCAGAGGACGAGCACGAGTTTCCCAGGAGGGGCTGCATCAGGAGGAATTCAAAACTCCAGAAAATTGTCCTGGAACACCTTCCATAAGGATGATAGAAGGGAATTGAAGAGGCAGGCGAGCGGCCACGACCGTCCTCTAGCAGTCCTTCGGGTGTGCGCAAAAGCCCGGTGCTCTTCGGCTTCGTTCTTCGCCCCCGTACAAGCTACCGCTCTGTCCGGCTCCCGGAGCAGGAGAAGCGGCTGCTTCGCGCACACAACAGCGGAGCGGCAGCCCTACGCTCCGAAGCGCTGCTTCAGCCGAAAGACGCCGGCCACCGGCGCTTGGCTTCGGACAGCTCCGGAGAGCCGTAGTGTGCGTCTGCACTAGACTGCATCATAGCGAAAAGCTTTGGCATTGTGTCTCGCAGAGAGATAGCTTAGGAGCGCAGCGCACTTATGCCTCCCTTGTCCAGAAACACGGATTTGCTGCACACTCCAAAAACACTGCTCTTTCCATGGTACTATGTAAGCTGCTGTCTGACGCCCGTTCTCTTCTGCCCACTCTTGCCCAGCTGGTTGTTGCAGCGTGCACGTGCCTTCCTGGCATTCAGTGCACAGTGAAAGCAATCGCAAAAGTCCAGCAGCTGCTGACTCCCAAACACAAGGCGCTGGCTATGTTCTTGCTTCTCGACAACTCAACGCAGCCCTTCATTTCTGCAGTTGCCATCGAGGTCTCTGCATGTCGGAGACTCAGAGGACGAGCACGAGTTTCCCAGGAGGGGCTGCATCAGGAGGAATTCAAAACTCCAGAAAATTGTCCTGGAACACCTTCCATAAGGATGATAGAAGGGAATTGAAGAGGCAGGCGAGCGGCCACCTGGGTCCTCTAGCAGTCCTTCGGGTGTGCGCAAAAGCCCGGTGCTCTTCGGCTTCGTTCTTCGCCCCCGTACAAGCTACCGCTCTGTCCGGCTCCCGGAGCAGGAGAAGCGGCTGCTTCGCGCACACAACAGCGGAGCGGCAGCCGTACGCTCCGAAGCGCTGCTTCAGCCGAAAGACGCCGGCCACCGGCGCTTGGCTTCGGACAGCACCGGAGAGCCGTAGTGTGCGTCTGCACTAGACTGCATGATAGCGATAAGCTTTGGCAGTGTGTCTCGCAGGGAGATAGCTTAGGAGCGCAGCGCACTTATGCCTCCCTTGTCCAGAAACACGGATTTGCTGCACACTCCAAAAACACTGCTCTTTCCATGGTACTATGTAAGCTGCTGTCTGACGCCCGTTCTCTTCTGCCCACTCTTGCCCAGCTGGTTGTTGCAGCGTGCACGTGCCTTCCTGGCATTCAGTGCACAGTGAAAGCAATCGCAAAAGTCCAGCAGCTGCTGACTCCCAAACACAAGGCGCTTGTCTACGTTTTTGCTTCTCGACAACTCAACGCAAACCTTCATTTCTGCAGCTGCCATCGAGTTTTCTGCATCTCGAGCCTTCTGGGACGAGCACAAATTTCCCAAGAGGGGCTGCATCAGGACGAAGTCAAAACCCAGAAAAGTTGTCTCGGAACACCTTCAATAAAGCATGCCAGCTGTGCATTGAAAAGGCAGGTAGCTTTAGCCACCGTCCTCTAGCAGTCGCGAAGCTGTGCACACAATGTCGTCTGCCTGCGGCAACGTTCTTCGCCCTCGTGCAAGCTACCGCTCTGTCCGGCTCCCGGAGCAGGAGAAGCGGCTGCTTCGCGCACACAACAGCGGAGCGGCAGCCGTACGCTCCGAAGCGCTGCTTCAGCCGAAAGACGCCGGCCACCGGCGCTTGGCTTCGGACAGCTCCGGAGAGCCGTAGTGTGCGTCTGCACTAGACTGCATCATAGCGAAAAGCTTTGGCAGTGTGTCTCGCAGGGAGATAGCTTAGGAGCGCAGCGCACTTATGCCTCCCTTGTCCAGAAACACGATTTTACTGCACACTCCAAAAACAGTACTCTTCCCAGGGCAATATATAAGCTGCTTTCTGACGGCCGTGATCTTTCGATTACTCTTGCGCAGCTCGTTGTTTTAACGTGCACGTGCCGTCCTGGCATTCAGTGCACAGTGAAAGCAATCGCAAAAGTCCAGCAGCTGCTGACTCCCAAACACAAGGCGCTGGCTATGTTCTTGCTTCTCCACACTTCAACAGAGTCCTTCATTTCTGCAGCAGCCATCGAGTTTTCTGCATCTCGAGCCTTCTGGGACGAGCACCAATTTCCCAGGAGGGGCTGCATCAGGACGAAGTCAAAACCCAGGAAAGTTGTCTCGGAACACCTTCAATAAAGCATGCCAGCAGTGCATTGAAAAGGCAGGGAGCTTTAGCCACCGTCCTCTAGCAGTCGCAAGGCTGTGCACACAATGTCGTCTGCCTGCGGCAACGTTCTTCGCCCACGTGCAAGCTACCGCTCTGTCCGGCTCCCGGAGCAGGAGAAGCGGCTGCTTCGCGCACACAACAGCGGAGCGGCAGCCGTACGCTCCGAAGCGCTGCTTCAGCCGAAAGACGCCGGCCACCGGCGCTTGGCTTCGGACAGCACCGGAGAGCCGTAGTGTGCGTCTGCACTAGACTGCATGATAGCGATAAGCTTTGGCAGTGTGTCTCGCAGGGAGATAGCTTAGGAGCGCAGCGCACTTATGCCTCCCTTGTCCAGAAACACGGATTTGCTGCACACTCCAAAAACACTGCTCTTTCCATGGTACTATGTAAGCTGCTGTCTGACGCCCGTTCTCTTGTGCCCACTCTTGCCCAGCTGGTTGTTGCAGCGTGCACGTGCCTTCCTGGCATTCAGTGCACAGTGAAAGCAATCGCAAAAGTCCAGCAGCTGCTGACTCCCAAACACAAGGCGCTGGCTATGTTCTTGCTTCTCCACACTTCAACAGAGTCCTTCATTTCTGCAGCTGCCATCGAGTTTTCTGCATCTCGAGCCTTCTGGGACGAGCACCAATTTCCCAAGAGGGGCTGCATCAGGACGAAGTCAAAACCCAGGAAAATTGTCTCGGAACACCTTCAATAAAGCATGCCAGCAGTGCATTGAAAAGGCAGGGAGCTTTAGCCACCGTCCTCTAGCAGTCGCAAGGCTGTGCACACAATGTCGTCTGCCTGCGGCAACGTTCTTCGCCCACGTGCAAGCTACCGCTCTGTCCGGCTCCCGGAGCAGGAGAAGCGGCTGCTTCGCGCACACAACAGCGGAGCGGCAGCCCTACGCTCCGAAGCGCTGCTTCAGCCGAAAGACGCCGGCCACCGGCGCTTGGCTTCGGACAGCTCCGGAGAGCCGTAGTGTGCGTCTGCACTAGACTGCATCATAGCGAAAAGCTTTGGCAGTGTGTCTCGCAGGGAGATAGCTTAGGAGCGCAGCGCACTTATGCCTCCCTTGTCCAGAAACACGGATTTGCTGCACACTCCAAAAACACTGCTCTTTCCATGGTACTATGTAAGCTGCTGTCTGACGCCCGTTCTCTTGTGCCCACTCTTGCCCAGCTGGTTGTTGCAGCGTGCACGTGCCTTCCTGGCATTCAGTGCACAGTGAAAGCAATCGCAAAAGTCCAGCAGCTGCTGACTCCCAAACACAAGGCGCTGGCTATGTTCTTGCTTCTCCACACTTCAACAGAGTCCTTCATTTCTGCAGCTGCCATCGAGTTTTCTGCATCTCGAGCCTTCTGGGACGAGCACCAATTTCCCAAGAGGGGCTGCATCAGGACGAAGTCAAAACCCAGGAAAATTGTCTCGGAACACCTTCAATAAAGCATGCCAGCAGTGCATTGAAAAGGCAGGGAGCTTTAGCCACCGTCCTCTAGCAGTCGCAAGGCTGTGCACACAATGTCGTCTCCCTGCGGCAACGTTCTTCGCCCTCGTACAAGCTACCGCTCTGTCCGGCTCCCGGAGCAGGAGAAGCGGCTGCTTCGCGCACACAGCAGCGGAGCGGCAGCCCTACGCTCCGAAGCGCTGCTTCAGCCGAAAGACGCCGGCCACCGGCGCTTGGCTTCGGACAGCTCCGGAGAGCCGTAGTGTGCGTCTGCAACTAGACTGCATCATAGCGAAAAGCTTTGGCAGTGTGTCTCGCAGGGAGATAGCTTAGGAGCGCAGCGCACTTATGCCTCCCTTGTCCAGAAACACGATTTTACTGCACACTCCAAAAACAGTACTCTTCCCAGGGCAATATATAAGCTGCTTTCTGACGGCCGTGATCTTTCGATTACTCTTGCCCAGCTCGTTGTTTTAACGTGCACATGCCGTCCTGGAATTCAGTGCACAGTGAAAGCAATCGCAAAAGTCCAGCAGCTGCTGACTCCCAAACACAAGGCGCTGGCTATGTTCTTGCTACTCGACGACTCAACGCAGCCCTTCATTTCTGCAGTTGCCATCGAGGTCTCTGCATGTCGGAGACTGAGAGGACGAGCACGAGTTTCCCAGGAGGGGCTGCATCAGGAGGAATTCAAAACTCAGGGAATTTGCCCTGGAACACCTTCCATAAGGATGCTAGAAGGGAATTGAAGAGGCAGGCGAGCGGCCACCACCGTCCTCTAGCAGTCCTTAGTGTGCGCGCAGAAGCCCGGTGCTCTGCGGCTTCGTTCTTCGCCCTCGTGCAAGCTACCGCTCTGTCCGGCTCCCGGAGCAGGAGAAGCGGCTGCTTCGCGCACACAACAGCGGAGCGGCAGCCGTACGCTCCGAAGCGCTGCTTCAGCCGAAAGACGCCGGCCACCGGCGCTTGGCTTCGGACAGCTCCGGAGAGCCGTAGTGTGCGTCTGCACTAGACTGCATCATAGCGAAAAGCTTTGGCAGTGTGTCTCGCAGGGAGATAGCTTAGGAGCGCAGCGCACTTATGCCTCCCTTGTCCAGAAACACGATTTTACTGCACACTCCAAAAACAGTACTCTTCCCAGGGCAATATATAAGCTGCTTTCTGACGGCCGTGATCTTTCGATTACTCTTGCCCAGCTCGTTGTTTTAACGTGCACGTGCCGTCCTGGCATTCAGTGCACAGTGAAAGCAATCGCAAAAGTCCAGCAGCTGCTGACTCCCAAACACAAGGCGCTGGCTATGTTCTTGCTTCTCGACAACTCAACGCAGCCCTTCATTTCTGCAGCTGCCATCGAGTTCTCTGCATCTCGAGCCTTCGGAAACCAGCACGAGTTTCCCAGGAGGGGCTTCATCAGGACGAAGTCAAAACCCAGGAAAATTGTCTCGGAGCACCTTCAATAAAGCATGCCAGCAGTGCATTGAAAAGGCAGGGAGCTTTAGCCACCGTCCTCTAGCAGTCGCAAGGCTGTGCACACAATGTCGTCTGCCTGCGGCAACGTTCTTCGCCCACGTGCAAGCTACCGCTCTGTCCGGCTCCCGGAGCAGGAGAAGCGGCTGCTTCGCGCACACAACAGCGGAGCGGCAGTCCTACGCTCCGAAGCGCTGCTTCAGCCGAAAGACGCCGGCCACCGGCGCTTGGCTTCGGACAGCACCGGAGAGCCGTAGTGTGCGTCTGCACTAGACTGCATGATAGCGATAAGCTTTGGCAGTGTGTCTCGCAGGGAGATAGCTTAGGAGCGCAGCGCACTTATGCCTCCCTTGTCCAGAAACACGGATTTGCTGCACACTCCAAAAACACTGCTCTTTCCATGGTACTATGTAAGCTGCTGTCTGACGCCCGTTCTCTTCTGCCCACTCTTGCCCAGCTGGTTGTTGCAGCGTGCACGTGCCTTCCTGGCATTCAGTGCACAGTGAAAGCAATCGCAAAAGTCCAGCAGCTGCTGACTCCCAAACACAAGGCGCTGGCTATGTTCTTGCTTCTCCACACTTCAACAGAGTCCTTCATTTCTGCAGCTGCCATCGAGTTTTCTGCATCTCGAGCCTTCTGGGACGAGCACCAATTTCCCAAGAGGGGCTGCATCAGGACGAAGTCAAAACCCAGGAAAATTGTCTCGGAACACCTTCAATAAAGCATGCCAGCAGTGCATTGAAAAGGCAGGGAGCTTTAGCCACCGTCCTCTAGCAGTCGCAAGGCTGTGCACACAATGTCGTCTGCCTGCGGCAACGTTCTTCGCCCACGTGCTAGCTACCGCTCTGTCCGGCTCCCGGAGCAGGAGAAGCGGCTGCTTCGCGCACACAACAGCGGAGCGGCAGCCCTACGCTCCGAAGCGCTGCTTCAGCCGAAAGACGCCGGCCACCGGCGCTTGGCTTCGGACAGCACCGGAGAGCCGTAGTGTGCGTCTGCACTAGACTGCATGATAGCGATAAGCTTTGGCAGTGTGTCTCGCAGGGAGATAGCTTAGGAGCGCAGCGCACTTATGCCTCCCTTGTCCAGAAACACGGATTTGCTGCACACTCCAAAAACACTGCTCTTTCCATGGTACTATGTAAGCTGCTGTCTGACGCCCGTTCTCTTGTGCCCACTCTTGCCCAGCTGGTTGTTGCAGCGTGCACGTGCCTTCCTGGCATTCAGTGCACAGTGAAAGCAATCGCAAAAGTCCAGCAGCTGCTGACTCCCAAACACAAGGCGCTGGCTATGTTCTTGCTTCTCCACACTTCAACAGAGTCCTTCATTTCTGCAGCTGCCATCGAGTTTTCTGCATCTCGAGCCTTCTGGGACGAGCACCAATTTCCCAAGAGGGGCTGCATCAGGACGAAGTCAAAACCCAGGAAAATTGTCTCGGAACACCTTCAATAAAGCATGCCAGCAGTGCATTGAAAAGGCAGGGAGCTTTAGCCACCGTCCTCTAGCAGTCGCAAGGCTGTGCACACAATGTCGTCTCCCTGCGGCAACGTTCTTCGCCCTCGTACAAGCTACCGCTCTGTCCGGCTCCCGGAGCAGGAGAAGCGGCTGCTTCGCGCACACAGCAGCGGAGCGGCAGCCCTTCGCTCCGAAGCGCTGCTTCAGCCGAAAGACGCCGGCCACCGGCGCTTGGCTTCGGACAGCTCCGGAGAGCCGTAGTGTGCGTCTGCAACTAGACTGCATCATAGCGAAAAGCTTTGGCAGTGTGTCTCGCAGGGAGATAGCTTAGGAGCGCAGCGCACTTATGCCTCCCTTGTCCAGAAACACGATTTTACTGCACACTCCAAAAACAGTACTCTTCCCAGGGCAATATATAAGCTGCTTTCTGATGGCCGTGATCTTTCGATTACTCTTGCGCAGCTCGTTGTTTTAACGTGCACGTGCCGTCCTGGCATTCAGTGCACAGTGAAAGCAATCGCAAAAGTCCAGCAGCTGCTGACTCCCAAACACAAGGCGCTGGCTATGTTCTTGCTTCTCCACACTTCAACAGAGTCCTTCATTTCTGCAGCTGCCATCGAGTTTTCTGCATCTCGAGCCTTCTGGGACGAGCACCAATTTCCCAGGAGGGGCTGCATCAGGACGAAGTCAAAACCCAGGAAAGTTGTCTCGGAACACCTTCAATAAAGCATGCCAGCAGTGCATTGAAAAGGCAGGGAGCTTTAGCCACCGTCCTCTAGCAGTCGCAAGGCTGTGCACACAATGTCGTCTGCCTGCGGCAACGTTCTTCGCCCTCGTGCAAGCTACCGCTCTGTCCGGCTCCCGGAGCAGGAGAAGCGGCTGCTTCGCGCACACAACAGCGGAGCGGCAGCCCTACGCTCCGAAGCGCTGCTTCAGCCGAAAGACGCCGGCCACCGGCGCTTGGCTTCGGACAGCTCCGGAGAGCCGTAGTGTGCGTCTGCACTAGACTGCATCGTAGCGAAAAGCTTTGGCAGTGTGTCTCGCAGGGAGATAGCTTAGGAGCGCAGCGCACTTATGCCTCCCTTGTCCAGAAACACGATTTTACTGCACACTCCAAAAACAGTACTCTTCCCAGGGCAATATGCCAGATGCTCTCTGATGCCCGTGCTCCCTTCCTACTCTTGCCCAGCTCGTTGTTGTAACGTGCACATGCCGTCCTGGAATTCAGTGCACAGTGAAAGCAATCGCAAAAGTCCAGCAGCTGCTGACTCCCAAACACAAGGCGCTGGCTATGTTCTTGCTACTCGACGACTCAACGCAGCCCTTCATTTCTGCAGTTGCCATCGAGGTCTCTGCATGTCGGAGACTCAGAGGACGAGCACGAGTTTCCCACGAGGGGCTGCATCAGGAGGAATTCAAAACTCAGGGAATTTGCCCTGGAACACCTTCCATAAGGATGCTAGAAGGGAATTGAAGAGGCAGGCGAGCGGCCACCACGGTCCTCTAGCAGTCCTTCGGGTGCGCGCAGAAGCCCGGTGCTCTGCGGCTTCGTTCTTCGCCCTCGTGCAAGCTACCGCTCTGTCCGGCTCCCGGAGCAGGAGAAGCGGCTGCTTCGCGCACACAGCAGCGGAGCGGCAGCCGTAGGCTCCGAAGAGCTGCTTCAGCCGAAAGACGCCGGCCACCGGCGCTTGGCTTCGGACAGCTCCGGAGAGCCGTAGTGTGCGTCTGCACTAGACTGCATCATAGCGAAAAGCTTTGGCATTGTGTCTCGCAGGGAGATAGCTTAGGAGCGCAGCGCACTTATGCCTCCCTTGTCCAGAAACACGATTTTACTGCACACTCCAAAAACAGTACTCTTCCCAGGGCAATATATAAGCTGCTTTCTGACGGCCGTGATCTTTCGATTACTCTTGCGCAGCTCGTTGTTGCAGAGTGCACGTGCCTTCCTGGAATTCAGTGCACAGTGAAAGCAATCGCAAAAGTCCAGCAGCTGCTGACTCCCAAACACAAGGCGCTGGCTATGTTCTTGCTTCTCGACAACTCAACGCAGCCCTTCATTTCTGCAGTTGCCATCGAGGTCTCTGCATGTCGGAGACTCAGAGGACGAGCACGAGTTTCCCAGGAGGGGCTGCATCAGGAGGAATTCAAAACTCCAGAAAATTGTCCTGGAACACCTTCCATAAGGATGATAGAAGGGAATTGAAGAGGCAGGCGAGCGGCCACCTGGGTCCTCTAGCAGTCCTTCGGGTGTGCGCAAAAGCCCGGTGCTCTTCGGCTTCGTTCTTCGCCCCCGTACAAGCTACCGCTCTGTCCGGCTCCCGGAGCAGGAGAAGCGGCTGCTTCGCGCACACAACAGCGGAGCGGCAGCCCTACGCTCCGAAGCGCTGCTTCAGCCGAAAGACGCCGGCCACCGGCGCTTGGCTTCGGACAGCTCCGGAGAGCCGTAGTGTGCGTCTGCACTAGACTGCATCGTAGCGAAAAGCTTTGGCAGTGTGTCTCGCAGGGAGATAGCTTAGGAGCGCAGCGCACTTATGCCTCCCTTGTCCAGAAACACGATTTTACTGCACACTCCAAAAACAGTACTCTTCCCAGGGCAATATGCCAGATGCTCTCTGATGCCCGTGCTCCCTTCCTACTCTTGCCCAGCTCGTTGTTGTAACGTGCACATGCCGTCCTGGAATTCAGTGCACAGTGAAAGCAATCGCAAAAGTCCAGCAGCTGCTGACTCCCAAACACAAGGCGCTGGCTATGTTCTTGCTACTCGACGACTCAACGCAGCCCTTCATTTCTGCAGTTGCCATCGAGGTCTCTGCATGTCGGAGACTGAGAGGACGAGCACGAGTTTCCCACGAGGGGCTGCATCAGGAGGAATTCAAAACTCAGGGAATTTGCCCTGGAACACCTTCCATAAGGATGCTAGAATGGAATTGAAGAGGCAGGCGAGCGGCCACCACGGTCCTCTAGCAGTCCTTAGTGTGCGCGCAGAAGCCCGGTGCTCTGCGGCAACGTTCTTCGCCCTCGTGCAAGCTACCGCTCTGTCCGGCTCCCGGAGCAGGAGAAGCGGCTGCTTCGCGCACACAGCAGCGGAGCGGCAGCCCTTCGCTCCGAAGCGCTGCTTCAGCCGAAAGACGCCGGCCACCGGCGCTTGGCTTCGGACAGCTCCGGAGAGCCGTAGTGTGCGTCTGCACTAGACTGCATCATAGCGAAAAGCTTTGGCATTGTGTCTCGCAGAGAGATAGCTTAGGAGCGCAGCGCACTTATGCCTCCCTTGTCCAGAAACACGATTTTACTGCACACTCCAAAAACAGTACTCTTCCCAGGGCAATATATAAGCTGCTTTCTGACGGCCGTGATCTTTCGATTACTCTTGCGCAGCTCGTTGTTGCAGAGTGCACGTGCCTTCCTGGAATTCAGTGCACAGTGAAAGCAATCGCAAAAGTCCAGCAGCTGCTGACTCCCAAACACAAGGCGCTGGCTATGTTCTTGCTTCTCGACAACTCAACGCAGCCCTTCATTTCTGCAGTTGCCATCGAGGTCTCTGCATGTCGGAGACTCAGAGGACGAGCACGAGTTTCCCAGGAGGGGCTGCATCAGGAGGAATTCAAAACTCCAGAAAATTGTCCTGGAACACCTTCCATAAGGATGATAGAAGGGAATTGAAGAGGCAGGCGAGCGGCCACCTGGGTCCTCTAGCAGTCCTTCGGGTGTGCGCAAAAGCCCGGTGCTCTTCGGCTTCGTTCTTCGCCCCCGTACAAGCTACCGCTCTGTCCGGCTCCCGGAGCAGGAGAAGCGGCTGCTTCGCGCACACAACAGCGGAGCGGCAGCCCTACGCTCCGAAGCGCTGCTTCAGCCGAAAGACGCCGGCCACCGGCGCTTGGCTTCGGACAGCTCCGGAGAGCCGTAGTGTGCGTCTGCACTAGACTGCATCGTAGCGAAAAGCTTTGGCAGTGTGTCTCGCAGGGAGATAGCTTAGGAGCGCAGCGCACTTATGCCTCCCTTGTCCAGAAACACGATTTTACTGCACACTCCAAAAACAGTACTCTTCCCAGGGCAATATGCCAGATGCTCTCTGATGCCCGTGCTCCCTTCCTACTCTTGCCCAGCTCGTTGTTGTAACGTGCACATGCCGTCCTGGAATTCAGTGCACAGTGAAAGCAATCGCAAAAGTCCAGCAGCTGCTGACTCCCAAACACAAGGCGCTGGCTATGTTCTTGCTACTCGACGACTCAACGCAGCCCTTCATTTCTGCAGTTGCCATCGAGGTCTCTGCATGTCGGAGACTGAGAGGACGAGCACGAGTTTCCCACGAGGGGCTGCATCAGGAGGAATTCAAAACTCAGGGAATTTGCCCTGGAACACCTTCCATAAGGATGCTAGAATGGAATTGAAGAGGCAGGCGAGCGGCCACCACGGTCCTCTAGCAGTCCTTAGGGTGCGCGCAGAAGCCCGGTGCTCTGCGGCAACGTTCTTCGCCCTCGTGCAAGCTACCGCTCTGTCCGGCTCCCGGAGCAGGAGAAGCGGCTGCTTCGCGCACACAGCAGCGGAGCGGCAGCCCTTCGCTCCGAAGCGCTGCTTCAGCCGAAAGACGCCGGCCACCGGCGCTTGGCTTCGGACAGCTCCGGAGAGCCGTAGTGTGCGTCTGCACTAGACTGCATCATAGCGAAAAGCTTTGGCAGTGTGTCTCGCAGGGAGATAGCTTAGGAGCGCAGCGCACTTATGCCTCCCTTGTCCAGAAACACGATTTTACTGCACACTCCAAAAACAGTACTCTTCCCAGGGCAATATATAAGCTGCTTTCTGACGGCCGTGATCTTTCGATTACTCTTGCGCAGCTCGTTGTTGCAGAGTGCACGTGCCTTCCTGGAATTCAGTGCACAGTGAAAGCAATCGCAAAAGTCCAGCAGCTGCTGACTCCCAAACACAAGGCGCTGGCTATGTTCTTGCTTCTCGACAACTCAACGCAGCCCTTCATTTCTGCAGTTGCCATCGAGGTCTCTGCATGTCGGAGACTCAGAGGACGAGCACGAGTTTCCCAGGAGGGGCTGCATCAGGAGGAATTCAAAACTCCAGAAAATTGTCCTGGAACACCTTCCATAAGGATGATAGAAGGGAATTGAAGAGGCAGGCGAGCGGCCACCTGGGTCCTCTAGCAGTCCTTCGGGTGTGCGCAAAAGCCCGGTGCTCTTCGGCTTCGTTCTTCGCCCCCGTACAAGCTACCGCTCTGTCCGGCTCCCGGAGCAGGAGAAGCGGCTGCTTCGCGCACACAACAGCGGAGCGGCAGCCCTACGCTCCGAAGCGCTGCTTCAGCCGAAAGACGCCGGCCACCGGCGCTTGGCTTCGGACAGCTCCGGAGAGCCGTAGTGTGCGTCTGCACTAGACTGCATCATAGCGAAAAGCTTTGGCATTGTGTCTCGCAGAGAGATAGCTTAGGAGCGCAGCGCACTTATGCCTCCCTTGTCCAGAAACACGGATTTGCTGCACACTCCAAAAACACTGCTCTTTCCATGGTACTATGTAAGCTGCTGTCTGACGCCCGTTCTCTTCTGCCCACTCTTGCCCAGCTGGTTGTTGCAGCGTGCACGTGCCTTCCTGGCATTCAGTGCACAGTGAAAGCAATCGCAAAAGTCCAGCAGCTGCTGACTCCCAAACACAAGGCGCTGGCTATGTTCTTGCTTCTCGACAACTCAACGCAGCCCTTCATTTCTGCAGTTGCCATCGAGGTCTCTGCATGTCGGAGACTCAGAGGACGAGCACGAGTTTCCCAGGAGGGGCTGCATCAGGAGGAATTCAAAACTCCAGAAAATTGTCCTGGAACACCTTTCATAAGGATGATAGAAGGGAATTGAAGAGGCAGGCGAGCGGCCACCTGGGTCCTCTAGCAGTCCTTCGGGTGTGCGCAAAAGCCCGGTGCTCTTCGGCTTCGTTCTTCGCCCCCGTACAAGCTACCGCTCTGTCCGGCTCCCGGAGCAGGAGAAGCGGCTGCTTCGCGCACACAACAGCGGAGCGGCAGCCGTACGCTCCGAAGCGCTGCTTCAGCCGAAAGACGCCGGCCACCGGCGCTTGGCTTCGGACAGCACCGGAGAGCCGTAGTGTGCGTCTGCACTAGACTGCATGATAGCGATAAGCTTTGGCAGTGTGTCTCGCAGGGAGATAGCTTAGGAGCGCAGCGCACTTATGCCTCCCTTGTCCAGAAACACGGATTTGCTGCACACTCCAAAAACACTGCTCTTTCCATGGTACTATGTAAGCTGCTGTCTGACGCCCGTTCTCTTCTGCCCACTCTTGCCCAGCTGGTTGTTGCAGCGTGCACGTGCCTTCCTGGCATTCAGTGCACAGTGAAAGCAATCGCAAAAGTCCAGCAGCTGCTGACTCCCAAACACAAGGCGCTTGTCTACGTTTTTGCTTCTCGACAACTCAACGCAAACCTTCATTTCTGCAGCTGCCATCGAGTTTTCTGCATCTCGAGCCTTCTGGGACGAGCACAAATTTCCCAAGAGGGGCTGCATCAGGACGAAGTCAAAACCCAGAAAAGTTGTCTCGGAACACCTTCAATAAAGCATGCCAGCTGTGCATTGAAAAGGCAGGTAGCTTTAGCCACCGTCCTCTAGCAGTCGCGAAGCTGTGCACACAATGTCGTCTGCCTGCGGCAACGTTCTTCGCCCTCGTGCAAGCTACCGCTCTGTCCGGCTCCCGGAGCAGGAGAAGCGGCTGCTTCGCGCACACAACAGCGGAGCGGCAGCCGTACGCTCCGAAGCGCTGCTTCAGCCGAAAGACGCCGGCCACCGGCGCTTGGCTTCGGACAGCTCCGGAGAGCCGTAGTGTGCGTCTGCACTAGACTGCATCATAGCGAAAAGCTTTGGCAGTGTGTCTCGCAGGGAGATAGCTTAGGAGCGCAGCGCACTTATGCCTCCCTTGTCCAGAAACACGATTTTACTGCACACTCCAAAAACAGTACTCTTCCCAGGGCAATATATAAGCTGCTTTCTGACGGCCGTGATCTTTCGATTACTCTTGCGCAGCTCGTTGTTTTAACGTGCACGTGCCGTCCTGGCATTCAGTGCACAGTGAAAGCAATCGCAAAAGTCCAGCAGCTGCTGACTCCCAAACACAAGGCGCTGGCTATGTTCTTGCTTCTCCACACTTCAACAGAGTCCTTCATTTCTGCAGCAGCCATCGAGTTTTCTGCATCTCGAGCCTTCTGGGACGAGCACCAATTTCCCAGGAGGGGCTGCATCAGGACGAAGTCAAAACCCAGGAAAGTTGTCTCGGAACACCTTCAATAAAGCATGCCAGCAGTGCATTGAAAAGGCAGGGAGCTTTAGCCACCGTCCTCTAGCAGTCGCAAGGCTGTGCACACAATGTCGTCTGCCTGCGGCAACGTTCTTCGCCCACGTGCAAGCTACCGCTCTGTCCGGCTCCCGGAGCAGGAGAAGCGGCTGCTTCGCGCACACAACAGCGGAGCGGCAGCCCTACGCTCCGAAGCGCTGCTTCAGCCGAAAGACGCCGGCCACCGGCGCTTGGCTTCGGACAGCACCGGAGAGCCGTAGTGTGCGTCTGCACTAGACTGCATGATAGCGATAAGCTTTGGCAGTGTGTCTCGCAGGGAGATAGCTTAGGAGCGCAGCGCACTTATGCCTCCCTTGTCCAGAAACACGGATTTGCTGCACACTCCAAAAACACTGCTCTTTCCATGGTACTATGTAAGCTGCTGTCTGACGCCCGTTCTCTTGTGCCCACTCTTGCCCAGCTGGTTGTTGCAGTGTGCACGTGCCTTCCTGGCATTCAGTGCACAGTGAAAGCAATCGCAAAAGTCCAGCAGCTGCTGACTCCCAAACACAAGGCGCTGGCTATGTTCTTGCTTCTCCACACTTCAACAGAGTCCTTCATTTCTGCAGCTGCCATCGAGTTTTCTGCATCTCGAGCCTTCTGGGACGAGCACCAATTTCCCAAGAGGGGCTGCATCAGGACGAAGTCAAAACCCAGGAAAATTGTCTCGGAACACCTTCAATAAAGCATGCCAGCAGTGCATTGAAAAGGCAGGGAGCTTTAGCCACCGTCCTCTAGCAGTCGCAAGGCTGTGCACACAATGTCGTCTGCCTGCGGCAACGTTCTTCGCCCACGTGCAAGCTACCGCTCTGTCCGGCTCCCGGAGCAGGAGAAGCGGCTGCTTCGCGCACACAACAGCGGAGCGGCAGCCCTACGCTCCGAAGCGCTGCTTCAGCCGAAAGACGCCGGCCACCGGCGCTTGGCTTCGGACAGCTCCGGAGAGCCGTAGTGTGCGTCTGCACTAGACTGCATCATAGCGAAAAGCTTTGGCAGTGTGTCTCGCAGGGAGATAGCTTAGGAGCGCAGCGCACTTATGCCTCCCTTGTCCAGAAACACGGATTTGCTGCACACTCCAAAAACACTGCTCTTTCCATGGTACTATGTAAGCTGCTGTCTGACGCCCGTTCTCTTCTGCCCACTCTTGCCCAGCTGGTTGTTGCAGCGTGCACGTGCCTTCCTGGCATTCAGTGCACAGTGAAAGCAATCGCAAAAGTCCAGCAGCTGCTGACTCCCAAACACAAGGCGCTGGCTATGTTCTTGCTTCTCGACAACTCAACGCAGCCCTTCATTTCTGCAGTTGCCATCGAGGTCTCTGCATGTCGGAGACTCAGAGGACGAGCACGAGTTTCCCAGGAGGGGCTGCATCAGGAGGAATTCAAAACTCCAGAAAATTGTCCTGGAACACCTTCCATAAGGATGATAGAAGGGAATTGAAGAGGCAGGCGAGCGGCCACCTGGGTCCTCTAGCAGTCCTTCGGGTGTGCGCAAAAGCCCGGTGCTCTTCGGCTTCGTTCTTCGCCCCCGTACAAGCTACCGCTCTGTCCGGCTCCCGGAGCAGGAGAAGCGGCTGCTTCGCGCACACAACAGCGGAGCGGCAGCCGTACGCTCCGAAGCGCTGCTTCAGCCGAAAGACGCCGGCCACCGGCGCTTGGCTTCGGACAGCACCGGAGAGCCGTAGTGTGCGTCTGCACTAGACTGCATGATAGCGATAAGCTTTGGCAGTGTGTCTCGCAGGGAGATAGCTTAGGAGCGCAGCGCACTTATGCCTCCCTTGTCCAGAAACACGGATTTGCTGCACACTCCAAAAACACTGCTCTTTCCATGGTACTATGTAAGCTGCTGTCTGACGCCCGTTCTCTTCTGCCCACTCTTGCCCAGCTGGTTGTTGCAGCGTGCACGTGCCTTCCTGGCATTCAGTGCACAGTGAAAGCAATCGCAAAAGTCCAGCAGCTGCTGACTCCCAAACACAAGGCGCTTGTCTACGTTTTTGCTTCTCGACAACTCAACGCAAACCTTCATTTCTGCAGCTGCCATCGAGTTTTCTGCATCTCGAGCCTTCTGGGACGAGCACAAATTTCCCAAGAGGGGCTGCATCAGGACGAAGTCAAAACCCAGAAAAGTTGTCTCGGAACACCTTCAATAAAGCATGCCAGCTGTGCATTGAAAAGGCAGGTAGCTTTAGCCACCGTCCTCTAGCAGTCGCGAAGCTGTGCACACAATGTCGTCTGCCTGCGGCAACGTTCTTCGCCCTCGTGCAAGCTACCGCTCTGTCCGGCTCCCGGAGCAGGAGAAGCGGCTGCTTCGCGCACACAACAGCGGAGCGGCAGCCCTACGCTCCGAAGCGCTGCTTCAGCCGAAAGACGCCGGCCACCGGCGCTTGGCTTCGGACAGCTCCGGAGAGCCGTAGTGTGCGTCTGCAACTAGACTGCATCATAGCGAAAAGCTTTGGCAGTGTGTCTCGCAGGGAGATAGCTTAGGAGCGCAGCGCACTTATGCCTCCCTTGTCCAGAAACACGATTTTACTGCACACTCCAAAAACAGTACTCTTCCCAGGGCAATATATAAGCTGCTTTCTGACGGCCGTGATCTTTCGATTACTCTTGCGCAGCTCGTTGTTTTAACGTGCACATGCCGTCCTGGCATTCAGTGCACAGTGAAAGCAATCGCAAAAGTCCAGCAGCTGCTGACTCCCAAACACAAGGCGCTGGCTATGTTCTTGCTTCTCCACACTTCAACAGAGTCCTTCATTTCTGCAGCTGCCATCGAGTTTTCTGCATCTCGAGCCTTCTGGGACGAGCACCAATTTCCCAGGAGGGGCTGCATCAGGACGAAGTCAAAACCCAGGAAAGTTGTCTCGGAACACCTTCAATAAAGCATGCCAGCAGTGCATTGAAAAGGCAGGGAGCTTTAGCCACCGTCCTCTAGCAGTCGCAAGGCTGTGCACACAATGTCGTCTGCCTGCGGCAACGTTCTTCGCCCACGTGCAAGCTACCGCTCTGTCCGGCTCCCGGAGCAGGAGAAGCGGCTGCTTCGCGCACACAACAGCGGAGCGGCAGCCCTACGCTCCGAAGCGCTGCTTCAGCCGAAAGACGCCGGCCACCGGCGCTTGGCTTCGGACAGCTCCGGAGAGCCGTAGTGTGCGTCTGCACTAGACTGCATGATAGCGATAAGCTTTGGCAGTGTGTCTCGCAGGGAGATAGCTTAGGAGCGCAGCGCACTTATGCCTCCCTTGTCCAGAAACACGGATTTGCTGCACACTCCAAAAACACTGCTCTTTCCATGGTACTATGTAAGCTGCTGTCTGACGCCCGTTCTCTTGTGCCCACTCTTGCCCAGCTGGTTGTTGCAGCGTGCACGTGCCTTCCTGGCATTCAGTGCACAGTGAAAGCAATCGCAAAAGTCCAGCAGCTGCTGACTCCCAAACACAAGGCGCTGGCTATGTTCTTGCTTCTCCACACTTCAACAGAGTCCTTCATTTCTGCAGCTGCCATCGAGTTTTCTGCATCTCGAGCCTTCTGGGACGAGCACCAATTTCCCAAGAGGGGCTGCATCAGGACGAAGTCAAAACCCAGGAAAATTGTCTCGGAACACCTTCAATAAAGCATGCCAGCAGTGCATTGAAAAGGCAGGGAGCTTTAGCCACCGTCCTCTAGCAGTCGCAAGGCTGTGCACACAATGTCGTCTCCCTGCGGCAACGTTCTTCGCCCTCGTACAAGCTACCGCTCTGTCCGGCTCCCGGAGCAGGAGAAGCGGCTGCTTCGCGCACACAGCAGCGGAGCGGCAGTCCTACGCTCCGAAGCGCTGCTTCAGCCGAAAGACGCCGGCCACCGGCGCTTGGCTTCGGACAGCTCCGGAGAGCCGTAGTGTGCGTCTGCACTAGACTGCATCATAGCGAAAAGCTTTGGCAGTGTGTCTCGCAGGGAGATAGCTTAGGAGCGCAGCGCACTTATGCCTCCCTTGTCCAGAAACACGATTTTACTGCACACTCCAAAAACAGTACTCTTCCCAGGGCAATATATAAGCTGCTTTCTGACGGCCGTGATCTTTCGATTACTCTTGCCCAGCTCGTTGTTTTAACGTGCACATGCCGTCCTGGCATTCAGTGCACAGTGAAAGCAATCGCAAAAGTCCAGCAGCTGCTGACTCCCAAACACAAGGCGCTGGCTATGTTCTTGCTTCTCGACAACTCAACGCAGCCCTTCATTTCTGCAGTTGCCATCGAGGTCTCTGCATGTCGGAGACTCAGAGGACGAGCACGAGTTTCCCAGGAGGGGCTGCATCAGGAGGAATTCAAAACTCCAGAAAATTGTCCTGGAACACCTTCCATAAGGATGATAGAAGGGAATTGAAGAGGCAGGCGAGCGGCCACGACCGTCCTCTAGCAGTCCTTCGGGTGTGCGCAAAAGCCCGGTGCTCTTCGGCTTCGTTCTTCGCCCCCGTACAAGCTACCGCTCTGTCCGGCTCCCGGAGCAGGAGAAGCGGCTGCTTCGCGCACACAACAGCGGAGCGGCAGCCCTACGCTCCGAAGCGCTGCTTCAGCCGAAAGACGCCGGCCACCGGCGCTTGGCTTCGGACAGCTCCGGAGAGCCGTAGTGTGCGTCTGCACTAGACTGCATCGTAGCGAAAAGCTTTGGCAGTGTGTCTCGCAGGGAGATAGCTTAGGAGCGCAGCGCACTTATGCCTCCCTTGTCCAGAAACACGATTTTACTGCACACTCCAAAAACAGTACTCTTCCCAGGGCAATATGCCAGATGCTCTCTGATGCCCGTGCTCCCTTCCTACTCTTGCCCAGCTCGTTGTTGTAACGTGCACATGCCGTCCTGGAATTCAGTGCACAGTGAAAGCAATCGCAAAAGTCCAGCAGCTGCTGACTCCCAAACACAAGGCGCTGGCTATGTTCTTGCTACTCGACGACTCAACGCAGCCCTTCATTTCTGCAGTTGCCATCGAGGTCTCTGCATGTCGGAGACTGAGAGGACGAGCACGAGTTTCCCACGAGGGGCTGCATCAGGAGGAATTCAAAACTCAGGGAATTTGCCCTGGAACACCTTCCATAAGGATGCTAGAATGGAATTGAAGAGGCAGGCGAGCGGCCACCACGGTCCTCTAGCAGTCCTTAGTGTGCGCGCAGAAGCCCGGTGCTCTGCGGCAACGTTCTTCGCCCTCGTGCAAGCTACCGCTCTGTCCGGCTCCCGGAGCAGGAGAAGCGGCTGCTTCGCGCACACAGCAGCGGAGCGGCAGCCCTTCGCTCCGAAGCGCTGCTTCAGCCGAAAGACGCCGGCCACCGGCGCTTGGCTTCGGACAGCTCCGGAGAGCCGTAGTGTGCGTCTGCACTAGACTGCATCATAGCGAAAAGCTTTGGCATTGTGTCTCGCAGAGAGATAGCTTAGGAGCGCAGCGCACTTATGCCTCCCTTGTCCAGAAACACGATTTTACTGCACACTCCAAAAACAGTACTCTTCCCAGGGCAATATATAAGCTGCTTTCTGACGGCCGTGATCTTTCGATTACTCTTGCGCAGCTCGTTGTTGCAGAGTGCACGTGCCTTCCTGGAATTCAGTGCACAGTGAAAGCAATCGCAAAAGTCCAGCAGCTGCTGACTCCCAAACACAAGGCGCTGGCTATGTTCTTGCTTCTCGACAACTCAACGCAGCCCTTCATTTCTGCAGTTGCCATCGAGGTCTCTGCATGTCGGAGACTCAGAGGACGAGCACGAGTTTCCCAGGAGGGGCTGCATCAGGAGGAATTCAAAACTCCAGAAAATTGTCCTGGAACACCTTCCATAAGGATGATAGAAGGGAATTGAAGAGGCAGGCGAGCGGCCACCTGGGTCCTCTAGCAGTCCTTCGGGTGTGCGCAAAAGCCCGGTGCTCTTCGGCTTCGTTCTTCGCCCCCGTACAAGCTACCGCTCTGTCCGGCTCCCGGAGCAGGAGAAGCGGCTGCTTCGCGCACACAACAGCGGAGCGGCAGCCCTACGCTCCGAAGCGCTGCTTCAGCCGAAAGACGCCGGCCACCGGCGCTTGGCTTCGGACAGCTCCGGAGAGCCGTAGTGTGCGTCTGCACTAGACTGCATCGTAGCGAAAAGCTTTGGCAGTGTGTCTCGCAGGGAGATAGCTTAGGAGCGCAGCGCACTTATGCCTCCCTTGTCCAGAAACACGATTTTACTGCACACTCCAAAAACAGTACTCTTCCCAGGGCAATATGCCAGATGCTCTCTGATGCCCGTGCTCCCTTCCTACTCTTGCCCAGCTCGTTGTTGTAACGTGCACATGCCGTCCTGGAATTCAGTGCACAGTGAAAGCAATCGCAAAAGTCCAGCAGCTGCTGACTCCCAAACACAAGGCGCTGGCTATGTTCTTGCTACTCGACGACTCAACGCAGCCCTTCATTTCTGCAGTTGCCATCGAGGTCTCTGCATGTCGGAGACTGAGAGGACGAGCACGAGTTTCCCACGAGGGGCTGCATCAGGAGGAATTCAAAACTCAGGGAATTTGCCCTGGAACACCTTCCATAAGGATGCTAGAATGGAATTGAAGAGGCAGGCGAGCGGCCACCACGGTCCTCTAGCAGTCCTTAGGGTGCGCGCAGAAGCCCGGTGCTCTGCGGCAACGTTCTTCGCCCTCGTGCAAGCTACCGCTCTGTCCGGCTCCCGGAGCAGGAGAAGCGGCTGCTTCGCGCACACAGCAGCGGAGCGGCAGCCCTTCGCTCCGAAGCGCTGCTTCAGCCGAAAGACGCCGGCCACCGGCGCTTGGCTTCGGACAGCTCCGGAGAGCCGTAGTGTGCGTCTGCACTAGACTGCATCATAGCGAAAAGCTTTGGCAGTGTGTCTCGCAGGGAGATAGCTTAGGAGCGCAGCGCACTTATGCCTCCCTTGTCCAGAAACACGATTTTACTGCACACTCCAAAAACAGTACTCTTCCCAGGGCAATATATAAGCTGCTTTCTGACGGCCGTGATCTTTCGATTACTCTTGCGCAGCTCGTTGTTGCAGAGTGCACGTGCCTTCCTGGAATTCAGTGCACAGTGAAAGCAATCGCAAAAGTCCAGCAGCTGCTGACTCCCAAACACAAGGCGCTGGCTATGTTCTTGCTTCTCGACAACTCAACGCAGCCCTTCATTTCTGCAGTTGCCATCGAGGTCTCTGCATGTCGGAGACTCAGAGGACGAGCACGAGTTTCCCAGGAGGGGCTGCATCAGGAGGAATTCAAAACTCCAGAAAATTGTCCTGGAACACCTTCCATAAGGATGATAGAAGGGAATTGAAGAGGCAGGCGAGCGGCCACCTGGGTCCTCTAGCAGTCCTTCGGGTGTGCGCAAAAGCCCGGTGCTCTTCGGCTTCGTTCTTCGCCCCCGTACAAGCTACCGCTCTGTCCGGCTCCCGGAGCAGGAGAAGCGGCTGCTTCGCGCACACAACAGCGGAGCGGCAGCCCTACGCTCCGAAGCGCTGCTTCAGCCGAAAGACGCCGGCCACCGGCGCTTGGCTTCGGACAGCTCCGGAGAGCCGTAGTGTGCGTCTGCACTAGACTGCATCATAGCGAAAAGCTTTGGCATTGTGTCTCGCAGAGAGATAGCTTAGGAGCGCAGCGCACTTATGCCTCCCTTGTCCAGAAACACGGATTTGCTGCACACTCCAAAAACACTGCTCTTTCCATGGTACTATGTAAGCTGCTGTCTGACGCCCGTTCTCTTCTGCCCACTCTTGCCCAGCTGGTTGTTGCAGCGTGCACGTGCCTTCCTGGCATTCAGTGCACAGTGAAAGCAATCGCAAAAGTCCAGCAGCTGCTGACTCCCAAACACAAGGCGCTGGCTATGTTCTTGCTTCTCGACAACTCAACGCAGCCCTTCATTTCTGCAGTTGCCATCGAGGTCTCTGCATGTCGGAGACTCAGAGGACGAGCACGAGTTTCCCAGGAGGGGCTGCATCAGGAGGAATTCAAAACTCCAGAAAATTGTCCTGGAACACCTTTCATAAGGATGATAGAAGGGAATTGAAGAGGCAGGCGAGCGGCCACCTGGGTCCTCTAGCAGTCCTTCGGGTGTGCGCAAAAGCCCGGTGCTCTTCGGCTTCGTTCTTCGCCCCCGTACAAGCTACCGCTCTGTCCGGCTCCCGGAGCAGGAGAAGCGGCTGCTTCGCGCACACAACAGCGGAGCGGCAGCCGTACGCTCCGAAGCGCTGCTTCAGCCGAAAGACGCCGGCCACCGGCGCTTGGCTTCGGACAGCACCGGAGAGCCGTAGTGTGCGTCTGCACTAGACTGCATGATAGCGATAAGCTTTGGCAGTGTGTCTCGCAGGGAGATAGCTTAGGAGCGCAGCGCACTTATGCCTCCCTTGTCCAGAAACACGGATTTGCTGCACACTCCAAAAACACTGCTCTTTCCATGGTACTATGTAAGCTGCTGTCTGACGCCCGTTCTCTTCTGCCCACTCTTGCCCAGCTGGTTGTTGCAGCGTGCACGTGCCTTCCTGGCATTCAGTGCACAGTGAAAGCAATCGCAAAAGTCCAGCAGCTGCTGACTCCCAAACACAAGGCGCTTGTCTACGTTTTTGCTTCTCGACAACTCAACGCAAACCTTCATTTCTGCAGCTGCCATCGAGTTTTCTGCATCTCGAGCCTTCTGGGACGAGCACAAATTTCCCAAGAGGGGCTGCATCAGGACGAAGTCAAAACCCAGAAAAGTTGTCTCGGAACACCTTCAATAAAGCATGCCAGCTGTGCATTGAAAAGGCAGGTAGCTTTAGCCACCGTCCTCTAGCAGTCGCGAAGCTGTGCACACAATGTCGTCTGCCTGCGGCAACGTTCTTCGCCCTCGTGCAAGCTACCGCTCTGTCCGGCTCCCGGAGCAGGAGAAGCGGCTGCTTCGCGCACACAACAGCGGAGCGGCAGCCGTACGCTCCGAAGCGCTGCTTCAGCCGAAAGACGCCGGCCACCGGCGCTTGGCTTCGGACAGCTCCGGAGAGCCGTAGTGTGCGTCTGCACTAGACTGCATCATAGCGAAAAGCTTTGGCAGTGTGTCTCGCAGGGAGATAGCTTAGGAGCGCAGCGCACTTATGCCTCCCTTGTCCAGAAACACGATTTTACTGCACACTCCAAAAACAGTACTCTTCCCAGGGCAATATATAAGCTGCTTTCTGACGGCCGTGATCTTTCGATTACTCTTGCGCAGCTCGTTGTTTTAACGTGCACGTGCCGTCCTGGCATTCAGTGCACAGTGAAAGCAATCGCAAAAGTCCAGCAGCTGCTGACTCCCAAACACAAGGCGCTGGCTATGTTCTTGCTTCTCCACACTTCAACAGAGTCCTTCATTTCTGCAGCAGCCATCGAGTTTTCTGCATCTCGAGCCTTCTGGGACGAGCACCAATTTCCCAGGAGGGGCTGCATCAGGACGAAGTCAAAACCCAGGAAAGTTGTCTCGGAACACCTTCAATAAAGCATGCCAGCAGTGCATTGAAAAGGCAGGGAGCTTTAGCCACCGTCCTCTAGCAGTCGCAAGGCTGTGCACACAATGTCGTCTGCCTGCGGCAACGTTCTTCGCCCACGTGCAAGCTACCGCTCTGTCCGGCTCCCGGAGCAGGAGAAGCGGCTGCTTCGCGCACACAACAGCGGAGCGGCAGCCCTACGCTCCGAAGCGCTGCTTCAGCCGAAAGACGCCGGCCACCGGCGCTTGGCTTCGGACAGCACCGGAGAGCCGTAGTGTGCGTCTGCACTAGACTGCATGATAGCGATAAGCTTTGGCAGTGTGTCTCGCAGGGAGATAGCTTAGGAGCGCAGCGCACTTATGCCTCCCTTGTCCAGAAACACGGATTTGCTGCACACTCCAAAAACACTGCTCTTTCCATGGTACTATGTAAGCTGCTGTCTGACGCCCGTTCTCTTGTGCCCACTCTTGCCCAGCTGGTTGTTGCAGTGTGCACGTGCCTTCCTGGCATTCAGTGCACAGTGAAAGCAATCGCAAAAGTCCAGCAGCTGCTGACTCCCAAACACAAGGCGCTGGCTATGTTCTTGCTTCTCCACACTTCAACAGAGTCCTTCATTTCTGCAGCTGCCATCGAGTTTTCTGCATCTCGAGCCTTCTGGGACGAGCACCAATTTCCCAAGAGGGGCTGCATCAGGACGAAGTCAAAACCCAGGAAAATTGTCTCGGAACACCTTCAATAAAGCATGCCAGCAGTGCATTGAAAAGGCAGGGAGCTTTAGCCACCGTCCTCTAGCAGTCGCAAGGCTGTGCACACAATGTCGTCTGCCTGCGGCAACGTTCTTCGCCCACGTGCAAGCTACCGCTCTGTCCGGCTCCCGGAGCAGGAGAAGCGGCTGCTTCGCGCACACAACAGCGGAGCGGCAGCCCTACGCTCCGAAGCGCTGCTTCAGCCGAAAGACGCCGGCCACCGGCGCTTGGCTTCGGACAGCTCCGGAGAGCCGTAGTGTGCGTCTGCACTAGACTGCATCATAGCGAAAAGCTTTGGCAGTGTGTCTCGCAGGGAGATAGCTTAGGAGCGCAGCGCACTTATGCCTCCCTTGTCCAGAAACACGGATTTGCTGCACACTCCAAAAACACTGCTCTTTCCATGGTACTATGTAAGCTGCTGTCTGACGCCCGTTCTCTTCTGCCCACTCTTGCCCAGCTGGTTGTTGCAGCGTGCACGTGCCTTCCTGGCATTCAGTGCACAGTGAAAGCAATCGCAAAAGTCCAGCAGCTGCTGACTCCCAAACACAAGGCGCTGGCTATGTTCTTGCTTCTCGACAACTCAACGCAGCCCTTCATTTCTGCAGTTGCCATCGAGGTCTCTGCATGTCGGAGACTCAGAGGACGAGCACGAGTTTCCCAGGAGGGGCTGCATCAGGAGGAATTCAAAACTCCAGAAAATTGTCCTGGAACACCTTCCATAAGGATGATAGAAGGGAATTGAAGAGGCAGGCGAGCGGCCACCTGGGTCCTCTAGCAGTCCTTCGGGTGTGCGCAAAAGCCCGGTGCTCTTCGGCTTCGTTCTTCGCCCCCGTACAAGCTACCGCTCTGTCCGGCTCCCGGAGCAGGAGAAGCGGCTGCTTCGCGCACACAACAGCGGAGCGGCAGCCGTACGCTCCGAAGCGCTGCTTCAGCCGAAAGACGCCGGCCACCGGCGCTTGGCTTCGGACAGCACCGGAGAGCCGTAGTGTGCGTCTGCACTAGACTGCATGATAGCGATAAGCTTTGGCAGTGTGTCTCGCAGGGAGATAGCTTAGGAGCGCAGCGCACTTATGCCTCCCTTGTCCAGAAACACGGATTTGCTGCACACTCCAAAAACACTGCTCTTTCCATGGTACTATGTAAGCTGCTGTCTGACGCCCGTTCTCTTCTGCCCACTCTTGCCCAGCTGGTTGTTGCAGCGTGCACGTGCCTTCCTGGCATTCAGTGCACAGTGAAAGCAATCGCAAAAGTCCAGCAGCTGCTGACTCCCAAACACAAGGCGCTTGTCTACGTTTTTGCTTCTCGACAACTCAACGCAAACCTTCATTTCTGCAGCTGCCATCGAGTTTTCTGCATCTCGAGCCTTCTGGGACGAGCACAAATTTCCCAAGAGGGGCTGCATCAGGACGAAGTCAAAACCCAGAAAAGTTGTCTCGGAACACCTTCAATAAAGCATGCCAGCTGTGCATTGAAAAGGCAGGTAGCTTTAGCCACCGTCCTCTAGCAGTCGCGAAGCTGTGCACACAATGTCGTCTGCCTGCGGCAACGTTCTTCGCCCTCGTGCAAGCTACCGCTCTGTCCGGCTCCCGGAGCAGGAGAAGCGGCTGCTTCGCGCACACAACAGCGGAGCGGCAGCCCTACGCTCCGAAGCGCTGCTTCAGCCGAAAGACGCCGGCCACCGGCGCTTGGCTTCGGACAGCTCCGGAGAGCCGTAGTGTGCGTCTGCAACTAGACTGCATCATAGCGAAAAGCTTTGGCAGTGTGTCTCGCAGGGAGATAGCTTAGGAGCGCAGCGCACTTATGCCTCCCTTGTCCAGAAACACGATTTTACTGCACACTCCAAAAACAGTACTCTTCCCAGGGCAATATATAAGCTGCTTTCTGACGGCCGTGATCTTTCGATTACTCTTGCGCAGCTCGTTGTTTTAACGTGCACATGCCGTCCTGGCATTCAGTGCACAGTGAAAGCAATCGCAAAAGTCCAGCAGCTGCTGACTCCCAAACACAAGGCGCTGGCTATGTTCTTGCTTCTCCACACTTCAACAGAGTCCTTCATTTCTGCAGCTGCCATCGAGTTTTCTGCATCTCGAGCCTTCTGGGACGAGCACCAATTTCCCAGGAGGGGCTGCATCAGGACGAAGTCAAAACCCAGGAAAGTTGTCTCGGAACACCTTCAATAAAGCATGCCAGCAGTGCATTGAAAAGGCAGGGAGCTTTAGCCACCGTCCTCTAGCAGTCGCAAGGCTGTGCACACAATGTCGTCTGCCTGCGGCAACGTTCTTCGCCCACGTGCAAGCTACCGCTCTGTCCGGCTCCCGGAGCAGGAGAAGCGGCTGCTTCGCGCACACAACAGCGGAGCGGCAGCCCTACGCTCCGAAGCGCTGCTTCAGCCGAAAGACGCCGGCCACCGGCGCTTGGCTTCGGACAGCACCGGAGAGCCGTAGTGTGCGTCTGCACTAGACTGCATGATAGCGATAAGCTTTGGCAGTGTGTCTCGCAGGGAGATAGCTTAGGAGCGCAGCGCACTTATGCCTCCCTTGTCCAGAAACACGGATTTGCTGCACACTCCAAAAACACTGCTCTTTCCATGGTACTATGTAAGCTGCTGTCTGACGCCCGTTCTCTTGTGCCCACTCTTGCCCAGCTGGTTGTTGCAGCGTGCACGTGCCTTCCTGGCATTCAGTGCACAGTGAAAGCAATCGCAAAAGTCCAGCAGCTGCTGACTCCCAAACACAAGGCGCTGGCTATGTTCTTGCTTCTCCACACTTCAACAGAGTCCTTCATTTCTGCAGCTGCCATCGAGTTTTCTGCATCTCGAGCCTTCTGGGACGAGCACCAATTTCCCAAGAGGGGCTGCATCAGGACGAAGTCAAAACCCAGGAAAATTGTCTCGGAACACCTTCAATAAAGCATGCCAGCAGTGCATTGAAAAGGCAGGGAGCTTTAGCCACCGTCCTCTAGCAGTCGCAAGGCTGTGCACACAATGTCGTCTCCCTGCGGCAACGTTCTTCGCCCTCGTACAAGCTACCGCTCTGTCCGGCTCCCGGAGCAGGAGAAGCGGCTGCTTCGCGCACACAGCAGCGGAGCGGCAGTCCTACGCTCCGAAGCGCTGCTTCAGCCGAAAGACGCCGGCCACCGGCGCTTGGCTTCGGACAGCTCCGGAGAGCCGTAGTGTGCGTCTGCACTAGACTGCATCATAGCGAAAAGCTTTGGCAGTGTGTCTCGCAGGGAGATAGCTTAGGAGCGCAGCGCACTTATGCCTCCCTTGTCCAGAAACACGATTTTACTGCACACTCCAAAAACAGTACTCTTCCCAGGGCAATATATAAGCTGCTTTCTGACGGCCGTGATCTTTCGATTACTCTTGCCCAGCTCGTTGTTTTAACGTGCACATGCCGTCCTGGCATTCAGTGCACAGTGAAAGCAATCGCAAAAGTCCAGCAGCTGCTGACTCCCAAACACAAGGCGCTGGCTATGTTCTTGCTTCTCGACAACTCAACGCAGCCCTTCATTTCTGCAGTTGCCATCGAGGTCTCTGCATGTCGGAGACTCAGAGGACGAGCACGAGTTTCCCAGGAGGGGCTGCATCAGGAGGAATTCAAAACTCCAGAAAATTGTCCTGGAACACCTTCCATAAGGATGATAGAAGGGAATTGAAGAGGCAGGCGAGCGGCCACGACCGTCCTCTAGCAGTCCTTCGGGTGTGCGCAAAAGCCCGGTGCTCTTCGGCTTCGTTCTTCGCCCCCGTACAAGCTACCGCTCTGTCCGGCTCCCGGAGCAGGAGAAGCGGCTGCTTCGCGCACACAACAGCGGAGCGGCAGCCCTACGCTCCGAAGCGCTGCTTCAGCCGAAAGACGCCGGCCACCGGCGCTTGGCTTCGGACAGCTCCGGAGAGCCGTAGTGTGCGTCTGCACTAGACTGCATCGTAGCGAAAAGCTTTGGCAGTGTGTCTCGCAGGGAGATAGCTTAGGAGCGCAGCGCACTTATGCCTCCCTTGTCCAGAAACACGATTTTACTGCACACTCCAAAAACAGTACTCTTCCCAGGGCAATATGCCAGATGCTCTCTGATGCCCGTGCTCCCTTCCTACTCTTGCCCAGCTCGTTGTTGTAACGTGCACATGCCGTCCTGGAATTCAGTGCACAGTGAAAGCAATCGCAAAAGTCCAGCAGCTGCTGACTCCCAAACACAAGGCGCTGGCTATGTTCTTGCTACTCGACGACTCAACGCAGCCCTTCATTTCTGCAGTTGCCATCGAGGTCTCTGCATGTCGGAGACTGAGAGGACGAGCACGAGTTTCCCACGAGGGGCTGCATCAGGAGGAATTCAAAACTCAGGGAATTTGCCCTGGAACACCTTCCATAAGGATGCTAGAATGGAATTGAAGAGGCAGGCGAGCGGCCACCACGGTCCTCTAGCAGTCCTTAGTGTGCGCGCAGAAGCCCGGTGCTCTGCGGCAACGTTCTTCGCCCTCGTGCAAGCTACCGCTCTGTCCGGCTCCCGGAGCAGGAGAAGCGGCTGCTTCGCGCACACAGCAGCGGAGCGGCAGCCCTTCGCTCCGAAGCGCTGCTTCAGCCGAAAGACGCCGGCCACCGGCGCTTGGCTTCGGACAGCTCCGGAGAGCCGTAGTGTGCGTCTGCACTAGACTGCATCATAGCGAAAAGCTTTGGCATTGTGTCTCGCAGAGAGATAGCTTAGGAGCGCAGCGCACTTATGCCTCCCTTGTCCAGAAACACGATTTTACTGCACACTCCAAAAACAGTACTCTTCCCAGGGCAATATATAAGCTGCTTTCTGACGGCCGTGATCTTTCGATTACTCTTGCGCAGCTCGTTGTTGCAGAGTGCACGTGCCTTCCTGGAATTCAGTGCACAGTGAAAGCAATCGCAAAAGTCCAGCAGCTGCTGACTCCCAAACACAAGGCGCTGGCTATGTTCTTGCTTCTCGACAACTCAACGCAGCCCTTCATTTCTGCAGTTGCCATCGAGGTCTCTGCATGTCGGAGACTCAGAGGACGAGCACGAGTTTCCCAGGAGGGGCTGCATCAGGAGGAATTCAAAACTCCAGAAAATTGTCCTGGAACACCTTCCATAAGGATGATAGAAGGGAATTGAAGAGGCAGGCGAGCGGCCACCTGGGTCCTCTAGCAGTCCTTCGGGTGTGCGCAAAAGCCCGGTGCTCTTCGGCTTCGTTCTTCGCCCCCGTACAAGCTACCGCTCTGTCCGGCTCCCGGAGCAGGAGAAGCGGCTGCTTCGCGCACACAACAGCGGAGCGGCAGCCCTACGCTCCGAAGCGCTGCTTCAGCCGAAAGACGCCGGCCACCGGCGCTTGGCTTCGGACAGCTCCGGAGAGCCGTAGTGTGCGTCTGCACTAGACTGCATCATAGCGAAAAGCTTTGGCATTGTGTCTCGCAGGGAGATAGCTTAGGAGCGCAGCGCACTTATGCCTCCCTTGTCCAGAAACACGGATTTGCTGCACACTCCAAAAACACTGCTCTTTCCATGGTACTATGTAAGCTGCTGTCTGACGCCCGTTCTCTTGTGCCCACTCTTGCCCAGCTGGTTGTTGCAGCGTGCACGTGCCTTCCTGGCATTCAGTGCACAGTGAAAGCAATCGCAAAAGTCCAGCAGCTGCTGACTCCCAAACACAAGGCGCTGGCTATGTTCTTGCTTCTCCACACTTCAACAGAGTCCTTCATTTCTGCAGCTGCCATCGAGTTTTCTGCATCTCGAGCCTTCTGGGACGAGCACCAATTTCCCAAGAGGGGCTGCATCAGGACGAAGTCAAAACCCAGGAAAATTGTCTCGGAACAGCTTCAATAAAGCATGCCAGCAGTGCATTGAAAAGGCAGGGAGCTTTAGCCACCGTCCTCTAGCAGTCGCAAGGCTGTGCACACAATGTCGTCTGCCTGCGGCAACGTTCTTCGCCCACGTGCAAGCTACCGCTCTGTCCGGCTCCCGGAGCAGGAGAAGCGGCTGCTTCGCGCACACAACAGCGGAGCGGCAGCCCTACGCTCCGAAGCGCTGCTTCAGCCGAAAGACGCCGGCCACCGGCGCTTGGCTTCGGACAGCTCCGGAGAGCCGTAGTGTGCGTCTGCACTAGACTGCATCATAGCGAAAAGCTTTGGCAGTGTGTCTCGCAGGGAGATAGCTTAGGAGCGCAGCGCACTTATGCCTCCCTTGTCCAGAAACACGGATTTGCTGCACACTCCAAAAACACTGCTCTTTCCATGGTACTATGTAAGCTGCTGTCTGACGCCCGTTCTCTTCTGCCCACTCTTGCCCAGCTGGTTGTTGCAGCGTGCACGTGCCTTCCTGGCATTCAGTGCACAGTGAAAGCAATCGCAAAAGTCCAGCAGCTGCTGACTCCCAAACACAAGGCGCTGGCTATGTTCTTGCTTCTCGACAACTCAACGCAGCCCTTCATTTCTGCAGTTGCCATCGAGGTCTCTGCATGTCGGAGACTCAGAGGACGAGCACGAGTTTCCCAGGAGGGGCTGCATCAGGAGGAATTCAAAACTCCAGAAAATTGTCCTGGAACACCTTCCATAAGGATGATAGAAGGGAATTGAAGAGGCAGGCGAGCGGCCACCTGGGTCCTCTAGCAGTCCTTCGGGTGTGCGCAAAAGCCCGGTGCTCTTCGGCTTCGTTCTTCGCCCCCGTACAAGCTACCGCTCTGTCCGGCTCCCGGAGCAGGAGAAGCGGCTGCTTCGCGCACACAACAGCGGAGCGGCAGCCGTACGCTCCGAAGCGCTGCTTCAGCCGAAAGACGCCGGCCACCGGCGCTTGGCTTCGGACAGCACCGGAGAGCCGTAGTGTGCGTCTGCACTAGACTGCATGATAGCGATAAGCTTTGGCAGTGTGTCTCGCAGGGAGATAGCTTAGGAGCGCAGCGCACTTATGCCTCCCTTGTCCAGAAACACGGATTTGCTGCACACTCCAAAAACACTGCTCTTTCCATGGTACTATGTAAGCTGCTGTCTGACGCCCGTTCTCTTCTGCCCACTCTTGCCCAGCTGGTTGTTGCAGCGTGCACGTGCCTTCCTGGCATTCAGTGCACAGTGAAAGCAATCGCAAAAGTCCAGCAGCTGCTGACTCCCAAACACAAGGCGCTTGTCTACGTTTTTGCTTCTCGACAACTCAACGCAAACCTTCATTTCTGCAGCTGCCATCGAGTTTTCTGCATCTCGAGCCTTCTGGGACGAGCACAAATTTCCCAAGAGGGGCTGCATCAGGACGAAGTCAAAACCCAGAAAAGTTGTCTCGGAACACCTTCAATAAAGCATGCCAGCTGTGCATTGAAAAGGCAGGTAGCTTTAGCCACCGTCCTCTAGCAGTCGCGAAGCTGTGCACACAATGTCGTCTGCCTGCGGCAACGTTCTTCGCCCTCGTGCAAGCTACCGCTCTGTCCGGCTCCCGGAGCAGGAGAAGCGGCTGCTTCGCGCACACAACAGCGGAGCGGCAGCCCTACGCTCCGAAGCGCTGCTTCAGCCGAAAGACGCCGGCCACCGGCGCTTGGCTTCGGACAGCTCCGGAGAGCCGTAGTGTGCGTCTGCAACTAGACTGCATCATAGCGAAAAGCTTTGGCAGTGTGTCTCGCAGGGAGATAGCTTAGGAGCGCAGCGCACTTATGCCTCCCTTGTCCAGAAACACGATTTTACTGCACACTCCAAAAACAGTACTCTTCCCAGGGCAATATATAAGCTGCTTTCTGACGGCCGTGATCTTTCGATTACTCTTGCGCAGCTCGTTGTTTTAACGTGCACATGCCGTCCTGGCATTCAGTGCACAGTGAAAGCAATCGCAAAAGTCCAGCAGCTGCTGACTCCCAAACACAAGGCGCTGGCTATGTTCTTGCTTCTCCACACTTCAACAGAGTCCTTCATTTCTGCAGCTGCCATCGAGTTTTCTGCATCTCGAGCCTTCTGGGACGAGCACCAATTTCCCAGGAGGGGCTGCATCAGGACGAAGTCAAAACCCAGGAAAGTTGTCTCGGAACACCTTCAATAAAGCATGCCAGCAGTGCATTGAAAAGGCAGGGAGCTTTAGCCACCGTCCTCTAGCAGTCGCGAAGCTGTGCACACAATGTCGTCTGCCTGCGGCAACGTTCTTCGCCCACGTGCAAGCTACCGCTCTGTCCGGCTCCCGGAGCAGGAGAAGCGGCTGCTTCGCGCACACAACAGCGGAGCGGCAGCCCTACGCTCCGAAGCGCTGCTTCAGCCGAAAGACGCCGGCCACCGGCGCTTGGCTTCGGACAGCACCGGAGAGCCGTAGTGTGCGTCTGCACTAGACTGCATGATAGCGATAAGCTTTGGCAGTGTGTCTCGCAGGGAGATAGCTTAGGAGCGCAGCGCACTTATGCCTCCCTTGTCCAGAAACACGGATTTGCTGCACACTCCAAAAACACTGCTCTTTCCATGGTACTATGTAAGCTGCTGTCTGACGCCCGTTCTCTTGTGCCCACTCTTGCCCAGCTGGTTGTTGCAGCGTGCACGTGCCTTCCTGGCATTCAGTGCACAGTGAAAGCAATCGCAAAAGTCCAGCAGCTGCTGACTCCCAAACACAAGGCGCTGGCTATGTTCTTGCTTCTCCACACTTCAACAGAGTCCTTCATTTCTGCAGCTGCCATCGAGTTTTCTGCATCTCGAGCCTTCTGGGACGAGCACCAATTTCCCAAGAGGGGCTGCATCAGGATGAAGTCAAAACCCAGGAAAATTGTCTCGGAACACCTTCAATAAAGCATGCCAGCAGTGCATTGAAAAGGCAGGGAGCTTTAGCCACCGTCCTCTAGCAGTCGCAAGGCTGTGCACACAATGTCGTCTCCCTGCGGCAACGTTCTTCGCCCTCGTACAAGCTACCGCTCTGTCCGGCTCCCGGAGCAGGAGAAGCGGCTGCTTCGCGCACACAGCAGCGGAGCGGCAGTCCTACGCTCCGAAGCGCTGCTTCAGCCGAAAGACGCCGGCCACCGGCGCTTGGCTTCGGACAGCTCCGGAGAGCCGTAGTGTGCGTCTGCACTAGACTGCATCCTAGCGAAAAGCTTTGGCAGTGTGTCTCGCAGGGAGATAGCTTAGGAGCGCAGCGCACTTATGCCTCCCTTGTCCAGAAACACGATTTTACTGCACACTCCAAAAACAGTACTCTTCCCAGGGCAATATATAAGCTGCTTTCTGACGGCCGTGATCTTTCGATTACTCTTGCCCAGCTCGTTGTTTTAACGTGCACATGCCGTCCTGGCATTCAGTGCACAGTGAAAGCAATCGCAAAAGTCCAGCAGCTGCTGACTCCCAAACACAAGGCGCTGGCTATGTTCTTGCTTCTCGACAACTGAACGCAGCCCTTCATTTCTGCAGTTGCCATCGAGGTCTCTGCATGTCGGAGACTCAGAGGACGAGCACGAGTTTCCCAGGAGGGGCTGCATCAGGAGGAATTCAAAACTCCAGAAAATTGTCCTGGAACACCTTCCATAAGGATGATAGAAGGGAATTGAAGAGGCAGGCGAGCGGCCACGACCGTCCTCTAGCAGTCCTTCGGGTGTGCGCAAAAGCCCGGTGCTCTTCGGCTTCGTTCTTCGCCCCCGTACAAGCTACCGATCTGTCCGGCTCCCGGAGCAGGAGAAGCGGCTGCTTCGCGCACACAACAGCGGAGCGGCAGCCCTACGCTCCGAAGCGCTGCTTCAGCCGAAAGACGCCGGCCACCGGCGCTTGGCTTCGGACAGCTCCGGAGAGCCGTAGTGTGCGTCTGCACTAGACTGCATCGTAGCGAAAAGCTTTGGCAGTGTGTCTCGCAGGGAGATAGCTTAGGAGCGCAGCGCACTTATGCCTCCCTTGTCCAGAAACACGATTTTACTGCACACTCCAAAAACAGTACTCTTCCCAGGGCAATATGCCAGATGCTCTCTGATGCCCGTGCTCCCTTCCTACTCTTGCCCAGCTCGTTGTTGTAACGTGCACATGCCGTCCTGGAATTCAGTGCACAGTGAAAGCAATCGCAAAAGTCCAGCAGCTGCTGACTCCCAAACACAAGGCGCTGGCTATGTTCTTGCTACTCGACGACTCAACGCAGCCCTTCATTTCTGCAGTTGCCATCGAGGTCTCTGCATGTCGGAGACTGAGAGGACGAGCACGAGTTTCCCACGAGGGGCTGCATCAGGAGGAATTCAAAACTCAGGGAATTTGCCCTGGAACACCTTCCATAAGGATGCTAGAATGGAATTGAAGAGGCAGGCGAGCGGCCACCACGGTCCTCTAGCAGTCCTTAGTGTGCGCGCAGAAGCCCGGTGCTCTGCGGCAACGTTCTTCGCCCTCGTGCAAGCTACCGCTCTGTCCGGCTCCCGGAGCAGGAGAAGCGGCTGCTTCGCGCACACAGCAGCGGAGCGGCAGCCCTTCGCTCCGAAGCGCTGCTTCAGCCGAAAGACGCCGGCCACCGGCGCTTGGCTTCGGACAGCTCCGGAGAGCCGTAGTGTGCGTCTGCACTAGACTGCATCATAGCGAAAAGCTTTGGCATTGTGTCTCGCAGAGAGATAGCTTAGGAGCGCAGCGCACTTATGCCTGCCTTGTCCAGAAACACGATTTTACTGCACACTCCAAAAACAGTACTCTTCCCAGGGCAATATATAAGCTGCTTTCTGACGGCCGTGATCTTTCGATTACTCTTGCGCAGCTCGTTGTTGCAGAGTGCACGTGCCTTCCTGGAATTCAGTGCACAGTGAAAGCAATCGCAAAAGTCCAGCAGCTGCTGACTCCCAAACACAAGGCGCTGGCTATGTTCTTGCTTCTCGACAACTCAACGCAGCCCTTCATTTCTGCAGTTGCCATCGAGGTCTCTGCATGTCGGAGACTCAGAGGACGAGCACGAGTTTCCCAGGAGGGGCTGCATCAGGAGGAATTCAAAACTCCAGAAAATTGTCCTGGAACACCTTCCATAAGGATGATAGAAGGGAATTGAAGAGGCAGGCGAGCGGCCACCTGGGTCCTCTAGCAGTCCTTCGGGTGTGCGCAAAAGCCCGGTGCTCTTCGGCTTCGTTCTTCGCCCCCGTACAAGCTACCGCTCTGTCCGGCTCCCGGAGCAGGAGAAGCGGCTGCTTCGCGCACACAACAGCGGAGCGGCAGCCCTACGCTCCGAAGCGCTGCTTCAGCCGAAAGACGCCGGCCACCGGCGCTTGGCTTCGGACAGCTCCGGAGAGCCGTAGTGTGCGTCTGCACTAGACTGCATCATAGCGAAAAGCTTTGGCATTGTGTCTCGCAGAGAGATAGCTTAGGAGCGCAGCGCACTTATGCCTCCCTTGTCCAGAAACACGGATTTGCTGCACACTCCAAAAACACTGCTCTTTCCATGGTACTATGTAAGCTGCTGTCTGACGCCCGTTCTCTTCTGCCCACTCTTGCCCAGCTGGTTGTTGCAGCGTGCACGTGCCTTCCTGGCATTCAGTGCACAGTGAAAGCAATCGCAAAAGTCCAGCAGCTGCTGACTCCCAAACACAAGGCGCTGGCTATGTTCTTGCTTCTCGACAACTCAACGCAGCCCTTCATTTCTGCAGTTGCCATCGAGGTCTCTGCATGTCGGAGACTCAGAGGACGAGCACGAGTTTCCCAGGAGGGGCTGCATCAGGAGGAATTCAAAACTCCAGAAAATTGTCCTGGAACACCTTTCATAAGGATGATAGAAGGGAATTGAAGAGGCAGGCGAGCGGCCACCTGGGTCCTCTAGCAGTCCTTCGGGTGTGCGCAAAAGCCCGGTGCTCTTCGGCTTCGTTCTTCGCCCCCGTACAAGCTACCGCTCTGTCCGGCTCCCGGAGCAGGAGAAGCGGCTGCTTCGCGCACACAACAGCGGAGCGGCAGCCGTACGCTCCGAAGCGCTGCTTCAGCCGAAAGACGCCGGCCACCGGCGCTTGGCTTCGGACAGCACCGGAGAGCCGTAGTGTGCGTCTGCACTAGACTGCATGATAGCGATAAGCTTTGGCAGTGTGTCTCGCAGGGAGATAGCTTAGGAGCGCAGCGCACTTATGCCTCCCTTGTCCAGAAACACGGATTTGCTGCACACTCCAAAAACACTGCTCTTTCCATGGTACTATGTAAGCTGCTGTCTGACGCCCGTTCTCTTCTGCCCACTCTTGCCCAGCTGGTTGTTGCAGCGTGCACGTGCCTTCCTGGCATTCAGTGCACAGTGAAAGCAATCGCAAAAGTCCAGCAGCTGCTGACTCCCAAACACAAGGCGCTTGTCTACGTTTTTGCTTCTCGACAACTCAACGCAAACCTTCATTTCTGCAGCTGCCATCGAGTTTTCTGCATCTCGAGCCTTCTGGGACGAGCACAAATTTCCCAAGAGGGGCTGCATCAGGACGAAGTCAAAACCCAGAAAAGTTGTCTCGGAACACCTTCAATAAAGCATGCCAGCTGTGCATTGAAAAGGCAGGTAGCTTTAGCCACCGTCCTCTAGCAGTCGCGAAGCTGTGCACACAATGTCGTCTGCCTGCGGCAACGTTCTTCGCCCTCGTGCAAGCTACCGCTCTGTCCGGCTCCCGGAGCAGGAGAAGCGGCTGCTTCGCGCACACAACAGCGGAGCGGCAGCCGTACGCTCCGAAGCGCTGCTTCAGCCGAAAGACGCCGGCCACCGGCGCTTGGCTTCGGACAGCTCCGGAGAGCCGTAGTGTGCGTCTGCACTAGACTGCATCATAGCGAAAAGCTTTGGCAGTGTGTCTCGCAGGGAGATAGCTTAGGAGCGCAGCGCACTTATGCCTCCCTTGTCCAGAAACACGATTTTACTGCACACTCCAAAAACAGTACTCTTCCCAGGGCAATATATAAGCTGCTTTCTGACGGCCGTGATCTTTCGATTACTCTTGCCCAGCTCGTTGTTTTAACGTGCACGTGCCGTCCTGGCATTCAGTGCACAGTGAAAGCAATCGCAAAAGTCCAGCAGCTGCTGACTCCCAAACACAAGGCGCTGGCTATGTTCTTGCTTCTCCACACTTCAACAGAGTCCTTCATTTCTGCAGCAGCCATCGAGTTTTCTGCATCTCGAGCCTTCTGGGACGAGCACCAATTTCCCAGGAGGGGCTGCATCAGGACGAAGTCAAAACCCAGGAAAGTTGTCTCGGAACACCTTCAATAAAGCATGCCAGCAGTGCATTGAAAAGGCAGGGAGCTTTAGCCACCGTCCTCTAGCAGTCGCAAGGCTGTGCACACAATGTCGTCTGCCTGCGGCAACGTTCTTCGCCCACGTGCAAGCTACCGCTCTGTCCGGCTCCCGGAGCAGGAGAAGCGGCTGCTTCGCGCACACAACAGCGGAGCGGCAGCCGTACGCTCCGAAGCGCTGCTTCAGCCGAAAGACGCCGGCCACCGGCGCTTGGCTTCGGACAGCACCGGAGAGCCGTAGTGTGCGTCTGCACTAGACTGCATGATAGCGATAAGCTTTGGCAGTGTGTCTCGCAGGGAGATAGCTTAGGAGCGCAGCGCACTTATGCCTCCCTTGTCCAGAAACACGGATTTGCTGCACACTCCAAAAACACTGCTCTTTCCATGGTACTATGTAAGCTGCTGTCTGACGCCCGTTCTCTTGTGCCCACTCTTGCCCAGCTGGTTGTTGCAGCGTGCACGTGCCTTCCTGGCATTCAGTGCACAGTGAAAGCAATCGCAAAAGTCCAGCAGCTGCTGACTCCCAAACACAAGGCGCTGGCTATGTTCTTGCTTCTCCACACTTCAACAGAGTCCTTCATTTCTGCAGCTGCCATCGAGTTTTCTGCATCTCGAGCCTTCTGGGACGAGCACCAATTTCCCAAGAGGGGCTGCATCAGGACGAAGTCAAAACCCAGGAAAATTGTCTCGGAACACCTTCAATAAAGCATGCCAGCAGTGCATTGAAAAGGCAGGGAGCTTTAGCCACCGTCCTCTAGCAGTCGCAAGGCTGTGCACACAATGTCGTCTGCCTGCGGCAACGTTCTTCGCCCACGTGCAAGCTACCGCTCTGTCCGGCTCCCGGAGCAGGAGAAGCGGCTGCTTCGCGCACACAACAGCGGAGCGGCAGCCCTACGCTCCGAAGCGCTGCTTCAGCCGAAAGACGCCGGCCACCGGCGCTTGGCTTCGGACAGCTCCGGAGAGCCGTAGTGTGCGTCTGCACTAGACTGCATCATAGCGAAAAGCTTTGGCAGTGTGTCTCGCAGGGAGATAGCTTAGGAGCGCAGCGCACTTATGCCTCCCTTGTCCAGAAACACGGATTTGCTGCACACTCCAAAAACACTGCTCTTTCCATGGTACTATGTAAGCTGCTGTCTGACGCCCGTTCTCTTCTGCCCACTCTTGCCCAGCTGGTTGTTGCAGCGTGCACGTGCCTTCCTGGCATTCAGTGCACAGTGAAAGCAATCGCAAAAGTCCAGCAGCTGCTGACTCCCAAACACAAGGCGCTGGCTATGTTCTTGCTTCTCGACAACTCAACGCAGCCCTTCATTTCTGCAGTTGCCATCGAGGTCTCTGCATGTCGGAGACTCAGAGGACGAGCACGAGTTTCCCAGGAGGGGCTGCATCAGGAGGAATTCAAAACTCCAGAAAATTGTCCTGGAACACCTTCCATAAGGATGATAGAAGGGAATTGAAGAGGCAGGCGAGCGGCCACCTGGGTCCTCTAGCAGTCCTTCGGGTGTGCGCAAAAGCCCGGTGCTCTTCGGCTTCGTTCTTCGCCCCCGTACAAGCTACCGCTCTGTCCGGCTCCCGGAGCAGGAGAAGCGGCTGCTTCGCGCACACAACAGCGGAGCGGCAGCCGTACGCTCCGAAGCGCTGCTTCAGCCGAAAGACGCCGGCCACCGGCGCTTGGCTTCGGACAGCACCGGAGAGCCGTAGTGTGCGTCTGCACTAGACTGCATGATAGCGATAAGCTTTGGCAGTGTGTCTCGCAGGGAGATAGCTTAGGAGCGCAGCGCACTTATGCCTCCCTTGTCCAGAAACACGGATTTGCTGCACACTCCAAAAACACTGCTCTTTCCATGGTACTATGTAAGCTGCTGTCTGACGCCCGTTCTCTTCTGCCCACTCTTGCCCAGCTGGTTGTTGCAGCGTGCACGTGCCTTCCTGGCATTCAGTGCACAGTGAAAGCAATCGCAAAAGTCCAGCAGCTGCTGACTCCCAAACACAAGGCGCTTGTCTACGTTTTTGCTTCTCGACAACTCAACGCAAACCTTCATTTCTGCAGCTGCCATCGAGTTTTCTGCATCTCGAGCCTTCTGGGACGAGCACAAATTTCCCAAGAGGGGCTGCATCAGGACGAAGTCAAAACCCAGAAAAGTTGTCTCGGAACACCTTCAATAAAGCATGCCAGCTGTGCATTGAAAAGGCAGGTAGCTTTAGCCACCGTCCTCTAGCAGTCGCGAAGCTGTGCACACAATGTCGTCTGCCTGCGGCAACGTTCTTCGCCCTCGTGCAAGCTACCGCTCTGTCCGGCTCCCGGAGCAGGAGAAGCGGCTGCTTCGCGCACACAACAGCGGAGCGGCAGCCCTACGCTCCGAAGCGCTGCTTCAGCCGAAAGACGCCGGCCACCGGCGCTTGGCTTCGGACAGCTCCGGAGAGCCGTAGTGTGCGTCTGCAACTAGACTGCATCATAGCGAAAAGCTTTGGCAGTGTGTCTCGCAGGGAGATAGCTTAGGAGCGCAGCGCACTTATGCCTCCCTTGTCCAGAAACACGATTTTACTGCACACTCCAAAAACAGTACTCTTCCCAGGGCAATATATAAGCTGCTTTCTGACGGCCGTGATCTTTCGATTACTCTTGCGCAGCTCGTTGTTTTAACGTGCACATGCCGTCCTGGCATTCAGTGCACAGTGAAAGCAATCGCAAAAGTCCAGCAGCTGCTGACTCCCAAACACAAGGCGCTGGCTATGTTCTTGCTTCTCCACACTTCAACAGAGTCCTTCATTTCTGCAGCTGCCATCGAGTTTTCTGCATCTCGAGCCTTCTGGGACGAGCACCAATTTCCCAGGAGGGGCTGCATCAGGACGAAGTCAAAACCCAGGAAAGTTGTCTCGGAACACCTTCAATAAAGCATGCCAGCAGTGCATTGAAAAGGCAGGGAGCTTTAGCCACCGTCCTCTAGCAGTCGCAAGGCTGTGCACACAATGTCGTCTGCCTGCGGCAACGTTCTTCGCCCACGTGCAAGCTACCGCTCTGTCCGGCTCCCGGAGCAGGAGAAGCGGCTGCTTCGCGCACACAACAGCGGAGCGGCAGCCCTACGCTCCGAAGCGCTGCTTCAGCCGAAAGACGCCGGCCACCGGCGCTTGGCTTCGGACAGCACCGGAGAGCCGTAGTGTGCGTCTGCACTAGACTGCATGATAGCGATAAGCTTTGGCAGTGTGTCTCGCAGGGAGATAGCTTAGGAGCGCAGCGCACTTATGCCTCCCTTGTCCAGAAACACGGATTTGCTGCACACTCCAAAAACACTGCTCTTTCCATGGTACTATGTAAGCTGCTGTCTGACGCCCGTTCTCTTGTGCCCACTCTTGCCCAGCTGGTTGTTGCAGCGTGCACGTGCCTTCCTGGCATTCAGTGCACAGTGAAAGCAATCGCAAAAGTCCAGCAGCTGCTGACTCCCAAACACAAGGCGCTGGCTATGTTCTTGCTTCTCCACACTTCAACAGAGTCCTTCATTTCTGCAGCTGCCATCGAGTTTTCTGCATCTCGAGCCTTCTGGGACGAGCACCAATTTCCCAAGAGGGGCTGCATCAGGACGAAGTCAAAACCCAGGAAAATTGTCTCGGAACACCTTCAATAAAGCATGCCAGCAGTGCATTGAAAAGGCAGGGAGCTTTAGCCACCGTCCTCTAGCAGTCGCAAGGCTGTGCACACAATGTCGTCTCCCTGCGGCAACGTTCTTCGCCCTCGTACAAGCTACCGCTCTGTCCGGCTCCCGGAGCAGGAGAAGCGGCTGCTTCGCGCACACAGCAGCGGAGCGGCAGTCCTACGCTCCGAAGCGCTGCTTCAGCCGAAAGACGCCGGCCACCGGCGCTTGGCTTCGGACAGCTCCGGAGAGCCGTAGTGTGCGTCTGCACTAGACTGCATCATAGCGAAAAGCTTTGGCAGTGTGTCTCGCAGGGAGATAGCTTAGGAGCGCAGCGCACTTATGCCTCCCTTGTCCAGAAACACGATTTTACTGCACACTCCAAAAACAGTACTCTTCCCAGGGCAATATATAAGCTGCTTTCTGACGGCCGTGATCTTTCGATTACTCTTGCCCAGCTCGTTGTTTTAACGTGCACATGCCGTCCTGGCATTCAGTGCACAGTGAAAGCAATCGCAAAAGTCCAGCAGCTGCTGACTCCCAAACACAAGGCGCTGGCTATGTTCTTGCTTCTCGACAACTCAACGCAGCCCTTCATTTCTGCAGTTGCCATCGAGGTCTCTGCATGTCGGAGACTCAGAGGACGAGCACGAGTTTCCCAGGAGGGGCTGCATCAGGAGGAATTCAAAACTCCAGAAAATTGTCCTGGAACACCTTCCATAAGGATGATAGAAGGGAATTGAAGAGGCAGGCGAGCGGCCACGACCGTCCTCTAGCAGTCCTTCGGGTGTGCGCAAAAGCCCGGTGCTCTTCGGCTTCGTTCTTCGCCCCCGTACAAGCTACCGCTCTGTCCGGCTCCCGGAGCAGGAGAAGCGGCTGCTTCGCGCACACAACAGCGGAGCGGCAGCCCTACGCTCCGAAGCGCTGCTTCAGCCGAAAGACGCCGGCCACCGGCGCTTGGCTTCGGACAGCTCCGGAGAGCCGTAGTGTGCGTCTGCACTAGACTGCATCGTAGCGAAAAGCTTTGGCAGTGTGTCTCGCAGGGAGATAGCTTAGGAGCGCAGCGCACTTATGCCTCCCTTGTCCAGAAACACGATTTTACTGCACACTCCAAAAACAGTACTCTTCCCAGGGCAATATGCCAGATGCTCTCTGATGCCCGTGCTCCCTTCCTACTCTTGCCCAGCTCGTTGTTGTAACGTGCACATGCCGTCCTGGAATTCAGTGCACAGTGAAAGCAATCGCAAAAGTCCAGCAGCTGCTGACTCCCAAACACAAGGCGCTGGCTATGTTCTTGCTACTCGACGACTCAACGCAGCCCTTCATTTCTGCAGTTGCCATCGAGGTCTCTGCATGTCGGAGACTGAGAGGACGAGCACGAGTTTCCCACGAGGGGCTGCATCAGGAGGAATTCAAAACTCAGGGAATTTGCCCTGGAACACCTTCCATAAGGATGCTAGAATGGAATTGAAGAGGCAGGCGAGCGGCCACCACGGTCCTCTAGCAGTCCTTAGTGTGCGCGCAGAAGCCCGGTGCTCTGCGGCAACGTTCTTCGCCCTCGTGCAAGCTACCGCTCTGTCCGGCTCCCGGAGCAGGAGAAGCGGCTGCTTCGCGCACACAGCAGCGGAGCGGCAGCCCTTCGCTCCGAAGCGCTGCTTCAGCCGAAAGACGCCGGCCACCGGCGCTTGGCTTCGGACAGCTCCGGAGAGCCGTAGTGTGCGTCTGCACTAGACTGCATCATAGCGAAAAGCTTTGGCATTGTGTCTCGCAGAGAGATAGCTTAGGAGCGCAGCGCACTTATGCCTGCCTTGTCCAGAAACACGATTTTACTGCACACTCCAAAAACAGTACTCTTCCCAGGGCAATATATAAGCTGCTTTCTGACGGCCGTGATCTTTCGATTACTCTTGCGCAGCTCGTTGTTGCAGAGTGCACGTGCCTTCCTGGAATTCAGTGCACAGTGAAAGCAATCGCAAAAGTCCAGCAGCTGCTGACTCCCAAACACAAGGCGCTGGCTATGTTCTTGCTTCTCGACAACTCAACGCAGCCCTTCATTTCTGCAGTTGCCATCGAGGTCTCTGCATGTCGGAGACTCAGAGGACGAGCACGAGTTTCCCAGGAGGGGCTGCATCAGGAGGAATTCAAAACTCCAGAAAATTGTCCTGGAACACCTTCCATAAGGATGATAGAAGGGAATTGAAGAGGCAGGCGAGCGGCCACCTGGGTCCTCTAGCAGTCCTTCGGGTGTGCGCAAAAGCCCGGTGCTCTTCGGCTTCGTTCTTCGCCCCCGTACAAGCTACCGCTCTGTCCGGCTCCCGGAGCAGGAGAAGCGGCTGCTTCGCGCACACAACAGCGGAGCGGCAGCCCTACGCTCCGAAGCGCTGCTTCAGCCGAAAGACGCCGGCCACCGGCGCTTGGCTTCGGACAGCTCCGGAGAGCCGTAGTGTGCGTCTGCACTAGACTGCATCATAGCGAAAAGCTTTGGCATTGTGTCTCGCAGAGAGATAGCTTAGGAGCGCAGCGCACTTATGCCTCCCTTGTCCAGAAACACGGATTTGCTGCACACTCCAAAAACACTGCTCTTTCCATGGTACTATGTAAGCTGCTGTCTGACGCCCGTTCTCTTCTGCCCACTCTTGCCCAGCTGGTTGTTGCAGCGTGCACGTGCCTTCCTGGCATTCAGTGCACAGTGAAAGCAATCGCAAAAGTCCAGCAGCTGCTGACTCCCAAACACAAGGCGCTGGCTATGTTCTTGCTTCTCGACAACTCAACGCAGCCCTTCATTTCTGCAGTTGCCATCGAGGTCTCTGCATGTCGGAGACTCAGAGGACGAGCACGAGTTTCCCAGGAGGGGCTGCATCAGGAGGAATTCAAAACTCCAGAAAATTGTCCTGGAACACCTTCCATAAGGATGATAGAAGGGAATTGAAGAGGCAGGCGAGCGGCCACCTGGGTCCTCTAGCAGTCCTTCGGGTGTGCGCAAAAGCCCGGTGCTCTTCGGCTTCGTTCTTCGCCCCCGTACAAGCTACCGCTCTGTCCGGCTCCCGGAGCAGGAGAAGCGGCTGCTTCGCGCACACAACAGCGGAGCGGCAGCCGTACGCTCCGAAGCGCTGCTTCAGCCGAAAGACGCCGGCCACCGGCGCTTGGCTTCGGACAGCTCCGGAGAGCCGTAGTGTGCGTCTGCACTAGACTGCATCATAGCGAAAAGCTTTGGCAGTGTGTCTCGCAGGGAGATAGCTTAGGAGCGCAGCGCACTTATGCCTCCCTTGTCCAGAAACACGGATTTGCTGCACACTCCAAAAACACTGCTCTTTCCATGGTACTATGTAAGCTGCTGTCTGACGCCCGTTCTCTTGTGCCCACTCTTGCCCAGCTGGTTGTTGCAGCGTGCACGTGCCTTCCTGGCATTCAGTGCACAGTGAAAGCAATCGCAAAAGTCCAGCAGCTGCTGACTCCCAAACACAAGGCGCTTGTCTACGTTTTTGCTTCTCGACAACTCAACGCAAACCTTCATTTCTGCAGCTGCCATCGAGTTTTCTGCATCTCGAGCCTTCTGGGACGAGCACAAATTTCCCAAGAGGGGCTGCATCAGGACGAAGTCAAAACCCAGAAAAGTTGTCTCGGAACACCTTCAATAAAGCATGCCAGCTGTGCATTGAAAAGGCAGGTAGCTTTAGCCACCGTCCTCTAGCAGTCGCGAAGCTGTGCACACAATGTCGTCTGCCTGCGGCAACGTTCTTCGCCCTCGTGCAAGCTACCGCTCTGTCCGGCTCCCGGAGCAGGAGAAGCGGCTGCTTCGCGCACACAACAGCGGAGCGGCAGCCGTACGCTCCGAAGCGCTGCTTCAGCCGAAAGACGCCGGCCACCGGCGCTTGGCTTCGGACAGCTCCGGAGAGCCGTAGTGTGCGTCTGCACTAGACTGCATCATAGCGAAAAGCTTTGGCAGTGTGTCTCGCAGGGAGATAGCTTAGGAGCGCAGCGCACTTATGCCTCCCTTGTCCAGAAACACGATTTTACTGCACACTCCAAAAACAGTACTCTTCCCAGGGCAATATATAAGCTGCTTTCTGACGGCCGTGATCTTTCGATTACTCTTGCGCAGCTCGTTGTTTTAACGTGCACGTGCCGTCCTGGCATTCAGTGCACAGTGAAAGCAATCGCAAAAGTCCAGCAGCTGCTGACTCCCAAACACAAGGCGCTGGCTATGTTCTTGCTTCTCCACACTTCAACAGAGTCCTTCATTTCTGCAGCAGCCATCGAGTTTTCTGCATCTCGAGCCTTCTGGGACGAGCACCAATTTCCCAGGAGGGGCTGCATCAGGACGAAGTCAAAACCCAGGAAAGTTGTCTCGGAACACCTTCAATAAAGCATGCCAGCAGTGCATTGAAAAGGCAGGGAGCTTTAGCCACCGTCCTCTAGCAGTCGCAAGGCTGTGCACACAATGTCGTCTGCCTGCGGCAACGTTCTTCGCCCACGTGCAAGCTACCGCTCTGTCCGGCTCCCGGAGCAGGAGAAGCGGCTGCTTCGCGCACACAACAGCGGAGCGGCAGCCGTACGCTCCGAAGCGCTGCTTCAGCCGAAAGACGCCGGCCACCGGCGCTTGGCTTCGGACAGCACCGGAGAGCCGTAGTGTGCGTCTGCACTAGACTGCATGATAGCGATAAGCTTTGGCAGTGTGTCTCGCAGGGAGATAGCTTAGGAGCGCAGCGCACTTATGCCTCCCTTGTCCAGAAACACGGATTTGCTGCACACTCCAAAAACACTGCTCTTTCCATGGTACTATGTAAGCTGCTGTCTGACGCCCGTTCTCTTCTGCCCACTCTTGCCCAGCTGGTTGTTGCAGCGTGCACGTGCCTTCCTGGCATTCAGTGCACAGTGAAAGCAATCGCAAAAGTCCAGCAGCTGCTGACTCCCAAACACAAGGCGCTGGCTATGTTCTTGCTTCTCCACACTTCAACAGAGTCCTTCATTTCTGCAGCTGCCATCGAGTTTTCTGCATCTCGAGCCTTCTGGGACGAGCACCAATTTCCCAAGAGGGGCTGCATCAGGACGAAGTCAAAACCCAGGAAAGTTGTCTCGGAACACCTTCAAAAAAGCATGCCAGCAGTGCATTGAAAAGGCAGGGAGCTTTAGCCACCGTCCTCTAGCAGTCGCAAGGCTGTGCACACAATGTCGTCTGCCTGCGGCAACGTTCTTCGCCCACGTGCAAGCTACCGCTCTGTCCGGCTCCCGGAGCAGGAGAAGCGGCTGCTTCGCGCACACAACAGCGGAGCGGCAGCCCTACGCTCCGAAGCGCTGCTTCAGCCGAAAGACGCCGGCCACCGGCGCTTGGCTTCGGACAGCACCGGAGAGCCGTAGTGTGCGTCTGCACTAGACTGCATGATAGCGATAAGCTTTGGCAGTGTGTCTCGCAGGGAGATAGCTTAGGAGCGCAGCGCACTTATGCCTCCCTTGTCCAGAAACACGGATTTGCTGCACACTCCAAAAACACTGCTCTTTCCATGGTACTATGTAAGCTGCTGTCTGACGCCCGTTCTCTTGTGCCCACTCTTGCCCAGCTGGTTGTTGCAGCGTGCACGTGCCTTCCTGGCATTCAGTGCACAGTGAAAGCAATCGCAAAAGTCCAGCAGCTGCTGACTCCCAAACACAAGGCGCTGGCTATGTTCTTGCTTCTCCACACTTCAACAGAGTCCTTCATTTCTGCAGCTGCCATCGAGTTTTCTGCATCTCGAGCCTTCTGGGACGAGCACCAATTTCCCAAGAGGGGCTGCATCAGGACGAAGTCAAAACCCAGGAAAATTGTCTCGGAACACCTTCAATAAAGCATGCCAGCAGTGCATTGAAAAGGCAGGGAGCTTTAGCCACCGTCCTCTAGCAGTCGCAAGGCTGTGCACACAATGTCGTCTCCCTGCGGCAACGTTCTTCGCCCTCGTACAAGCTACCGCTCTGTCCGGCTCCCGGAGCAGGAGAAGCGGCTGCTTCGCGCACACAGCAGCGGAGCGGCAGCCCTACGCTCCGAAGCGCTGCTTCAGCCGAAAGACGCCGGCCACCGGCGCTTGGCTTCGGACAGCTCCGGAGAGCCGTAGTGTGCGTCTGCAACTAGACTGCATCATAGCGAAAAGCTTTGGCAGTGTGTCTCGCAGGGAGATAGCTTAGGAGCGCAGCGCACTTATGCCTCCCTTGTCCAGAAACACGATTTTACTGCACACTCCAAAAACAGTACTCTTCCCAGGGCAATATATAAGCTGTTTTCTGACGGCCGTGATCTTTCGATTACTCTTGCCCAGCTCGTTGTTGTAACGTGCACATGCCGTCCTGGAATTCAGTGCACAGTGAAAGCAATCGCAAAAGTCCAGCAGCTGCTGACTCCCAAACACAAGGCGCTGGCTATGTTCTTGCTACTCGACGACTCAACGCAGCCCTTCATTTCTGCAGTTGCCATCGAGGTCTCTGCATGTCGGAGACTGAGAGGACGAGCACGAGTTTCCCAGGAGGGGCTGCATCAGGAGGAATTCAAAACTCAGGGAATTTGCCCTGGAACACCTTCCATAAGGATGCTAGAAGGGAATTGAAGAGGCAGGCGAGCGGCCACCACCGTCCTCTAGCAGTCCTTAGTGTGCGCGCAGAAGCCCGGTGCTCTGCGGCTTCGTTCTTCGCCCTCGTGCAAGCTACCGCTCTGTCCGGCTCCCGGAGCAGGAGAAGCGGCTGCTTCGCGCACACAGCAGCGGAGCGGCAGCCCTTCGCTCCGAAGCGCTGCTTCAGCCGAAAGACGCCGGCCACCGGCGCTTGGCTTCGGACAGCACCGGAGAGCCGTAGTGTGCGTCTGCACTAGACTGCATGATAGCGATAAGCTTTGGCAGTGTGTCTCGCAGGGAGATAGCTTAGGAGCGCAGCGCACTTATGCCTCCCTTGTCCAGAAACACGATTTTACTGCACACTCCAAAAACAGTACTCTTCCCAGGGCAATATATAAGCTGCTTTCTGATGGCCGTGATCTTTCGATTACTCTTGCGCAGCTCGTTGTTTTAACGTGCACGTGCCGTCCTGGCATTCAGTGCACAGTGAAAGCAATCGCAAAAGTCCAGCAGCTGCTGACTCCCAAACACAAGGCGCTGGCTATGTTCTTGCTTCTCCACACTTCAACAGAGTCCTTCATTTCTGCAGCTGCCATCGAGTTTTCTGCATCTCGAGCCTTCTGGGACGAGCACCAATTTCCCAGGAGGGGCTGCATCAGGACGAAGTCAAAACCCAGGAAAGTTGTCTCGGAACACCTTCAATAAAGCATGCCAGCAGTGCATTGAAAAGGCAGGGAGCTTTAGCCACCGTCCTCTAGCAGTCGCAAGGCTGTGCACACAATGTCGTCTCCCTGCGGCAACGTTCTTCACCCTCCTGCAAGCTACCGCTCTGTCCGGCTCCCGGAGCAGGAGAAGCGGCTGCTTCGCGCACACAACAGCGGAGCGGCAGCCCTACGCTCCGAAGCGCTGCTTCAGCCGAAAGACGCCGGCCACCGGCGCTTGGCTTCGGACAGCTCCGGAGAGCCGTAGTGTGCGTCTGCACTAGACTGCATCGTAGCGAAAAGCTTTGGCAGTGTGTCTCGCAGGGAGATAGCTTAGGAGCGCAGCGCACTTATGCCTCCCTTGTCCAGAAACACGATTTTACTGCACACTCCAAAAACAGTACTCTTCCCAGGGCAATATGCCAGATGCTCTCTGATGCCCGTGCTCCCTTCCTACTCTTGCCCAGCTCGTTGTTGTAACGTGCACATGCCGTCCTGGAATTCAGTGCACAGTGAAAGCAATCGCAAAAGTCCAGCAGCTGCTGACTCCCAAACACAAGGCGCTGGCTATGTTCTTGCTACTCGACGACTCAACGCAGCCCTTCATTTCTGCAGTTGCCATCGAGGTCTCTGCATGTCGGAGACTCAGAGGACGAGCACGAGTTTCCCACGAGGGGCTGCATCAAGAGGAATTCAAAACTCAGGGAATTTGCCCTGGAACACCTTCCATAAGGATGCTAGAAGGGAATTGAAGAGGCAGGCGAGCGGCCACCACGGTCCTCTAGCAGTCCTTCGGGTGCGCGCAGAAGCCCGGTGCTCTGCGGCTTCGTTCTTCGCCCTCGTGCAAGCTACCGCTCTGTCCGGCTCCCGGAGCAGGAGAAGCGGCTGCTTCGCGCACACAGCAGCGGAGCGGCAGCCGTAGGCTCCGAAGAGCTGCTTCAGCCGAAAGACGCCGGCCACCGGCGCTTGGCTTCGGACAGCTCCGGAGAGCCGTAGTGTGCGTCTGCACTAGACTGCATCATAGCGAAAAGCTTTGGCATTGTGTCTCGCAGAGAGATAGCTTAGGAGCGCAGCGCACTTATGCCTCCCTTGTCCAGAAACACGATTTTACTGCACACTCCAAAAACAGTACTCTTCCCAGGGCAATATATAAGCTGCTTTCTGATGGCCGTGATCTTTCGATTACTCTTGCGCAGCTCGTTGTTGCAGAGTGCACGTGCCTTCCTGGAATTCAGTGCACAGTGAAAGCAATCGCAAAAGTCCAGCAGCTGCTGACTCCCAAACACAAGGCGCTGGCTATGTTCTTGCTTCTCGACAACTCAACGCAGCCCTTCATTTCTGCAGTTGCCATCGAGGTCTCTGCATGTCGGAGACTCAGAGGACGAGCACGAGTTTCCCAGGAGGGGCTGCATCAGGAGGAATTCAAAACTCCAGAAAATTGTCCTGGAACACCTTCCATAAGGATGATAGAAGGGAATTGAAGAGGCAGGCGAGCGGCCACCTGGGTCCTCTAGCAGTCCTTCGGGTGTGCGCAAAAGCCCGGTGCTCTTCGGCTTCGTTCTTCGCCCCCGTACAAGCTACCGCTCTGTCCGGCTCCCGGAGCAGGAGAAGCGGCTGCTTCGCGCACACAACAGCGGAGCGGCAGCCCTACGCTCCGAAGCGCTGCTTCAGCCGAAAGACGCCGGCCACCGGCGCTTGGCTTCGGACAGCTCCGGAGAGCCGTAGTGTGCGTCTGCACTAGACTGCATCGTAGCGAAAAGCTTTGGCAGTGTGTCTCGCAGGGAGATAGCTTAGGAGCGCAGCGCACTTATGCCTCCCTTGTCCAGAAACACGATTTTACTGCACACTCCAAAAACAGTACTCTTCCCAGGGCAATATGCCAGATGCTCTCTGATGCCCGTGCTCCCTTCCTACTCTTGCCCAGCTCGTTGTTGTAACGTGCACATGCCGTCCTGGAATTCAGTGCACAGTGAAAGCAATCGCAAAAGTCCAGCAGCTGCTGACTCCCAAACACAAGGCGCTGGCTATGTTCTTGCTACTCGACGACTCAACGCAGCCCTTCATTTCTGCAGTTGCCATCGAGGTCTCTGCATGTCGGAGACTGAGAGGACGAGCACGAGTTTCCCACGAGGGGCTGCATCAGGAGGAATTCAAAACTCAGGGAATTTGCCCTGGAACACCTTCCATAAGGATGCTAGAATGGAATTGAAGAGGCAGGCGAGCGGCCACCACGGTCCTCTAGCAGTCCTTAGGGTGCGCGCAGAAGCCCGGTGCTCTGCGGCAACGTTCTTCGCCCTCGTGCAAGCTACCGCTCTGTCCGGCTCCCGGAGCAGGAGAAGCGGCTGCTTCGCGCACACAGCAGCGGAGCGGCAGCCCTACGCTCCGAAGCGCTGCTTCAGCCGAAAGACGCCGGCCACCGGCGCTTGGCTTCGGACAGCTCCGGAGAGCCGTAGTGTGCGTCTGCACTAGACTGCATCATAGCGAAAAGCTTTGGCATTGTGTCTCGCAGAGAGATAGCTTAGGAGCGCAGCGCACTTATGCCTCCCTTGTCCAGAAACACGATTTTACTGCACACTCCAAAAACAGTACTCTTCCCAGGGCAATATATAAGCTGCTTTCTGACGGCCGTGATCTTTCGATTACTCTTGCGCAGCTCGTTGTTGCAGAGTGCACGTGCCTTCCTGGAATTCAGTGCACAGTGAAAGCAATCGCAAAAGTCCAGCAGCTGCTGACTCCCAAACACAAGGCGCTGGCTATGTTCTTGCTTCTCGACAACTCAACGCAGCCCTTCATTTCTGCAGTTGCCATCGAGGTCTCTGCATGTCGGAGACTCAGAGGACGAGCACGAGTTTCCCAGGAGGGGCTGCATCAGGAGGAATTCAAAACTCCAGAAAATTGTCCTGGAACACCTTCCATAAGGATGATAGAAGGGAATTGAAGAGGCAGGCGAGCGGCCACCTGGGTCCTCTAGCAGTCCTTCGGGTGTGCGCAAAAGCCCGGTGCTCTTCGGCTTCGTTCTTCGCCCCCGTACAAGCTACCGCTCTGTCCGGCTCCCGGAGCAGGAGAAGCGGCTGCTTCGCGCACACAACAGCGGAGCGGCAGCCCTACGCTCCGAAGCGCTGCTTCAGCCGAAAGACGCCGGCCACCGGCGCTTGGCTTCGGACAGCTCCGGAGAGCCGTAGTGTGCGTCTGCACTAGACTGCATCATAGCGAAAAGCTTTGGCATTGTGTCTCGCAGAGAGATAGCTTAGGAGCGCAGCGCACTTATGCCTCCCTTGTCCAGAAACACGGATTTGCTGCACACTCCAAAAACACTGCTCTTTCCATGGTACTATGTAAGCTGCTGTCTGACGCCCGTTCTCTTCTGCCCACTCTTGCCCAGCTGGTTGTTGCAGCGTGCACGTGCCTTCCTGGCATTCAGTGCACAGTGAAAGCAATCGCAAAAGTCCAGCAGCTGCTGACTCCCAAACACAAGGCGCTGGCTATGTTCTTGCTTCTCGACAACTCAACGCAGCCCTTCATTTCTGCAGTTGCCATCGAGGTCTCTGCATGTCGGAGACTCAGAGGACGAGCACGAGTTTCCCAGGAGGGGCTGCATCAGGAGGAATTCAAAACTCCAGAAAATTGTCCTGGAACACCTTCCATAAGGATGATAGAAGGGAATTGAAGAGGCAGGCGAGCGGCCACCTGGGTCCTCTAGCAGTCCTTCGGGTGTGCGCAAAAGACCGGTGCTCTTCGGCTTCGTTCTTCGCCCCCGTACAAGCTACCGCTCTGTCCGGCTCCCGGAGCAGGAGAAGCGGCTGCTTCGCGCACACAACAGCGGAGCGGCAGCCGTACGCTCCGAAGCGCTGCTTCAGCCGAAAGACGCCGGCCACCGGCGCTTGGCTTCGGAGAGCACCGGAGAGCCGTAGTGTGCGTCTGCACTAGACTGCATGATAGCGATAAGCTTTGGCAGTGTGTCTCGCAGGGAGATAGCTTAGGAGCGCAGCGCACTTATGCCTCCCTTGTCCAGAAACACGGATTTGCTGCACACTCCAAAAACACTGCTCTTTCCATGGTACTATGTAAGCTGCTGTCTGACGCCCGTTCTCTTCTGCCCACTCTTGCCCAGCTGGTTGTTGCAGCGTGCACGTGCCTTCCTGGCATTCAGTGCACAGTGAAAGCAATCGCAAAAGTCCAGCAGCTGCTGACTCCCAAACACAAGGCGCTTGTCTACGTTTTTGCTTCTCGACAACTCAACGCAAACCTTCATTTCTGCAGCTGCCATCGAGTTTTCTGCATCTCGAGCCTTCTGGGACGAGCACCAATTTCCCAAGAGGGGCTGCATCAGGACGAAGTCAAAACCCAGAAAAGTTGTCTCGGAACACCTTCAATAAAGCATGCCAGCAGTGCATTGAAAAGGCAGGGAGCTTTAGCCACCGTCCTCTAGCAGTCGCGAAGCTGTGCACACAATGTCGTCTGCCTGCGGCAACGTTCTTCGCCCTCGTGCAAGCTACCGCTCTGTCCGGCTCCCGGAGCAGGAGAAGCGGCTGCTTCGCGCACACAACAGCGGAGCGGCAGCCCTACGCTCCGAAGCGCTGCTTCAGCCGAAAGACGCCGGCCACCGGCGCTTGGCTTCGGACAGCTCCGGAGAGCCGTAGTGTGCGTCTGCAACTAGACTGCATCATAGCGAAAAGCTTTGGCAGTGTGTCTCGCAGGGAGATAGCTTAGGAGCGCAGCGCACTTATGCCTCCCTTGTCCAGAAACACGATTTTACTGCACACTCCAAAAACAGTACTCTTCCCAGGGCAATATATAAGCTGCTTTCTGACGGCCGTGATCTTTCGATTACTCTTGCGCAGCTCGTTGTTTTAACGTGCACGTGCCGTCCTGGCATTCAGTGCACAGTGAAAGCAATCGCAAAAGTCCAGCAGCTGCTGACTCCCAAACACAAGGCGCTGGCTATGTTCTTGCTTCTCCACACTTCAACAGAGTCCTTCATTTCTGCAGCTGCCATCGAGTTTTCTGCATCTCGAGCCTTCTGGGACGAGCACCAATTTCCCAAGAGGGGCTGCATCAGGACGAAGTCAAAACCCAGGAAAATTGTCTCGGAACACCTTCAATAAAGCATGCCAGCAGTGCATTGAAAAGGCAGGGAGCTTTAGCCACCGTCCTCTAGCAGTCGCAAGGCTGTGCACACAATGTCGTCTGCCTGCGGCAACGTTCTTCGCCCACGTGCAAGCTACCGCTCTGTCCGGCTCCCGGAGCAGGAGAAGCGGCTGCTTCGCGCACACAACAGCGGAGCGGCAGCCCTACGCTCCGAAGCGCTGCTTCAGCCGAAAGACGCCGGCCACCGGCGCTTGGCTTCGGACAGCTCCGGAGAGCCGTAGTGTGCGTCTGCACTAGACTGCATCATAGCGAAAAGCTTTGGCAGTGTGTCTCGCAGGGAGATAGCTTAGGAGCGCAGCGCACTTATGCCTCCCTTGTCCAGAAACACGGATTTGCTGCACACTCCAAAAACACTGCTCTTTCCATGGTACTATGTAAGCTGCTGTCTGACGCCCGTTCTCTTGTGCCCACTCTTGCCCAGCTGGTTGTTGCAGCGTGCACGTGCCTTCCTGGCATTCAGTGCACAGTGAAAGCAATCGCAAAAGTCCAGCAGCTGCTGACTCCCAAACACAAGGCGCTGGCTATGTTCTTGCTTCTCCACACTTCAACAGAGTCCTTCATTTCTGCAGCTGCCATCGAGTTTTCTGCATCTCGAGCCTTCTGGGACGAGCACCAATTTCCCAAGAGGGGCTGCATCAGGACGAAGTCAAAACCCAGGAAAATTGTCTCGGAACACCTTCAATAAAGCATGCCAGCAGTGCATTGAAAAGGCAGGGAGCTTTAGCCACCGTCCTCTAGCAGTCGCAAGGCTGTGCACACAATGTCGTCTCCCTGCGGCAACGTTCTTCGCCCTCGTACAAGCTACCGCTCTGTCCGGCTCCCGGAGCAGGAGAAGCGGCTGCTTCGCGCACACAGCAGCGGAGCGGCAGCCCTACGCTCCGAAGCGCTGCTTCAGCCGAAAGACGCCGGCCACCGGCGCTTGGCTTCGGACAGCTCCGGAGAGCCGTAGTGTGCGTCTGCAACTAGACTGCATCATAGCGAAAAGCTTTGGCAGTGTGTCTCGCAGGGAGATAGCTTAGGAGCGCAGCGCACTTATGCCTCCCTTGTCCAGAAACACGATTTTACTGCACACTCCAAAAACAGTACTCTTCCCAGGGCAATATATAAGCTGTTTTCTGACGGCCGTGATCTTTCGATTACTCTTGCCCAGCTCGTTGTTGTAACGTGCACATGCCGTCCTGGAATTCAGTGCACAGTGAAAGCAATCGCAAAAGTCCAGCAGCTGCTGACTCCCAAACACAAGGCGCTGGCTATGTTCTTGCTACTCGACGACTCAACGCAGCCCTTCATTTCTGCAGTTGCCATCGAGGTCTCTGCATGTCGGAGACTGAGAGGACGAGCACGAGTTTCCCAGGAGGGGCTGCATCAGGAGGAATTCAAAACTCAGGGAATTTGCCCTGGAACACCTTCCATAAGGATGCTAGAAGGGAATTGAAGAGGCAGGCGAGCGGCCACCACGGTCCTCTAGCAGTCCTTAGTGTGCGCGCAGAAGCCCGGTGCTCTGCGGCTTCGTTCTTCGCCCTCGTGCAAGCTACCGCTCTGTCCGGCTCCCGGAGCAGGAGAAGCGGCTGCTTCGCGCACACAACAGCGGAGCGGCAGCCGTACGCTCCGAAGCGCTGCTTCAGCCGAAAGACGCCGGCCACCGGCGCTTGGCTTCGGACAGCTCCGGAGAGCCGTAGTGTGCGTCTGCACTAGACTGCATCATAGCGAAAAGCTTTGGCAGTGTGTCTCGCAGGGAGATAGCTTAGGAGCGCAGCGCACTTATGCCTCCCTTGTCCAGAAACACGATTTTACTGCACACTCCAAAAACAGTACTCTTCCCAGGGCAATATATAAGCTGCTTTCTGACGGCCGTGATCTTTCGATTACTCTTGCCCAGCTCGTTGTTTTAACGTGCACGTGCCGTCCTGGCATTCAGTGCACAGTGAAAGCAATCGCAAAAGTCCAGCAGCTGCTGACTCCCAAACACAAGGCGCTGGCTATGTTCTTGCTTCTCGACAACTCAACGCAGCCCTTCATTTCTGCAGCTGCCATCGAGTTCTCTGCATCTCGAGCCTTCGGAAACGAGCACGAGTTTCCCAGGAGGGGCTTCATCAGGACGAAGTCAAAACCCAGGAAAATTGTCTCGGAGCACCTTCAATAAAGCATGCCAGCAGTGCATTGAAAAGGCAGGGAGCTTTAGCCACCGTCCTCTAGCAGTCGCAAGGCTGTGCACACAATGTCGTCTGCCTGCGGCAACGTTCTTCGCCCACGTGCAAGCTACCGCTCTGTCCGGCTCCCGGAGCAGGAGAAGCGGCTGCTTCGCGCACACAACAGCGGAGCGGCAGTCCTACGCTCCGAAGCGCTGCTTCAGCCGAAAGACGCCGGCCACCGGCGCTTGGCTTCGGACAGCACCGGAGAGCCGTAGTGTGCGTCTGCACTAGACTGCATGATAGCGATAAGCTTTGGCAGTGTGTCTCGCAGGGAGATAGCTTAGGAGCGCAGCGCACTTATGCCTCCCTTGTCCAGAAACACGGATTTGCTGCACACTCCAAAAACACTGCTCTTTCCATGGTACTATGTAAGCTGCTGTCTGACGCCCGTTCTCTTGTGCCCACTCTTGCCCAGCTGGTTGTTGCAGCGTGCACGTGCCTTCCTGGCATTCAGTGCACAGTGAAAGCAATCGCAAAAGTCCAGCAGCTGCTGACTCCCAAACACAAGGCGCTGGCTATGTTCTTGCTTCTCCACACTTCAACAGAGTCCTTCATTTCTGCAGCTGCCATCGAGTTTTCTGCATCTCGAGCCTTCTGGGACGAGCACCAATTTCCCAAGAGGGGCTGCATCAGGACGAAGTCAAAACCCAGGAAAGTTGTCTCGGAACACCTTCAAAAAAGCATGCCAGCAGTGCATTGAAAAGGCAGGGAGCTTTAGCCACCGTCCTCTAGCAGTCGCAAGGCTGTGCACACAATGTCGTCTGCCTGCGGCAACGTTCTTCGCCCACGTGCAAGCTACCGCTCTGTCCGGCTCCCGGAGCAGGAGAAGCGGCTGCTTCGTGCACACAACAGCGGAGCGGCAGCCCTACGCTCCGAAGCGCTGCTTCAGCCGAAAGACGCCGGCCACCGGCGCTTGGCTTCGGACAGCACCGGAGAGCCGTAGTGTGCGTCTGCACTAGACTGCATGATAGCGATAAGCTTTGGCAGTGTGTCTCGCAGGGAGATAGCTTAGGAGCGCAGCGCACTTATGCCTCCCTTGTCCAGAAACACGGATTTGCTGCACACTCCAAAAACACTGCTCTTTCCATGGTACTATGTAAGCTGCTGTCTGACGCCCGTTCTCTTGTGCCCACTCTTGCCCAGCTGGTTGTTGCAGCGTGCACGTGCCTTCCTGGCATTCAGTGCACAGTGAAAGCAATCGCAAAAGTCCAGCAGCTGCTGACTCCCAAACACAAGGCGCTGGCTATGTTCTTGCTTCTCCACACTTCAACAGAGTCCTTCATTTCTGCAGCTGCCATCGAGTTTTCTGCATCTCGAGCATTCTGGGACGAGCACCAATTTCCCAAGAGGGGCTGCATCAGGACGAAGTCAAAACCCAGGAAAGTTGTCTCGGAACACCTTCAATAAAGCATGCCAGCAGTGCATTGAAAAGGCAGGGAGCTTTAGCCACCGTCCTCTAGCAGTCGCAAGGCTGTGCACACAATGTCGTCTCCCTGCGGCAACGTTCTTCGCCCTCGTACAAGCTACCGCTCTGTCCGGCTCCCGGAGCAGGAGAAGCGGCTGCTTCGCGCACACAGCAGCGGAGCGGCAGCCCTACGCTCCGAAGCGCTGCTTCAGCCGAAAGACGCCGGCCACCGGCGCTTGGCTTCGGACAGCTCCGGAGAGCCGTAGTGTGCGTCTGCAACTAGACTGCATCATAGCGAAAAGCTTTGGCAGTGTGTCTCGCAGGGAGATAGCTTAGGAGCGCAGCGCACTTATGCCTCCCTTGTCCAGAAACACGATTTTACTGCACACTCCAAAAACAGTACTCTTCCCAGGGCAATATATAAGCTGTTTTCTGACGGCCGTGATCTTTCGATTACTCTTGCCCAGCTCGTTGTTGTAACGTGCACATGCCGTCCTGGAATTCAGTGCACAGTGAAAGCAATCGCAAAAGTCCAGCAGCTGCTGACTCCCAAACACAAGGCGCTGGCTATGTTCTTGCTACTCGACGACTCAACGCAGCCCTTCATTTCTGCAGTTGCCATCGAGGTCTCTGCATGTCGGAGACTGAGAGGACGAGCACGAGTTTCCCAGGAGGGGCTGCATCAGGAGGAATTCAAAACTCAGGGAATTTGCCCTGGAACACCTTCCATAAGGATGCTAGAAGGGAATTGAAGAGGCAGGCGAGCGGCCACCACCGTCCTCTAGCAGTCCTTAGTGTGCGCGCAGAAGCCCGGTGCTCTGCGGCTTCGTTCTTCGCCCTCGTGCAAGCTACCGCTCTGTCCGGCTCCCGGAGCAGGAGAAGCGGCTGCTTCGCGCACACAGCAGCGGAGCGGCAGCCGTACGCTCCGAAGCGCTGCTTCAGCCGAAAGACGCCGGCCACCGGCGCTTGGCTTCGGACAGCACCGGAGAGCCGTAGTGTGCGTCTGCACTAGACTGCATGATAGCGAAAAGCTTTGGCAGTGTGTCTCGCAGGGAGATAGCTTAGGAGCGCAGCGCACTTATGCCTCCCTTGTCCAGAAACACGATTTTACTGCACACTCCAAAAACAGTACTCTTCCCAGGGCAATATATAAGCTGCTTTCTGATGGCCGTGATCTTTCGATTACTCTTGCGCAGCTCGTTGTTTTAACGTGCACGTGCCGTCCTGGCATTCAGTGCACAGTGAAAGCAATCGCAAAAGTCCAGCAGCTGCTGACTCCCAAACACAAGGCGCTGGCTATGTTCTTGCTTCTCCACACTTCAACAGAGTCCTTCATTTCTGCAGCTGCCATCGAGTTTTCTGCATCTCGAGCCTTCTGGGACGAGCACCAATTTCCCAAGAGGGGCTGCATCAGGACGAAGTCAAAACCCAGGAAAATTGTCTCGGAACACCTTCAATAAAGCATGCCAGCAGTGCATTGAAAAGGCAGGGAGCTTTAGCCACCGTCCTCTAGCAGTCGCAAGGCTGTGCACACAATGTCGTCTGCCTGCGGCAACGTTCTTCGCCCACGTGCAAGCTACCGCTCTGTCCGGCTCCCGGAGCAGGAGAAGCGGCTGCTTCGCGCACACAACAGCGGAGCGGCAGCCCTACGCTCCGAAGCGCTGCTTCAGCCGAAAGACGCCGGCCACCGGCGCTTGGCTTCGGACAGCACCGGAGAGCCGTAGTGTGCGTCTGCACTAGACTGCATGATAGCGATAAGCTTTGGCAGTGTGTCTCGCAGGGAGATAGCTTAGGAGCGCAGCGCACTTATGCCTCCCTTGTCCAGAAACACGGATTTGCTGCACACTCCAAAAACACTGCTCTTTCCATGGTACTATGTAAGCTGCTGTCTGACGCCCGTTCTCTTGTGCCCACTCTTGCCCAGCTGGTTGTTGCAGCGTGCACGTGCCTTCCTGGCATTCAGTGCACAGTGAAAGCAATCGCAAAAGTCCAGCAGCTGCTGACTCCCAAACACAAGGCGCTGGCTATGTTCTTGCTTCTCCACACTTCAACAGAGTCCTTCATTTCTGCAGCTGCCATCGAGTTTTCTGCATCTCGAGCCTTCTGGGACGAGCACCAATTTCCCAAGAGGGGCTGCATCAGGACGAAGTCAAAACCCAGGAAAATTGTCTCGGAACACCTTCAATAAAGCATGCCAGCAGTGCATTGAAAAGGCAGGGAGCTTTAGCCACCGTCCTCTAGCAGTCGCAAGGCTGTGCACACAATGTCGTCTGCCTGCGGCAACGTTCTTCGCCCACGTGCAAGCTACCGCTCTGTCTGGCTCCCGGAGCAGGAGAAGCGGCTGCTTCGCGCACACAACAGCGGAGCGGCAGCCCTACGCTCCGAAGCGCTGCTTCAGCCGAAAGACGCCGGCCACCGGCGCTTGGCTTCGGACAGCACCGGAGAGCCGTAGTGTGCGTCTGCACTAGACTGCATGATAGCGATAAGCTTTGGCAGTGTGTCTCGCAGGGAGATAGCTTAGGAGCGCAGCGCACTTATGCCTCCCTTGTCCAGAAACACGGATTTGCTGCACACTCCAAAAACACTGCTCTTTCCATGGTACTATGTAAGCTGCTGTCTGACGCCCGTTCTCTTGTGCCCACTCTTGCCCAGCTGGTTGTTGCAGCGTGCACGTGCCTTCCTGGCATTCAGTGCACAGTGAAAGCAATCGCAAAAGTCCAGCAGCTGCTGACTCCCAAACACAAGGCGCTGGCTATGTTCTTGCTTCTCCACACTTCAACAGAGTCCTTCATTTCTGCAGCTGCCATCGAGTTTTCTGCATCTCGAGCCTTCTGGGACGAGCACCAATTTCCCAAGAGGGGCTGCATCAGGACGAAGTCAAAACCCAGGAAAATTGTCTCGGAACACCTTCAATAAAGCATGCCAGCAGTGCATTGAAAAGGCAGGGAGCTTTAGCCACCGTCCTCTAGCAGTCGCAAGGCTGTGCACACAATGTCGTCTCCCTGCGGCAACGTTCTTCGCCCTCGTACAAGCTACCGCTCTGTCCGGCTCCCGGAGCAGGAGAAGCGGCTGCTTCGCGCACACAGCAGCGGAGCGGCAGCCCTACGCTCCGAAGCGCTGCTTCAGCCGAAAGACGCCGGCCACCGGCGCTTGGCTTCGGACAGCTCCGGAGAGCCGTAGTGTGCGTCTGCAACTAGACTGCATCATAGCGAAAAGCTTTGGCAGTGTGTCTCGCAGGGAGATAGCTTAGGAGCGCAGCGCACTTATGCCTCCCTTGTCCAGAAACACGATTTTACTGCACACTCCAAAAACAGTACTCTTCCCAGGGCAATATATAAGCTGTTTTCTGACGGCCGTGATCTTTCGATTACTCTTGCCCAGCTCGTTGTTGTAACGTGCACATGCCGTCCTGGAATTCAGTGCACAGTGAAAGCAATCGCAAAAGTCCAGCAGCTGCTGACTCCCAAACACAAGGCGCTGGCTATGTTCTTGCTACTCGACGACTCAACGCAGCCCTTCATTTCTGCAGTTGCCATCGAGGTCTCTGCATGTCGGAGACTGAGAGGACGAGCACGAGTTTCCCAGGAGGGGCTGCATCAGGAGGAATTCAAAACTCAGGGAATTTGCCCTGGAACACCTTCCATAAGGATGCTAGAAGGGAATTGAAGAGGCAGGCGAGCGGCCACCACCGTCCTCTAGCAGTCCTTAGTGTGCGCGCAGAAGCCCGGTGCTCTGCGGCTTCGTTCTTCGCCCTCGTGCAAGCTACCGCTCTGTCCGGCTCCCGGAGCAGGAGAAGCGGCTGCTTCGCGCACACAGCAGCGGAGCGGCAGCCCTTCGCTCCGAAGCGCTGCTTCAGCCGAAAGACGCCGGCCACCGGCGCTTGGCTTCGGACAGCACCGGAGAGCCGTAGTGTGCGTCTGCACTAGACTGCATCATAGCGAAAAGCTTTGGCAGTGTGTCTCGCAGGGAGATAGCTTAGGAGCGCAGCGCACTTATGCCTCCCTTGTCCAGAAACACGATTTTACTGCACACTCCAAAAACAGTACTCTTCCCAGGGCAATATATAAGCTGCTTTCTGATGGCCGTGATGTTTCGATTACTCTTGCGCAGCTCGTTGTTTTAACGTGCACGTGCCGTCCTGGCATTCAGTGCACAGTGAAAGCAATCGCAAAAGTCCAGCAGCTGCTGACTCCCAAACACAAGGCGCTGGCTATGTTCTTGCTTCTCGACAACTCAACGCAGCCCTTCATTTCTGCAGTTGCCATCGAGGTCTCTGCATGTCGGAGACTGAGAGGACGAGCACGAGTTTCCCAGGAGGGGCTGCATCAGGAGGAATTCAAAACTCCAGAAAATTGTCCTGGAACACCTTCCATAAGGATGCTAGAAGGGAATTGAAGAGGCAGGCGAGCGGCCACCTGGGCCCTCTAGCAGTCCTTCGGGTGTGCGCAAAAGCCCGGTGCTCTTCGGCTTCGTGCAAGCTACCGCTCTGTCCGGCTCCCGGAGCAGGAGAAGCGGCTGCTTCGCGCACACAACAGCGGAGCGGCAGCCGTACGCTCCGAAGCGCTGCTTCAGCCGAAAGACGCCGGCCACCGGCGCTTGGCTTCGGACAGCACCGGAGAGCCGTAGTGTGCGTCTGCACTAGACTGCATGATAGCGATAAGCTTTGGCAGTGTGTCTCGCAGGGAGATAGCTTAGGAGCGCAGCGCACTTATGCCTCCCTTGTCCAGAAACACGGATTTGCTGCACACTCCAAAAACACTGCTCTTTCCATGGTACTATGTAAGCTGCTGTCTGACGCCCGTTCTCTTCTGCCCACTCTTGCCCAGCTGGTTGTTGCAGCGTGCACGTGCCTTCCTGGCATTCAGTGCACAGTGAAAGCAATCGCAAAAGTCCAGCAGCTGCTGACTCCCAAACACAAGGCGCTTGTCTACGTTTTTGCTTCTCGACAACTCAACGCAAACCTTCATTTCTGCAGCTGCCATCGAGTTTTCTGCATCTCGAGCCTTCTGGGACGAGCACAAATTTCCCAGGAGGGGCTGCATCAGGACGAAGTCAAAACCCAGGAAAGTTGTCTCGGAACACCTTCAATAAAGCATGCCAGCAGTGCATTGAAAAGGCAGGGAGCTTTAGCCACCGTCGTCTAGCAGTCGCAAGGCTGTGCACACAATGTCGTCTGCCTGCGGCAACGTTCTTCGCCCTCGTGCAAGCTACCGCTCTGTCCGGCTCCCGGAGCAGGAGAAGCGGCTGCTTCGCGCACACAACAGCGGAGCGGCAGCCCTTCGCTCCGAAGCGCTGCTTCAGCCGAAAGACGCCGGCCACCGGCGCTTGGCTTCGGACAGCTCCGGAGAGCCGTAGTGTGCGTCTGCACTAGACTGCATCGTAGCGAAAAGCTTTGGCAGTGTGTCTCGCAGGGAGATAGCTTAGGAGCGCAGCGCACTTATGCCTCCCTTGTCCAGAAACACGATTTTACTGCACACTCCAAAAACAGTACTCTTCCCAGGGCAATATATAAGCTGCTTTCTGACGGCCGTGATCTTTCGATTACTACTCTTGCCCAGCTCGTTGTTTTAACGTGCACATGCCGTCCTGGCATTCAGTGCACAGTGAAGGCAATCGCAAAAGTCCAGCAGCTGCTGACTCCCAAACACAAGGCGCTGGCTATGTTCTTGCTTCTCGACAACTCAACGCAGCCCTTCATTTCTGCAGTTGCCATCGAGGTCTCTGCATGTCGGAGACTCAGAGGACGAGCACGAGTTTCCCAGGAGGGGCTGCATCAGGAGGAATTCAAAACTCCAGAAAATTGTCCTGGAACACCTTCCATAAGGATGCTAGAAGGGAATTGAAGAGGCAGGCGAGCGGCCACCTGGGTCCTCTAGCAGTCCTTCGGGTGTGCGCAAAAGCCCGGTGCTCTTCGGCTTCGTTCTTCGCCCCCGTACAAGCTACCGCTCTGTCCGGCTCCCGGAGCAGGAGAAGCGGCTGCTTCGCGCACACAACAGCGGAGCGGCAGCCCTACGCTCCGAAGCGCTGCTTCAGCCGAAAGACGCCGGCCACCGGCGCTTGGCTTCGGACAGCACCGGAGAGCCGTAGTGTGCGTCTGCACTAGACTGCATGATAGCGATAAGCTTTGGCAGTGTGTCTCGCAGGGAGATAGCTTAGGAGCGCAGCGCACTTATGCCTCCCTTGTCCAGAAACACGGATTTGCTGCACACTCCAAAAACACTGCTCTTTCCATGGTACTATGTAAGCTGCTGTCTGACGCCCGTTCTCTTGTGCCCACTCTTGCCCAGCTGGTTGTTGCAGCGTGCACGTGCCTTCCTGGCATTCAGTGCACAGTGAAAGCAATCGCAAAAGTCCAGCAGCTGCTGACTCCCAAACACAAGGCGCTTGTCTACGTTTTTGCTTCTCGACAACTCAACGCAAACCTTCATTTCTGCAGCTGCCATCGAGTTTTCTGCATCTCGAGCCTTCTGAGACGAGCACCAATTTCCCAGGAGGGGCTGCATCAGGACGAAGTCAAAACCCAGAAAAGTTGTCTCGGAACACCTTCAATAAAGCATGCCAGCAGTGCATTGAAAAGGCAGGTAGCTTTAGCCACCGTCCTCTAGCAGTCGCGAAGCTGTGCACACAATGTCGTCTGCCTGCGGCAACGTTCTTCGCCCTCGTGCAAGCTACCGCTCTGTCCGGCTCCCGGAGCAGGAGAAGCGGCTGCTTCGCGCACACAACAGCGGAGCGGCAGCCCTACGCTCCGAAGCGCTGCTTCAGCCGAAAGACGCCGGCCACCGGCGCTTGGCTTCGGACAGCTGCGGAGAGCCGTAGTGTGCGTCTGCAACTAGACTGCATCATAGCGAAAAGCTTTGGCAGTGTGTCTCGCAGGGAGATAGCTTAGGAGCGCAGCGCACTTATGCCTCCCTTGTCCAGAAACACGATTTTACTGCACACTCCAAAAACAGTACTCTTCCCAGGGCAATATATAAGCTGCTTTCTGACGGCCGTGATCTTTCGATTACTCTTGCGCAGCTCGTTGTTTTAACGTGCACATGCCGTCCTGGCATTCAGTGCACAGTGAAAGCAATCGCAAAAGTCCAGCAGCTGCTGACTCCCAAACACAAGGCGCTGGCTATGTTCTTGCTTCTCCACACTTCAACAGAGTCCTTCATTTCTGCAGCTGCCATCGAGTTTTCTGCATCTCGAGCCTTCTGGGACGAGCACCAATTTCCCAGGAGGGGCTGCATCAGGACGAAGTCAAAACCCAGGAAAGTTGTCTCGGAACACCTTCAATAAAGCATGCCAGCAGTGCATTGAAAAGGCAGGGAGCTTTAGCCACCGTCCTCTAGCAGTCGCAAGGCTGTGCACACAATGTCGTCTGCCTGCGGCAACGTTCTTCGCCCACGTGCAAGCTACCGCTCTGTCCGGCTCCCGGAGCAGGAGAAGCGGCTGCTTCGCGCACACAACAGCGGAGCGGCAGCCCTACGCTCCGAAGCGCTGCTTCAGCCGAAAGACGCCGGCCACCGGCGCTTGGCTTCGGAGAGCACCGGAGAGCCGTAGTGTGCGTCTGCACTAGACTGCATGATAGCGATAAGCTTTGGCAGTGTGTCTCGCAGGGAGATAGCTTAGGAGCGCAGCGCACTTATGCCTCCCTTGTCCAGAAACACGGATTTGCTGCACACTCCAAAAACACTGCTCTTTCCATGGTACTATGTAAGCTGCTGTCTGACGCCCGTTCTCTTGTGCCCACTCTTGCCCAGCTGGTTGTTGCAGCGTGCACGTGCCTTCCTGGCATTCAGTGCACAGTGAAAGCAATCGCAAAAGTCCAGCAGCTGCTGACTCCCAAACACAAGGCGCTGGCTATGTTCTTGCTTCTCCACACTTCAACAGAGTCCTTCATTTCTGCAGCTGCCATCGAGTTTTCTGCATCTCGAGCCTTCTGGGACGAGCACCAATTTCCCAAGAGGGGCTGCATCAGGACGAAGTCAAAACCCAGGAAAATTGTCTCGGAACACCTTCAATAAAGCATGCCAGCAGTGCATTGAAAAGGCAGGGAGCTTTAGCCACCGTCCTCTAGCAGTCGCAAGGCTGTGCACACAATGTCGTCTCCCTGCGGCAACGTTCTTCGCCCTCGTACAAGCTACCGCTCTGTCCGGCTCCCGGAGCAGGAGAAGCGGCTGCTTCGCGCACACAGCAGCGGAGCGGCAGTCCTACGCTCCGAAGCGCTGCTTCAGCCGAAAGACGCCGGCCACCGGCGCTTGGCTTCGGACAGCTCCGGAGAGCCGTAGTGTGCGTCTGCACTAGACTGCATCATAGCGAAAAGCTTTGGCAGTGTGTCTCGCAGGGAGATAGCTTAGGAGCGCAGCGCACTTATGCCTCCCTTGTCCAGAAACACGATTTTACTGCACACTCCAAAAACAGTACTCTTCCCAGGGCAATATATAAGCTGCTTTCTGACGGCCGTGATCTTTCGATTACTCTTGCCCAGCTCGTTGTTTTAACGTGCACATGCCGTCCTGGCATTCAGTGCACAGTGAAAGCAATCGCAAAAGTCCAGCAGCTGCTGACTCCCAAACACAAGGCGCTGGCTATGTTCTTGCTTCTCGACAACTCAACGCAGCCCTTCATTTCTGCAGTTGCCATCGAGGTCTCTGCATGTCGGAGACTCAGAGGACGAGCACGAGTTTCCCAGGAGGGGCTGCATCAGGAGGAATTCAAAACTCCAGAAAATTGTCCTGGAACACCTTCCATAAGGATGATAGAAGGGAATTGAAGAGGCAGGCGAGCGGCCACCTGGGTCCTCTAGCAGTCCTTCGGGTGTGCGCAAAAGCCCGGTGCTCTTCGGCTTCGTTCTTCGCCCCCGTACAAGCTACCGCTCTGTCCGGCTCCCGGAGCAGGAGAAGCGGCTGCTTCGCGCACACAACAGCGGAGCGGCAGCCCTACGCTCCGAAGCGCTGCTTCAGCCGAAAGACGCCGGCCACCGGCGCTTGGCTTCGGACAGCTCCGGAGAGCCGTAGTGTGCGTCTGCACTAGACTGCATCGTAGCGAAAAGCTTTGGCAGTGTGTCTCGCAGGGAGATAGCTTAGGAGCGCAGCGCACTTATGCCTCCCTTGTCCAGAAACACGATTTTACTGCACACTCCAAAAACAGTACTCTTCCCAGGGCAATATGCCAGATGCTCTCTGATGCCCGTGCTCCCTTCCTACTCTTGCCCAGCTCGTTGTTGTAACGTGCACATGCCGTCCTGGAATTCAGTGCACAGTGAAAGCAATCGCAAAAGTCCAGCAGCTGCTGACTCCCAAACACAAGGCGCTGGCTATGTTCTTGCTACTCGACGACTCAACGCAGCCCTTCATTTCTGCAGTTGCCATCGAGGTCTCTGCATGTCGGAGACTGAGAGGACGAGCACGAGTTTCCCACGAGGGGCTGCATCAGGAGGAATTCAAAACTCAGGGAATTTGCCCTGGAACACCTTCCATAAGGATGCTAGAATGGAATTGAAGAGGCAGGCGAGCGGCCACCACGGTCCTCTAGCAGTCCTTAGGGTGCGCGCAGAAGCCCGGTGCTCTGCGGCAACGTTCTTCGCCCTCGTGCAAGCTACCGCTCTGTCCGGCTCCCGGAGCAGGAGAAGCGGCTGCTTCGCGCACACAGCAGCGGAGCGGCAGCCATACGCTCCGAAGCGCTGCTTCAGCCGAAAGACGCCGGCCACCGGCGCTTGGCTTCGGACAGCTCCGGAGAGCCGTAGTGTGCGTCTGCACTAGACTGCATCATAGCGAAAAGCTTTGGCATTGTGTCTCGCAGAGAGATAGCTTAGGAGCGCAGCGCACTTATGCCTCCCTTGTCCAGAAACACGATTTTACTGCACACTCCAAAAACAGTACTCTTCCCAGGGCAATATATAAGCTGCTTTCTGACGGCCGTGATCTTTCGATTACTCTTGCGCAGCTCGTTGTTGCAGCGTGCACGTGCCTTCCTGGCATTCATTGCACAGTGAAAGCAATCGCAAAAGTCCAGCAGCTGCTGACTCCCAAACACAAGGCGCTGGCTATGTTCTTGCTTCTCGACAACTCAACGCAGCCCTTCATTTCTGCAGTTGCCATCGAGGTCTCTGCATGTCGGAGACTCAGAGGACGAGCACGAGTTTCCCAGGAGGGGCTGCATCAGGAGGAATTCAAAACTCCAGAAAATTGTCCTGGAACACCTTCCATAAGGATGATAGAAGGGAATTGAAGAGGCAGGCGAGCGGCCACCTGGGTCCTCTAGCAGTCCTTCGGGTGTGCGCAAAAGCCCGGTGCTCTTCGGCTTCGTTCTTCGCCCCCGTACAAGCTACCGCTCTGTCCGGCTCCCGGAGCAGGAGAAGCGGCTGCTTCGCGCACACAACAGCGGAGCGGCAGCCCTACGCTCCGAAGCGCTGCTTCAGCCGAAAGACGCCGGCCACCGGCGCTTGGCTTCGGACAGCACCGGAGAGCCGTAGTGTGCGTCTGCACTAGACTGCATGATAGCGATAAGCTTTGGCAGTGTGTCTCGCAGGGAGATAGCTTAGGAGCGCAGCGCACTTATGCCTCCCTTGTCCAGAAACACGGATTTGCTGCACACTCCAAAAACACTGCTCTTTCCATGGTACTATGTAAGCTGCTGTCTGACGCCCGTTCTCTTCTGCCCACTCTTGCCCAGCTGGTTGTTGCAGCGTGCACGTGCCTTCCTGGCATTCAGTGCACAGTGAAAGCAATCGCAAAAGTCCAGCAGCTGCTGACTCCCAAACACAAGGCGCTTGTCTACGTTTTTGCTTCTCGACAACTCAACGCAAACCTTCATTTCTGCAGCTGCCATCGAGTTTTCTGCATCTCGAGCCTTCTGGGACGAGCACCAATTTCCCAAGAGGGGCTGCATCAGGACGAAGTCAAAACCCAGAAAAGTTGTCTCGGAACACCTTCAATAAAGCATGCCAGCTGTGCATTGAAAAGGCAGGTAGCTTTAGCCACCGTCCTCTAGCAGTCGCGAAGCTGTGCACACAATGTCGTCTGCCTGCGGCAACGTTCTTCGCCCTCGTGCAAGCTACCGCTCTGTCCGGCTCCCGGAGCAGGAGAAGCGGCTGCTTCGCGCACACAACAGCGGAGCGGCAGCCCTACGCTCCGAAGCGCTGCTTCAGCCGAAAGACGCCGGCCACCGGCGCTTGGCTTCGGACAGCACCGGAGAGCCGTAGTGTGCGTCTGCAACTAGACTGCATCATAGCGAAAAGCTTTGGCAGTGTGTCTCGCAGGGAGATAGCTTAGGAGCGCAGCGCACTTATGCCTCCCTTGTCCAGAAACACGATTTTACTGCACACTCCAAAAACAGTACTCTTCCCAGGGCAATATATAAGCTGCTTTCTGACGGCCGTGATCTTTCGATTACTCTTGCGCAGCTCGTTGTTTTAACGTGCATGTGCCGTCCTGGCATTCAGTGCACAGTGAAAGCAATCGCAAAAGTCCAGCAGCTGCTGACTCCCAAACACAAGGCGCTGGCTATGTTCTTGCTTCTCCACACTTCAACAGAGTCCTTCATTTCTGCAGCTGCCATCGAGTTTTCTGCATCTCGAGCCTTCTGGGACGAGCACCAATTTCCCAGGAGGGGCTGCATCAGGACGAAGTCAAAACCCAGGAAAATTGTCTCGGAACACCTTCAATAAAGCATGCCAGCAGTGCATTGAAAAGGCAGGGAGCTTTAGCCACCGTCCTCTAGCAGTCGCAAGGCTGTGCACACAATGTCGTCTGCCTGCGGCAACGTTCTTCGCCCACGTGCAAGCTACCGCTCTGTCCGGCTCCCGGAGCAGGAGAAGCGGCTGCTTCGCGCACACAACAGCGGAGCGGCAGCCCTACGCTCCGAAGCGCTGCTTCAGCCGAAAGACGCCGGCCACCGGCGCTTGGCTTCGGACAGCACCGGAGAGCCGTAGTGTGCGTCTGCACTAGACTGCATGATAGCGATAAGCTTTGGCAGTGTGTCTCGCAGGGAGATAGCTTAGGAGCGCAGCGCACTTATGCCTCCCTTGTCCAGAAACACGGATTTGCTGCACACTCCAAAAACACTGCTCTTTCCATGGTACTATGTAAGCTGCTGTCTGACGCCCGTTCTCTTGTGCCCACTCTTGCCCAGCTGGTTGTTGCAGCGTGCACGTGCCTTCCTGGCATTCAGTGCACAGTGAAAGCAATCGCAAAAGTCCAGCAGCTGCTGACTCCCAAACACAAGGCGCTGGCTATGTTCTTGCTTCTCCACACTTCAACAGAGTCCTTCATTTCTGCAGCTGCCATCGAGTTTTCTGCATCTCGAGCCTTCTGGGACGAGCACCAATTTCCCAGGAGGGGCTGCATCAGGACGAAGTCAAAACCCAGGAAAGTTGTCTCGGAACACCTTCAATAAAGCATGCCAGCAGTGCATTGAAAAGGCAGGGAGCTTTAGCCACCGTCCTCTAGCAGTCGCAAGGCTGTGCACACAATGTCGTCTGCCTGCGGCAACGTTCTTCACCCTCGTGCAAGCTACCGCTCTGTCCGGCTCCCGGAGCAGGAGAAGCGGCTGCTTCGCGCACACAACAGCGGAGCGGCAGCCCTACGCTCCGAAGCGCTGCTTCAGCCGAAAGACGCCGGCCACCGGCGCTTGGCTTCGGACAGCTCCGGAGAGCCGTAGTGTGCGTCTGCACTAGACTGCATCGTAGCGAAAAGCTTTGGCAGTGTGTCTCGCAGGGAGATAGCTTAGGAGCGCAGCGCACTTATGCCTCCCTTGTCCAGAAACACGATTTTACTGCACACTCCAAAAACAGTACTCTTCCCAGGGCAATATATAAGCTGCTTTCTGACGGCCGTGATCTTTCGATTACTCTTGCCCAGCTCGTTGTTTTAACGTGCACATGCCGTCCTGGAATTCAGTGCACAGTGAAAGCAATCGCAAAAGTCCAGCAGCTGCTGACTCCCAAACACAAGGCGCTGGCTATGTTCTTGCTTCTCGACAACTCAACGCAGCCCTTCATTTCTGCAGTTGCCATCGAGGTCTCTGCATGTCGGAGACTCAGAGGACGAGCACGAGTTTCCCAGGAGGGGCTGCATCAGGAGGAATTCAAAACTCCAGAAAATTGTCCTGGAACACCTTCCATAAGGATGATAGAAGGGAATTGAAGAGGCAGGCGAGCGGCCACCATGGTCCTCTAGCAGTCCTTCGGGTGTGCGCAAAAGCCCGGTGCTCTTCGGCTTCGTTCTTCGCCCCCGTACAAGCTACCGCTCTGTCCGGCTCCCGGAGCAGGAGAAGCGGCTGCTTCGCGCACACAACAGCGGAGCGGCAGCCGTACGCTCCGAAGCGCTGCTTCAGCCGAAAGACGCCGGCCACCGGCGCTTGGCTTCGGACAGCACCGGAGAGCCGTAGTGTGCGTCTGCACTAGACTGCATGATAGCGATAAGCTTTGGCAGTGTGTCTCGCAGGGAGATAGCTTAGGAGCGCAGCGCACTTATGCCTCCCTTGTCCAGAAACACGGATTTGCTGCACACTCCAAAAACACTGCTCTTTCCATGGTACTATGTAAGCTGCTGTCTGACGCCCGTTCTCTTCTGCCCACTCTTGCCCAGCTGGTTGTTGCAGCGTGCACGTGCCTTCCTGGCATTCAGTGCACAGTGAAAGCAATCGCAAAAGTCCAGCAGCTGCTGACTCCCAAACACAAGGCGCTTGTCTACGTTTTTGCTTCTCGACAACTCAACGCAAACCTTCATTTCTGCAGCTGCCATCGAGTTTTCTGCATCTCGAGCCTTCTGAGATGAGCACCAATTTCCCAGGAGGGGCTGCATCAGGACGAAGTCAAAACCCAGAAAAGTTGTCTCGGAACACCTTCAATAAAGCATGCCAGCAGTGCATTGAAAAGGCAGGGAGCTTTAGCCACCGTCCTCTAGCAGTCGCGAAGCTGTGCACACAATGTCGTCTGCCTGCGGCAACGTTCTTCGCCCTCGTGCAAGCTACCGCTCTGTCCGGCTCCCGGAGCAGGAGAAGCGGCTGCTTCGCGCACACAACAGCGGAGCGGCAGCCCTACGCTCCGAAGCGCTGCTTCAGCCGAAAGACGCCGGCCACCGGCGCTTGGCTTCGGACAGCTGCGGAGAGCCGTAGTGTGCGTCTGCAACTAGACTGCATCATAGCGAAAAGCTTTGGCAGTGTGTCTCGCAGGGAGATAGCTTAGGAGCGCAGCGCACTTATGCCTCCCTTGTCCAGAAACACGATTTTACTGCACACTCCAAAAACAGTACTCTTCCCAGGGCAATATATAAGCTGCTTTCTGACGGCCGTGATCTTTCGATTACTCTTGCGCAGCTCGTTGTTTTAACGTGCACGTGCCGTCCTGGCATTCAGTGCACAGTGAAAGCAATCGCAGAAGTCCAGCAGCTGCTGACTCCCAAACACAAGGCGCTGGCTATGTTCTTGCTTCTCCACACTTCAACAGAGTCCTTCATTTCTGCAGCTGCCATCGAGTTTTCTGCATCTCGAGCCTTCTGGGACGAGCACCAATTTCCCAAGAGGGGCTGCATCAGGACGAAGTCAAAACCCAGGAAAGTTGTCTCGGAACACCTTCAATAAAGCATGCCAGCAGTGCATTGAAAAGGCAGGGAGCTTTAGCCACCGTCCTCTAGCAGTCGCAAGGCTGTGCACACAATGTCGTCTGCCTGCGGCAACGTTCTTCGCCCACGTGCAAGCTACCGCTCTGTCCGGCTCCCGGAGCAGGAGAAGCGGCTGCTTCGCGCACACAACAGCGGAGCGGCAGCCGTACGCTCCGAAGCGCTGCTTCAGCCGAAAGACGCCGGCCACCGGCGCTTGGCTTCGGACAGCACCGGAGAGCCGTAGTGTGCGTCTGCACTAGACTGCATGATAGCGATAAGCTTTGGCAGTGTGTCTCGCAGGGAGATAGCTTAGGAGCGCAGCGCACTTATGCCTCCCTTGTCCAGAAACACGGATTTGCTGCACACTCCAAAAACACTGCTCTTTCCATGGTACTATGTAAGCTGCTGTCTGACGCCCGTTCTCTTGTGCCCACTCTTGCCCAGCTGGTTGTTGCAGCGTGCACGTGCCTTCCTGGCATTCAGTGCACAGTGAAAGCAATCGCAAAAGTCCAGCAGCTGCTGACTCCCAAACACAAGGCGCTGGCTATGTTCTTGCTTCTCCACACTTCAACAGAGTCCTTCATTTCTGCAGCTGCCATCGAGTTTTCTGCATCTCGAGCCTTCTGGGACGAGCACCAATTTCCCAAGAGGGGCTGCATCAGGACGAAGTCAAAACCCAGGAAAATTGTCTCGGAACACCTTCAATAAAGCATGCCAGCAGTGCATTGAAAAGGCAGGGAGCTTTAGCCACCGTCCTCTAGCAGTCGCAAGGCTGTGCACACAATGTCGTCTGCCTGCGGCAACGTTCTTCGCCCACGTGCAAGCTACCGCTCTGTCCGGCTCCCGGAGCAGGAGAAGCGGCTGCTTCGCGCACACAACAGCGGAGCGGCAGCCCTACGCTCCGAAGCGCTGCTTCAGCCGAAAGACGCCGGCCACCGGCGCTTGGCTTCGGACAGCTCCGGAGAGCCGTAGTGTGCGTCTGCACTAGACTGCATCATAGCGAAAAGCTTTGGCAGTGTGTCTCGCAGGGAGATAGCTTAGGAGCGCAGCGCACTTATGCCTCCCTTGTCCAGAAACACGGATTTGCTGCACACTCCAAAAACACTGCTCTTTCCATGGTACTATGTAAGCTGCTGTCTGACGCCCGTTCTCTTGTGCCCACTCTTGCCCAGCTGGTTGTTGCAGCGTGCACGTGCCTTCCTGGCATTCAGTGCACAGTGAAAGCAATCGCAAAAGTCCAGCAGCTGCTGACTCCCAAACACAAGGCGCTGGCTATGTTCTTGCTTCTCCACACTTCAACAGAGTCCTTCATTTCTGCAGCTGCCATCGAGTTTTCTGCATCTCGAGCCTTCTGGGACGAGCACCAATTTCCCAAGAGGGGCTGCATCAGGACGAAGTCAAAACCCAGGAAAATTGTCTCGGAACACCTTCAATAAAGCATGCCAGCAGTGCATTGAAAAGGCAGGGAGCTTTAGCCACCGTCCTCTAGCAGTCGCAAGGCTGTGCACACAATGTCGTCTCCCTGCGGCAACGTTCTTCGCCCTCGTACAAGCTACCGCTCTGTCCGGCTCCCGGAGCAGGAGAAGCGGCTGCTTCGCGCACACAGCAGCGGAGCGGCAGCCCTACGCTCCGAAGCGCTGCTTCAGCCGAAAGACGCCGGCCACCGGCGCTTGGCTTCGGACAGCTCCGGAGAGCCGTAGTGTGCGTCTGCAACTAGACTGCATGATAGCGATAAGCTTTGGCAATGTGTCTCGCAGGGAGATAGCTTAGGAGCGCAGCGCACTTATGCCTCCCTTGTCCAGAAACACGATTTTACTGCACACTCCAAAAACAGTACTCTTCCCAGGGCAATATATAAGCTGTTTTCTGACGGCCGTGATCTTTCGATTACTCTTGCCCAGCTCGTTGTTGTAACGTGCACATGCCGTCCTGGAATTCAGTGCACAGTGAAAGCAATCGCAAAAGTCCAGCAGCTGCTGACTCCCAAACACAAGGCGCTGGCTATGTTCTTGCTACTCGACGACTCAACGCAGCCCTTCATTTCTGCAGTTGCCATCGAGGTCTCTGCATGTCGGAGACTGAGAGGACGAGCACGAGTTTCCCAGGAGGGGCTGCATCAGGAGGAATTCAAAACTCAGGGAATTTGCCCTGGAACACCTTCCATAAGGATGCTAGAAGGGAATTGAAGAGGCAGGCGAGCGGCCACCACCGTCCTCTAGCAGTCCTTAGTGTGCGCGCAGAAGCCCGGTGCTCTGCGGCTTCGTTCTTCGCCCTCGTGCAAGCTACCGCTCTGTCCGGCTCCCGGAGCAGGAGAAGCGGCTGCTTCGCGCACACAACAGCGGAGCGGCAGCCCTACGCTCCGAAGCGCTGCTTCAGCCGAAAGACGCCGGCCACCGGCGCTTGGCTTCGGACAGCTCCGGAGAGCCGTAGTGTGCGTCTGCACTAGACTGCATCATAGCGAAAAGCTTTGGCAGTGTGTCTCGCAGGGAGATAGCTTAGGAGCGCAGCGCACTTATGCCTCCCTTGTCCAGAAACACGATTTTACTGCACACTCCAAAAACAGTACTCTTCCCAGGGCAATATATAAGCTGCTTTCTGACGGCCGTGATCTTTCGATTACTCTTGCCCAGCTCGTTGTTTTAACGTGCACATGCCGTCCTGGAATTCAGTGCACAGTGAAAGCAATCGCAAAAGTCCAGCAGCTGCTGACTCCCAAACACAAGGCGCTGGCTATGTTCTTGCTTCTCGACAACTCAACGCAGCCCTTCATTTCTGCAGTTGCCATCGAGGTCTCTGCATGTCGGAGACTCAGAGGACGAGCACGAGTTTCCCAGGAGGGGCTGCATCAGGAGGAATTCAAAACTCCAGAAAATTGTCCTGGAACACCTTCCATAAGGATGATAGAAGGGAATTGAAGAGGCAGGCGAGCGGCCACCATGGTCCTCTAGCAGTCCTTCGGGTGTGCGCAAAAGCCCGGTGCTCTTCGGCTTCGTTCTTCGCCCCCGTACAAGCTACCGCTCTGTCCGGCTCCCGGAGCAGGAGAAGCGGCTGCTTCGCGCACACAACAGCGGAGCGGCAGCCCTACGCTCCGAAGCGCTGCTTCAGCCGAAAGACGCCGGCCACCGGCGCTTGGCTTCGGACAGCTCCGGAGAGCCGTAGTGTGCGTCTGCACTAGACTGAATCATAGCGAAAAGCTTTGACAGTGTGTCTCGCAGAGAGATAGCTTAGGAGCGCAGCGCACTTATGCCTCCCTTGTCCAGAAACACGATTTTACTGCACACTCCAAAAACAGTACTCTTCCCAGGGCAATATATAAGCTGCTTTCTGACGGCCGTGATCTTTCGATTACTCTTGCCCAGCTCGTTGTTTTAACGTGCACATGCCGTCCTGGAATTCAGTGCACAGTGAAAGCAATCGCAAAAGTCCAGCAGCTGCTGACTCCCAAACACAAGGCGCTGGCTATGTTCTTGCTTCTCGACAACTCAACGCAGCCCTTCATTTCTGCAGTTGCCATCGAGGTCTCTGCATGTCGGAGACTCAGAGGACGAGCACGAGTTTCCCAGGAGGGGCTGCATCAGGAGGAATTCAAAACTCCAGAAAATTGTCCTGGAACACCTTCCATAAGGATGATAGAAGGGAATTGAAGAGGCAGGCGAGTGGCCACGACCGTCCTCTAGCAGTCCTTCGGGTGTGCGCAAAAGCCCGGTGCTCTTCGGCTTCGTTCTTCGCCCCCGTACAAGCTACCGCTCTGTCCGGCTCCCGGAGCAGGAGAAGCGGCTGCTTCGCGCACACAACAGCGGAGCGGCAGCCGTACGCTCCGAAGCGCTGCTTCAGCCGAAAGACGCCGGCCACCGGCGCTTGGCTTCGGACAGCACCGGAGAGCCGTAGTGTGCGTCTGCACTAGACTGCATGATAGCGATAAGCTTTGGCAGTGTGTCTCGCAGGGAGATAGCTTAGGAGCGCAGCGCACTTATGCCTCCCTTGTCCAGAAACACGGATTTGCTGCACACTCCAAAAACACTGCTCTTTCCATGGTACTATGTAAGCTGCTGTCTGACGCCCGTTCTCTTGTGCCCACTCTTGCCCAGCTGGTTGTTGCAGCGTGCACGTGCCGTCCTGGCATTCAGTGCACAGTGAAAGCAATCGCAAAAGTCCAGCAGCTGCTGACTCCCAAACACAAGGCGCTGGCTATGTTCTTGCTTCTCGACAACTCAACGCAGCCCTTCATTTCTGCAGCTGCCATCGAGTTCTCTGCATCTCGAGCCTTCGGAAACGAGCACGAGTTTCCCAGGAGGGGCTTCATCAGGACGAAGTCAAAACCCAGGAAAATTGTCTCGGAGCACCTTCAATAAAGCATGCCAGCAGTGCATTGAAAAGGCAGGGAGCTTTAGCCACCGTCCTCTAGCAGTCGCAAGGCTGTGCACACAATGTCGTCTGCCTGCGGCAACGTTCTTCGCCCACGTGCAAGCTACCGCTCTGTCCGGCTCCCGGAGCAGGAGAAGCGGCTGCTTCGCGCACACAACAGCGGAGCGGCAGCCCTACGCTCCGAAGCGCTGCTTCAGCCGAAAGACGCCGGCCACCGGCGCTTGGCTTCGGACAGCACCGGAGAGCCGTAGTGTGCGTCTGCACTAGACTGCATGATAGCGATAAGCTTTGGCAGTGTGTCTCGCAGGGAGATAGCTTAGGAGCGCAGCGCACTTATGCCTCCCTTGTCCAGAAACACGGATTTGCTGCACACTCCAAAAACACTGCTCTTTCCATGGTACTATGTAAGCTGCTGTCTGACGCCCGTTCTCTTGTGCCCACTCTTGCCCAGCTGGTTGTTGCAGCGTGCACGTGCCTTCCTGGCATTCAGTGCACAGTGAAAGCAATCGCAAAAGTCCAGCAGCTGCTGACTCCCAAACACAAGGCGCTGGCTATGTTCTTGCTTCTCCACACTTCAACAGAGTCCTTCATTTCTGCAGCTGCCATCGAGTTTTCTGCATCTCGAGCCTTCTGGGACGAGCACCAATTTCCCAAGAGGGGCTGCATCAGGACGAAGTCAAAACCCAGGAAAATTGTCTCGGAACACCTTCAATAAAGCATGCCAGCAGTGCATTGAAAAGGCAGGGAGCTTTAGCCACCGTCCTCTAGCAGTCGCAAGGCTGTGCACACAATGTCGTCTCCCTGCGGCAACGTTCTTCGCCCTCGTACAAGCTACCGCTCTGTCCGGCTCCCGGAGCAGGAGAAGCGGCTGCTTCGCGCACACAGCAGCGGAGCGGCAGCCCTACGCTCCGAAGCGCTGCTTCAGCCGAAAGACGCCGGCCACCGGCACTTGGCTTCGGACAGCTCCGGAGAGCCGTAGTGTGCGTCTGCAACTAGACTGCATCATAGCGAAAAGCTTTGGCAGTGTGTCTCGCAGGGAGATAGCTTAGGAGCGCAGCGCACTTATGCCTCCCTTGTCCAGAAACACGATTTTACTGCACACTCCAAAAACAGTACTCTTCCCAGGGCAATATATAAGCTGTTTTCTGACGGCCGTGATCTTTCGATTACTCTTGCCCAGCTCGTTGTTGTAACGTGCACATGCCGTCCTGGAATTCAGTGCACAGTGAAAGCAATCGCAAAAGTCCAGCAGCTGCTGACTCCCAAACACAAGGCGCTGGCTATGTTCTTGCTACTCGACGACTCAACGCAGCCCTTCATTTCTGCAGTTGCCATCGAGGTCTCTGCATGTCGGAGACTGAGAGGACGAGCACGAGTTTCCCAGGAGGGGCTGCATCAGGACGAATTCAAAACTCAGGGAATTTGCCCTGGAACACCTTCCATAAGGATGCTAGAAGGGAATTGAAGAGGCAGGCGAGCGGCCACCACCGTCCTCTAGCAGTCCTTAGTGTGCGCGCAGAAGCCCGGTGCTCTGCGGCTTCGTTCTTCGCCCTCGTGCAAGCTACCGCTCTGTCCGGCTCCCGGAGCAGGAGAAGCGGCTGCTTCGCGCACACAGCAGCGGAGCGGCAGCCCTACGCTCCGAAGCGCTGCTTCAGCCGAAAGACGCCGGCCACCGGCGCTTGGCTTCGGACAGCACCGGAGAGCCGTAGTGTGCGTCTGCACTAGACTGCATCATAGCGAAAAGCTTTGGCAGTGTGTCTCGCAGGGAGATAGCTTAGGAGCGCAGCGCACTTATGCCTCCCTTGTCCAGAAACACGATTTTACTGCACACTCCAAAAACAGTACTCTTCCCAGGGCAATATATAAGCTGCTTTCTGATGGCCGTGATCTTTCGATTACTCTTGCGCAGCTCGTTGTTTTAACGTGCACGTGCCGTCCTGGCATTCAGTGCACAGTGAAAGCAATCGCAAAAGTCCAGCAGCTGCTGACTCCCAAACACAAGGCGCTGGCTATGTTCTTGCTTCTCCACACTTCAACAGAGTCCTTCATTTCTGCAGCTGCCATCGAGTTTTCTGCATCTCGAGCCTTCTGGGACGAGCACCAATTTCCCAGGAGGGGCTGCATCAGGACGAAGTCAAAACCCAGGAAAATTGTCCTGGAACACCTTCCATAAGGATGATAGAAGGGAATTGAAGAGGCAGGCGAGCGGCCACCTGGGTCCTCTAGCAGTCCTTCGGGTGTGCGCAAAAGCCCGGTGCTCTTCGGCTTCGTTCTTCGCCCCCGTACAAGCTACCGCTCTGTCCGGCTCCCGGAGCAGGAGAAGCGGCTGCTTCGCGCACACAACAGCGGAGCGGCAGCCCTACGCTCCGAAGCGCTGCTTCAGCCGAAAGACGCCGGCCACCGGCGCTTGGCTTCGGACAGCTCCGGAGAGCCGTAGTGTGCGTCTGCACTAGACTGCATCGTAGCGAAAAGCTTTGGCAGTGTGTCTCGCAGGGAGATAGCTTAGGAGCGCAGCGCACTTATGCCTCCCTTGTCCAGAAACACGATTTTACTGCACACTCCAAAAACAGTACTCTTCCCAGGGCAATATGCCAGATGCTCTCTGATGCCCGTGCTCCCTTCCTACTCTTGCCCAGCTCGTTGTTGTAACGTGCACATGCCGTCCTGGAATTCAGTGCACAGTGAAAGCAATCGCAAAAGTCCAGCAGCTGCTGACTCCCAAACACAAGGCGCTGGCTATGTTCTTGCTACTCGACGACTCAACGCAGCCCTTCATTTCTGCAGTTGCCATCGAGGTCTCTGCATGTCGGAGACTGAGAGGACGAGCACGAGTTTCCCACGAGGGGCTGCATCAGGAGGAATTCAAAACTCAGGGAATTTGCCCTGGAACACCTTCCATAAGGATGCTAGAATGGAATTGAAGAGGCAGGCGAGCGGCCACCACGGTCCTCTAGCAGTCCTTAGGGTGCGCGCAGAAGCCCGGTGCTCTGCGGCAACGTTCTTCGCCCTCGTGCAAGCTACCGCTCTGTCCGGCTCCCGGAGCAGGAGAAGCGGCTGCTTCGCGCACACAGCAGCGGAGCGGCAGCCATACGCTCCGAAGCGCTGCTTCAGCCGAAAGACGCCGGCCACCGGCGCTTGGCTTCGGACAGCTCCGGAGAGCCGTAGTGTGCGTCTGCACTAGACTGCATCATAGCGAAAAGCTTTGGCATTGTGTCTCGCAGAGAGATAGCTTAGGAGCGCAGCGCACTTATGCCTCCCTTGTCCAGAAACACGATTTTACTGCACACTCCAAAAACAGTACTCTTCCCAGGGCAATATATAAGCTGCTTTCTGACGGCCGTGATCTTTCGATTACTCTTGCGCAGCTCGTTGTTGCAGCGTGCACGTGCCTTCCTGGCATTCATTGCACAGTGAAAGCAATCGCAAAAGTCCAGCAGCTGCTGACTCCCAAACACAAGGCGCTGGCTATGTTCTTGCTTCTCGACAACTCAACGCAGCCCTTCATTTCTGCAGTTGCCATCGAGGTCTCTGCATGTCGGAGACTCAGAGGACGAGCACGAGTTTCCCAGGAGGGGCTGCATCAGGAGGAATTCAAAACTCCAGAAAATTGTCCTGGAACACCTTCCATAAGGATGATAGAAGGGAATTGAAGAGGCAGGCGAGCGGCCACCTGGGTCCTCTAGCAGTCCTTCGGGTGTGCGCAAAAGCCCGGTGCTCTTCGGCTTCGTTCTTCGCCCCCGTACAAGCTACCGCTCTGTCCGGCTCCCGGAGCAGGAGAAGCGGCTGCTTCGCGCACACAACAGCGGAGCGGCAGCCCTACGCTCCGAAGCGCTGCTTCAGCCGAAAGACGCCGGCCACCGGCGCTTGGCTTCGGACAGCACCGGAGAGCCGTAGTGTGCGTCTGCACTAGACTGCATGATAGCGATAAGCTTTGGCAGTGTGTCTCGCAGGGAGATAGCTTAGGAGCGCAGCGCACTTATGCCTCCCTTGTCCAGAAACACGGATTTGCTGCACACTCCAAAAACACTGCTCTTTCCATGGTACTATGTAAGCTGCTGTCTGACGCCCGTTCTCTTCTGCCCACTCTTGCCCAGCTGGTTGTTGCAGCGTGCACGTGCCTTCCTGGCATTCAGTGCACAGTGAAAGCAATCGCAAAAGTCCAGCAGCTGCTGACTCCCAAACACAAGGCGCTTGTCTACGTTTTTGCTTCTCGACAACTCAACGCAAACCTTCATTTCTGCAGCTGCCATCGAGTTTTCTGCATCTCGAGCCTTCTGGGACGAGCACCAATTTCCCAAGAGGGGCTGCATCAGGACGAAGTCAAAACCCAGAAAAGTTGTCTCGGAACACCTTCAATAAAGCATGCCAGCTGTGCATTGAAAAGGCAGGTAGCTTTAGCCACCGTCCTCTAGCAGTCGCGAAGCTGTGCACACAATGTCGTCTGCCTGCGGCAACGTTCTTCGCCCTCGTGCAAGCTACCGCTCTGTCCGGCTCCCGGAGCAGGAGAAGCGGCTGCTTCGCGCACACAACAGCGGAGCGGCAGCCCTACGCTCCGAAGCGCTGCTTCAGCCGAAAGACGCCGGCCACCGGCGCTTGGCTTCGGACAGCACCGGAGAGCCGTAGTGTGCGTCTGCAACTAGACTGCATCATAGCGAAAAGCTTTGGCAGTGTGTCTCGCAGGGAGATAGCTTAGGAGCGCAGCGCACTTATGCCTCCCTTGTCCAGAAACACGATTTTACTGCACACTCCAAAAACAGTACTCTTCCCAGGGCAATATATAAGCTGCTTTCTGACGGCCGTGATCTTTCGATTACTCTTGCGCAGCTCGTTGTTTTAACGTGCATGTGCCGTCCTGGCATTCAGTGCACAGTGAAAGCAATCGCAAAAGTCCAGCAGCTGCTGACTCCCAAACACAAGGCGCTGGCTATGTTCTTGCTTCTCCACACTTCAACAGAGTCCTTCATTTCTGCAGCTGCCATCGAGTTTTCTGCATCTCGAGCCTTCTGGGACGAGCACCAATTTCCCAAGAGGGGCTGCATCAGGACGAAGTCAAAACCCAGGAAAATTGTCTCGGAACACCTTCAATAAAGCATGCCAGCAGTGCATTGAAAAGGCAGGGAGCTTTAGCCACCGTCCTCTAGCAGTCGCAAGGCTGTGCACACAATGTCGTCTGCCTGCGGCAACGTTCTTCGCCCACGTGCAAGCTACCGCTCTGTCCGGCTCCCGGAGCAGGAGAAGCGGCTGCTTCGCGCACACAACAGCGGAGCGGCAGCCCTACGCTCCGAAGCGCTGCTTCAGCCGAAAGACGCCGGCCACCGGCGCTTGGCTTCGGACAGCACCGGAGAGCCGTAGTGTGCGTCTGCACTAGACTGCATGATAGCGATAAGCTTTGGCAGTGTGTCTCGCAGGGAGATAGCTTAGGAGCGCAGCGCACTTATGCCTCCCTTGTCCAGAAACACGGATTTGCTGCACACTCCAAAAACACTGCTCTTTCCATGGTACTATGTAAGCTGCTGTCTGACGCCCGTTCTCTTGTGCCCACTCTTGCCCAGCTGGTTGTTGCAGCGTGCACGTGCCTTCCTGGCATTCAGTGCACAGTGAAAGCAATCGCAAAAGTCCAGCAGCTGCTGACTCCCAAACACAAGGCGCTGGCTATGTTCTTGCTTCTCCACACTTCAACAGAGTCCTTCATTTCTGCAGCTGCCATCGAGTTTTCTGCATCTCGAGCCTTCTGGGACGAGCACCAATTTCCCAGGAGGGGCTGCATCAGGACGAAGTCAAAACCCAGGAAAGTTGTCTCGGAACACCTTCAATAAAGCATGCCAGCAGTGCATTGAAAAGGCAGGGAGCTTTAGCCACCGTCCTCTAGCAGTCGCAAGGCTGTGCACACAATGTCGTCTGCCTGCGGCAACGTTCTTCACCCTCGTGCAAGCTACCGCTCTGTCCGGCTCCCGGAGCAGGAGAAGCGGCTGCTTCGCGCACACAACAGCGGAGCGGCAGCCCTACGCTCCGAAGCGCTGCTTCAGCCGAAAGACGCCGGCCACCGGCGCTTGGCTTCGGACAGCTCCGGAGAGCCGTAGTGTGCGTCTGCACTAGACTGCATCGTAGCGAAAAGCTTTGGCAGTGTGTCTCGCAGGGAGATAGCTTAGGAGCGCAGCGCACTTATGCCTCCCTTGTCCAGAAACACGATTTTACTGCACACTCCAAAAACAGTACTCTTCCCAGGGCAATATATAAGCTGCTTTCTGACGGCCGTGATCTTTCGATTACTCTTGCCCAGCTCGTTGTTTTAACGTGCACATGCCGTCCTGGAATTCAGTGCACAGTGAAAGCAATCGCAAAAGTCCAGCAGCTGCTGACTCCCAAACACAAGGCGCTGGCTATGTTCTTGCTTCTCGACAACTCAACGCAGCCCTTCATTTCTGCAGTTGCCATCGAGGTCTCTGCATGTCGGAGACTCAGAGGACGAGCACGAGTTTCCCAGGAGGGGCTGCATCAGGAGGAATTCAAAACTCCAGAAAATTGTCCTGGAACACCTTCCATAAGGATGATAGAAGGGAATTGAAGAGGCAGGCGAGCGGCCACCATGGTCCTCTAGCAGTCCTTCGGGTGTGCGCAAAAGCCCGGTGCTCTTCGGCTTCGTTCTTCGCCCCCGTACAAGCTACCGCTCTGTCCGGCTCCCGGAGCAGGAGAAGCGGCTGCTTCGCGCACACAACAGCGGAGCGGCAGCCCTACGCTCCGAAGCGCTGCTTCAGCCGAAAGACGCCGGCCACCGGCGCTTGGCTTCGGACAGCTCCGGAGAGCCGTAGTGTGCGTCTGCACTAGACTGAATCATAGCGAAAAGCTTTGACAGTGTGTCTCGCAGAGAGATAGCTTAGGAGCGCAGCGCACTTATGCCTCCCTTGTCCAGAAACACGATTTTACTGCACACTCCAAAAACAGTACTCTTCCCAGGGCAATATATAAGCTGCTTTCTGACGGCCGTGATCTTTCGATTACTCTTGCCCAGCTCGTTGTTTTAACGTGCACATGCCGTCCTGGAATTCAGTGCACAGTGAAAGCAATCGCAAAAGTCCAGCAGCTGCTGACTCCCAAACACAAGGCGCTGGCTATGTTCTTGCTTCTCGACAACTCAACGCAGCCCTTCATTTCTGCAGTTGCCATCGAGGTCTCTGCATGTCGGAGACTCAGAGGACGAGCACGAGTTTCCCAGGAGGGGCTGCATCAGGAGGAATTCAAAACTCCAGAAAATTGTCCTGGAACACCTTCCATAAGGATGATAGAAGGGAATTGAAGAGGCAGGCGAGTGGCCACGACCGTCCTCTAGCAGTCCTTCGGGTGTGCGCAAAAGCCCGGTGCTCTTCGGCTTCGTTCTTCGCCCCCGTACAAGCTACCGCTCTGTCCGGCTCCCGGAGCAGGAGAAGCGGCTGCTTCGCGCACACAACAGCGGAGCGGCAGCCGTACGCTCCGAAGCGCTGCTTCAGCCGAAAGACGCCGGCCACCGGCGCTTGGCTTCGGACAGCACCGGAGAGCCGTAGTGTGCGTCTGCACTAGACTGCATGATAGCGATAAGCTTTGGCAGTGTGTCTCGCAGGGAGATAGCTTAGGAGCGCAGCGCACTTATGCCTCCCTTGTCCAGAAACACGGATTTGCTGCACACTCCAAAAACACTGCTCTTTCCATGGTACTATGTAAGCTGCTGTCTGACGCCCGTTCTCTTCTGCCCACTCTTGCCCAGCTGGTTGTTGCAGCGTGCACGTGCCTTCCTGGCATTCAGTGCACAGTGAAAGCAATCGCAAAAGTCCAGCAGCTGCTGACTCCCAAACACAAGGCGCTTGTCTACGTTTTTGCTTCTCGACAACTCAACGCAAACCTTCATTTCTGCAGCTGCCATCGAGTTTTCTGCATCTCGAGCCTTCTGAGATGAGCACCAATTTCCCAGGAGGGGCTGCATCAGGACGAAGTCAAAACCCAGAAAAGTTGTCTCGGAACACCTTCAATAAAGCATGCCAGCAGTGCATTGAAAAGGCAGGGAGCTTTAGCCACCGTCCTCTAGCAGTCGCGAAGCTGTGCACACAATGTCGTCTGCCTGCGGCAACGTTCTTCGCCCTCGTGCAAGCTACCGCTCTGTCCGGCTCCCGGAGCAGGAGAAGCGGCTGCTTCGCGCACACAACAGCGGAGCGGCAGCCCTACGCTCCGAAGCGCTGCTTCAGCCGAAAGACGCCGGCCACCGGCGCTTGGCTTCGGACAGCTGCGGAGAGCCGTAGTGTGCGTCTGCAACTAGACTGCATCATAGCGAAAAGCTTTGGCAGTGTGTCTCGCAGGGAGATAGCTTAGGAGCGCAGCGCACTTATGCCTCCCTTGTCCAGAAACACGATTTTACTGCACACTCCAAAAACAGTACTCTTCCCAGGGCAATATATAAGCTGCTTTCTGACGGCCGTGATCTTTCGATTACTCTTGCGCAGCTCGTTGTTTTAACGTGCACGTGCCGTCCTGGCATTCAGTGCACAGTGAAAGCAATCGCAGAAGTCCAGCAGCTGCTGACTCCCAAACACAAGGCGCTGGCTATGTTCTTGCTTCTCCACACTTCAACAGAGTCCTTCATTTCTGCAGCTGCCATCGAGTTTTCTGCATCTCGAGCCTTCTGGGACGAGCACCAATTTCCCAAGAGGGGCTGCATCAGGACGAAGTCAAAACCCAGGAAAGTTGTCTCGGAACACCTTCAATAAAGCATGCCAGCAGTGCATTGAAAAGGCAGGGAGCTTTAGCCACCGTCCTCTAGCAGTCGCAAGGCTGTGCACACAATGTCGTCTGCCTGCGGCAACGTTCTTCGCCCACGTGCAAGCTACCGCTCTGTCCGGCTCCCGGAGCAGGAGAAGCGGCTGCTTCGCGCACACAACAGCGGAGCGGCAGCCGTACGCTCCGAAGCGCTGCTTCAGCCGAAAGACGCCGGCCACCGGCGCTTGGCTTCGGACAGCACCGGAGAGCCGTAGTGTGCGTCTGCACTAGACTGCATGATAGCGATAAGCTTTGGCAGTGTGTCTCGCAGGGAGATAGCTTAGGAGCGCAGCGCACTTATGCCTCCCTTGTCCAGAAACACGGATTTGCTGCACACTCCAAAAACACTGCTCTTTCCATGGTACTATGTAAGCTGCTGTCTGACGCCCGTTCTCTTGTGCCCACTCTTGCCCAGCTGGTTGTTGCAGCGTGCACGTGCCTTCCTGGCATTCAGTGCACAGTGAAAGCAATCGCAAAAGTCCAGCAGCTGCTGACTCCCAAACACAAGGCGCTGGCTATGTTCTTGCTTCTCCACACTTCAACAGAGTCCTTCATTTCTGCAGCTGCCATCGAGTTTTCTGCATCTCGAGCCTTCTGGGACGAGCACCAATTTCCCAAGAGGGGCTGCATCAGGACGAAGTCAAAACCCAGGAAAATTGTCTCGGAACACCTTCAATAAAGCATGCCAGCAGTGCATTGAAAAGGCAGGGAGCTTTAGCCACCGTCCTCTAGCAGTCGCAAGGCTGTGCACACAATGTCGTCTGCCTGCGGCAACGTTCTTCGCCCACGTGCAAGCTACCGCTCTGTCCGGCTCCCGGAGCAGGAGAAGCGGCTGCTTCGCGCACACAACAGCGGAGCGGCAGCCCTACGCTCCGAAGCGCTGCTTCAGCCGAAAGACGCCGGCCACCGGCGCTTGGCTTCGGACAGCTCCGGAGAGCCGTAGTGTGCGTCTGCACTAGACTGCATCATAGCGAAAAGCTTTGGCAGTGTGTCTCGCAGGGAGATAGCTTAGGAGCGCAGCGCACTTATGCCTCCCTTGTCCAGAAACACGGATTTGCTGCACACTCCAAAAACACTGCTCTTTCCATGGTACTATGTAAGCTGCTGTCTGACGCCCGTTCTCTTGTGCCCACTCTTGCCCAGCTGGTTGTTGCAGCGTGCACGTGCCTTCCTGGCATTCAGTGCACAGTGAAAGCAATCGCAAAAGTCCAGCAGCTGCTGACTCCCAAACACAAGGCGCTGGCTATGTTCTTGCTTCTCCACACTTCAACAGAGTCCTTCATTTCTGCAGCTGCCATCGAGTTTTCTGCATCTCGAGCCTTCTGGGACGAGCACCAATTTCCCAAGAGGGGCTGCATCAGGACGAAGTCAAAACCCAGGAAAATTGTCTCGGAACACCTTCAATAAAGCATGCCAGCAGTGCATTGAAAAGGCAGGGAGCTTTAGCCACCGTCCTCTAGCAGTCGCAAGGCTGTGCACACAATGTCGTCTCCCTGCGGCAACGTTCTTCGCCCTCGTACAAGCTACCGCTCTGTCCGGCTCCCGGAGCAGGAGAAGCGGCTGCTTCGCGCACACAGCAGCGGAGCGGCAGCCCTACGCTCCGAAGCGCTGCTTCAGCCGAAAGACGCCGGCCACCGGCGCTTGGCTTCGGACAGCTCCGGAGAGCCGTAGTGTGCGTCTGCAACTAGACTGCATGATAGCGATAAGCTTTGGCAGTGTGTCTCGCAGGGAGATAGCTTAGGAGCGCAGCGCACTTATGCCTCCCTTGTCCAGAAACACGATTTTACTGCACACTCCAAAAACAGTACTCTTCCCAGGGCAATATATAAGCTGTTTTCTGACGGCCGTGATCTTTCGATTACTCTTGCCCAGCTCGTTGTTGTAACGTGCACATGCCGTCCTGGAATTCAGTGCACAGTGAAAGCAATCGCAAAAGTCCAGCAGCTGCTGACTCCCAAACACAAGGCGCTGGCTATGTTCTTGCTACTCGACGACTCAACGCAGCCCTTCATTTCTGCAGTTGCCATCGAGGTCTCTGCATGTCGGAGACTGAGAGGACGAGCACGAGTTTCCCAGGAGGGGCTGCATCAGGAGGAATTCAAAACTCAGGGAATTTGCCCTGGAACACCTTCCATAAGGATGCTAGAAGGGAATTGAAGAGGCAGGCGAGCGGCCACCACCGTCCTCTAGCAGTCCTTAGTGTGCGCGCAGAAGCCCGGTGCTCTGCGGCTTCGTTCTTCGCCCTCGTGCAAGCTACCGCTCTGTCCGGCTCCCGGAGCAGGAGAAGCGGCTGCTTCGCGCACACAACAGCGGAGCGGCAGCCCTACGCTCCGAAGCGCTGCTTCAGCCGAAAGACGCCGGCCACCGGCGCTTGGCTTCGGACAGCTCCGGAGAGCCGTAGTGTGCGTCTGCACTAGACTGCATCATAGCGAAAAGCTTTGGCAGTGTGTCTCGCAGGGAGATAGCTTAGGAGCGCAGCGCACTTATGCCTCCCTTGTCCAGAAACACGATTTTACTGCACACTCCAAAAACAGTACTCTTCCCAGGGCAATATATAAGCTGCTTTCTGACGGCCGTGATCTTTCGATTACTCTTGCGCAGCTCGTTGTTTTAACGTGCACGTGCCGTCCTGGCATTCAGTGCACAGTGAAAGCAATCGCAAAAGTCCAGCAGCTGCTGACTCCCAAACACAAGGCGCTGGCTATGTTCTTGCTTCTCCACACTTCAACAGAGTCCTTCATTTCTGCAGCTGCCATCGAGTTTTCTGCATCTCGAGCCTTCTGGGACGAGCACCAATTTCCCAGGAGGGGCTGCATCAGGACGAAGTCAAAACCCAGGAAAGTTGTCTCGGAACACCTTCAATAAAGCATGCCAGCAGTGCATTGAAAAGGCAGGGAGCTTTAGCCACCGTCCTCTAGCAGTCGCAAGGCTGTGCACACAATGTCGTCTGCCTGCGGCAACGTTCTTCGCCCACGTGCAAGCTACCGCTCTGTCCGGCTCCCGGAGCAGGAGAAGCGGCTGCTTCGCGCACACAACAGCGGAGCGGCAGCCCTACGCTCCGAAGCGCTGCTTCAGCCGAAAGACGCCGGCCACCGGCGCTTGGCTTCGGACAGCACCGGAGAGCCGTAGTGTGCGTCTGCACTAGACTGCATCATAGCGAAAAGCTTTGACAGTGTGTCTCGCAGGGAGATAGCTTAGGAGCGCAGCGCACTTATGCCTCCCTTGTCCAGAAACACGGATTTGCTGCACACTCCAAAAACACTGCTCTTTCCATGGTACTATGTAAGCTGCTGTCTGACGCCCGTTCTCTTGTGCCCACTCTTGCCCAGCTGGTTGTTGCAGCGTGCACGTGCCTTCCTGGCATTCAGTGCACAGTGAAAGCAATCGCAAAAGTCCAGCAGCTGCTGACTCCCAAACACAAGGCGCTGGCTATGTTCTTGCTTCTCCACACTTCAACAGAGTCCTTCATTTCTGCAGCTGCCATCGAGTTTTCTGCATCTCGAGCCTTCTGGGACGAGCACCAATTTCCCAGGAGGGGCTGCATCAGGACGAAGTCAAAACCCAGGAAAATTGTCTCGGAACACCTTCAATAAAGCATGCCAGCAGTGCATTGAAAAGGCAGGGAGCTTTAGCCACCGTCCTCTAGCAGTCGCAAGGCTGTGCACACAATGTCGTCTCCCTGCGGCAACGTTCTTCGCCCTCGTACAAGCTACCGCTCTGTCCGGCTCCCGGAGCAGGAGAAGCGGCTGCTTCGCGCACACAGCAGCGGAGCGGCAGCCCTACGCTCCGAAGCGCTGCTTCAGCCGAAAGACGCCGGCCACCGGCGCTTGGCTTCGGACAGCTCCGGAGAGCCGTAGTGTGCGTCTGCAACTAGACTGCATCATAGCGAAAAGCTTTGGCAGTGTGTCTCGCAGGGAGATAGCTTAGGAGCGCAGCGCACTTATGCCTCCCTTGTCCAGAAACACGATTTTACTGCACACTCCAAAAACAGTACTCTTCCCAGGGCAATATATAAGCTGTTTTCTGACGGCCGTGATCTTTCGATTACTCTTGCCCAGCTCGTTGTTGTAACGTGCACATGCCGTCCTGGAATTCAGTGCACAGTGAAAGCAATCGCAAAAGTCCAGCAGCTGCTGACTCCCAAACACAAGGCGCTGGCTATGTTCTTGCTACTCGACGACTCAACGCAGCCCTTCATTTCTGCAGTTGCCATCGAGGTCTCTGCATGTCGGAGACTGAGAGGACGAGCACGAGTTTCCCAGGAGGGGCTGCATCAGGACGAATTCAAAACTCAGGGAATTTGCCCTGGAACACCTTCCATAAGGATGCTAGAAGGGAATTGAAGAGGCAGGCGAGCGGCCACCACCGTCCTCTAGCAGTCCTTAGTGTGCGCGCAGAAGCCCGGTGCTCTGCGGCTTCGTTCTTCGCCCTCGTGCAAGCTACCGCTCTGTCCGGCTCCCGGAGCAGGAGAAGCGGCTGCTTCGCGCACACAGCAGCGGAGCGGCAGCCCTTCGCTCCGAAGCGCTGCTTCAGCCGAAAGACGCCGGCCACCGGCGCTTGGCTTCGGACAGCACCGGAGAGCCGTAGTGTGCGTCTGCACTAGACTGCATCATAGCGAAAAGCTTTGGCAGTGTGTCTCGCAGGGAGATAGCTTAGGAGCGCAGCGCACTTATGCCTCCCTTGTCCAGAAACACGATTTTACTGCACACTCCAAAAACAGTACTCTTCCCAGGGCAATATATAAGCTGCTTTCTGATGGCCGTGATCTTTCGATTACTCTTGCGCAGCTCGTTGTTTTAACGTGCACGTGCCGTCCTGGCATTCAGTGCACAGTGAAAGCAATCGCAAAAGTCCAGCAGCTGCTGACTCCCAAACACAAGGCGCTGGCTATGTTCTTGCTTCTCGACAACTCAACGCAGCCCTTCATTTCTGCAGTTGCCATCGAGTTCTCTGCATGTCGGAGACTGAGAGGACGAGCACGAGTTTCCCAGGAGGGGCTGCATCAGGAGGAATTCAAAACTCCAGAAAATTGTCCTGGAACACCTTCCATAAGGATGCTAGAAGGGAATTGAAGAGGCAGGCGAGCGGCCACCTGGGCCCTCTAGCAGTCCTTCGGGTGTGCGCAAAAGCCCGGTGCTCTTCGGCTTCGTTCTTCGCCCCCGTACAAGCTACCGCTCTGTCCGGCTCCCGGAGCAGGAGAAGCGGCTGCTTCGCGCACACAACAGCGGAGCGGCAGCCGTAGGCTCCGAAGCGCTGCTTCAGCCGAAAGACGCCGGCCACCGGCGCTTGGCTTCGGACAGCTCCGGAGAGCCGTAGTGTGCGTCTGCACTAGACTGCATGATAGCGATAAGCTTTGGCAGTGTGTCTCGCAGGGAGATAGCTTAGGAGCGCAGCGCACTTATGCCTCCCTTGTCCAGAAACACGATTTTACTGCACACTCCAAAAACAGTACTCTTCCCAGGGCAATATATAAGCTGCTTTCTGACGGCCGTGATCTTTCGATTACTCTTGCCCAGCTCGTTGTTTTAACGTGCACGTGCCGTCCTGGCATTCAGTGCACAGTGAAAGCAATCGCAAAAGTCCAGCAGCTGCTGACTCCCAAACACAAGGCGCTGGCTATGTTCTTGCTTCTCGACAACTCAACGCAGCCCTTCATTTCTGCAGTTGCCATCGAGGTCTCTGCATGTCGGAGACTCAGAGGACGAGCACGAGTTTCCCAGGAGGGGCTGCATCAGGAGGAATTCAAAACTCCAGAAAATTGTCCTGGAACACCTTCCATAAGGATGATAGAAGGGAATTGAAGAGGCAGGCGAGCGGCCACCACGGTCCTCTAGCAGTCCTTCGGGTGTGCGCAAAAGCCCGGTGCTCTTCGGCTTCGTTCTTCGCCCCCGTACAAGCTACCGCTCTGTCCGGCTCCCGGAGCAGGAGAAGCGGCTGCTTCGCGCACACAACAGCGGAGCGGCAGCCGTACGCTCCGAAGCGCTGCTTCAGCCGAAAGACGCCGGCCACCGGCGCTTGGCTTCGGAGAGCACCGGAGAGCCGTAGTGTGCGTCTGCACTAGACTGCATGATAGCGATAAGCTTTGGCAGTGTGTCTCGCAGGGAGATAGCTTAGGAGCGCAGCGCACTTATGCCTCCCTTGTCCAGAAACACGGATTTGCTGCACACTCCAAAAACACTGCTCTTTCCATGGTACTATGTAAGCTGCTGTCTGACGCCTGTTCTCTTGTGCCCACTCTTGCCCAGCTGGTTGTTGCAGCGTGCACGTGCCTTCCTGGCATTCAGTGCACAGTGAAAGCAATCGCAAAAGTCCAGCAGCTGCTGACTCCCAAACACAAGGCGCTTGTCTACGTTTTTGCTTCTCGACAACTCAACGCAAACCTTCATTTCTGCAGCTGCCATCGAGTTTTCTGCATCTCGAGCCTTCTGGGACGAGCACCAATTTCCCAGGAGGGGCTGCATCAGGACGAAGTCAAAACCCAGGAAAGTTGTCTCGGAACACCTTCAATAAAGCATGCCAGCAGTGCATTGAAAAGGCAGGGAGCTTTAGCCACCATCCTCTAGCAGTCGCAAGGCTGTGCACACAATGTCGTCTGCCTGCGGCAACGTTCTTCGCCCTCGTGCAAGCTACCGCTCTGTCCGGCTCCCGGAGCAGGAGAAGCGGCTGCTTCGCGCACACAACAGCGGAGCGGCAGCCCTTCGCTCCGAAGCGCTGCTTCAGCCGAAAGACGCCGGCCACCGGCGCTTGGCTTCGGACAGCTCCGGAGAGCCGTAGTGTGCGTCTGCACTAGACTGCATCGTAGCGAAAAGCTTTGGCAGTGTGTCTCGCAGGGAGATAGCTTAGGAGCGCAGCGCACTTATGCCTCCCTTGTCCAGAAACACGATTTTACTGCACACTCCAAAAACAGTACTCTTCCCAGGGCAATATATAAGCTGCTTTCTGACGGCCGTGATCTTTCGATTACTCTTGCGCAGCTCGTTGTTGCAGAGTGCACGTGCCTTCCTGGAATTCAGTGCACAGTGAAAGCAATCGCAAAAGTCCAGCAGCTGCTGACTCCCAAACACAAGGCGCTGGCTATGTTCTTGCTTCTCGACAACTCAACGCAGCCCTTCATTTCTGCAGTTGCCATCGAGGTCTCTGCATGTCGGAGACTCAGAGGACGAGCACGAGTTTCCCAGGAGGGGCTGCATCAGGAGGAATTCAAAACTCCAGAAAATTGTCCTGGAACACCTTCCATAAGGATGATAGAAGGGAATTGAAGAGGCAGGCGAGCGGCCACCTGGGTCCTCTAGCAGTCCTTCGGGTGTGCGCAAAAGCCCGGTGCTCTTCGGCTTCGTTCTTCGCCCCCGTACAAGCTACCGCTCTGTCCGGCTCCCGGAGCAGGAGAAGCGGCTGCTTCGCGCACACAACAGCGGAGCGGCAGCCCTACGCTCCGAAGCGCTGCTTCAGCCGAAAGACGCCGGCCACCGGCGCTTGGCTTCGGACAGCACCGGAGAGCCGTAGTGTGCGTCTGCACTAGACTGCATGATAGCGATAAGCTTTGGCAGTGTGTCTCGCAGGGAGATAGCTTAGGAGCGCAGCGCACTTATGCCTCCCTTGTCCAGAAACACGGATTTGCTGCACACTCCAAAAACACTGCTCTTTCCATGGTACTATGTAAGCTGCTGTCTGACGCCCGTTCTCTTGTGCCCACTCTTGCCCAGCTGGTTGTTGCAGCGTGCACGTGCCTTCCTGGCATTCAGTGCACAGTGAAAGCAATCGCAAAAGTCCAGCAGCTGCTGACTCCCAAACACAAGGCGCTGGCTATGTTCTTGCTTCTCCACACTTCAACAGAGTCCTTCATTTCTGCAGCTGCCATCGAGTTTTCTGCATCTCGAGCCTTCTGGGACGAGCACCAATTTCCCAAGAGGGGCTGCATCAGGACGAAGTCAAAACCCAGGAAAATTGTCTCGGAACACCTTCAATAAAGCATGCCAGCAGTGCATTGAAAAGGCAGGGAGCTTTAGCCACCGTCCTCTAGCAGTCGCAAGGCTGTGCACACAATGTCGTCTCCCTGCGGCAACGTTCTTCGCCCTCGTACAAGCTACCGCTCTGTCCGGCTCCCGGAGCAGGAGAAGCGGCTGCTTCGCGCACACAGCAGCGGAGCGGCAGCCCTACGCTCCGAAGCGCTGCTTCAGCCGAAAGACGCCGGCCACCGGCGCTTGGCTTCGGACAGCTCCGGAGAGCCGTAGTGTGCGTCTGCAACTAGACTGCATCATAGCGAAAAGCTTTGGCAGTGTGTCTCGCAGGGAGATAGCTTAGGAGCGCAGCGCACTTATGCCTCCCTTGTCCAGAAACACGATTTTACTGCACACTCCAAAAACAGTACTCTTCCCAGGGCAATATATAAGCTGTTTTCTGACGGCCGTGATCTTTCGATTACTCTTGCCCAGCTCGTTGTTTTAACGTGCACATGCCGTCCTGGAATTCAGTGCACAGTGAAAGCAATCGCAAAAGTCCAGCAGCTGCTGACTCCCAAACACAAGGCGCTGGCTATGTTCTTGCTACTCGACGACTCAACGCAGCCCTTCATTTCTGCAGTTGCCATCGAGGTCTCTGCATGTCGGAGACTGAGAGGACGAGCACGAGTTTCCCAGGAGGGGCTGCATCAGGACGAATTCAAAACTCAGGGAATTTGCCCTGGAACACCTTCCATAAGGATGCTAGAAGGGAATTGAAGAGGCAGGCGAGCGGCCACCTGGGTCCTCTAGCAGTCCTTAGTGTGCGCGCAGAAGCCCGGTGCTCTGCGGCTTCGTTCTTCGCCCTCGTGCAAGCTACCGCTCTGTCCGGCTCCCGGAGCAGGAGAAGCGGCTGCTTCGCGCACACAGCAGCGGAGCGGCAGCCCTACGCTCCGAAGCGCTGCTTCAGCCGAAAGACGCCGGCCACCGGCGCTTGGCTTCGGACAGCACCGGAGAGCCGTAGTGTGCGTCTGCACTAGACTGCATCATAGCGAAAAGCTTTGGCAGTGTGTCTCGCAGGGAGATAGCTTAGGAGCGCAGCGCACTTATGCCTCCCTTGTCCAGAAACACGATTTTACTGCACACCCCAAAAACAGTACTCTTCCCAGGGCAATATATAAGCTGCTTTCTGATGGCCGTGATCTTTCGATTACTCTTGCGCAGCTCGTTGTTTTAACGTGCACGTGCCGTCCTGGCATTCAGTGCACAGTGAAAGCAATCGCAAAAGTCCAGCAGCTGCTGACTCCCAAACACAAGGCGCTGGCTATGTTCTTGCTTCTCCACACTTCAACAGAGTCCTTCATTTCTGCAGCTGCCATCGAGTTTTCTGCATCTCGAGCCTTCTGGGACGAGCACCAATTTCCCAAGAGGGGCTGCATCAGGACGAAGTCAAAACCCAGGAAAATTGTCTCGGAACACCTTCAATAAAGCATGCCAGCAGTGCATTGAAAAGGCAGGGAGCTTTAGCCACCGTCCTCTACCAGTCGCAAGGCTGTGCACACAATGTCGTCTCCCTGCGGCAACGTTCTTCGCCCTCGTACAAGCTACCGCTCTGTCCGGCTCCCGGAGCAGGAGAAGCGGCTGCTTCGCGCACACAGCAGCGGAGCGGCAGCCCTACGCTCCGAAGCGCTGCTTCAGCCGAAAGACGCCGGCCACCGGCGCTTGGCTTCGGACAGCTCCGGAGAGCCGTAGTGTGCGTCTGCAACTAGACTGCATCATAGCGAAAAGCTTTGGCAGTGTGTCTCGCAGGGAGATAGCTTAGGAGCGCAGCGCACTTATGCCTCCCTTGTCCAGAAACACGATTTTACTGCACACTCCAAAAACAGTACTCTTCCCAGGGCAATATATAAGCTGCTTTCTGACGGCCGTGATCTTTCGATTACTCTTGCCCAGCTCGTTGTTTTAACGTGCACATGCCGTCCTGGAATTCAGTGCACAGTGAAAGCAATCGCAAAAGTCCAGCAGCTGCTGACTCCCAAACACAAGGCGCTGGCTATGTTCTTGCTTCTCGACAACTCAACGCAGCCCTTCATTTCTGCAGTTGCCATCGAGGTCTCTGCATGTCGGAGACTCAGAGGACGAGCACGAGTTTCCCAGGAGGGGCTGCATCAGGAGGAATTCAAAACTCCAGAAAATTGTCCTGGAACACCTTCCATAAGGATGATAGAATGGAATTGAAGAGGCAGGCGAGCGGCCACGACCGTCCTCTAGCAGTCCTTCGGGTGTGCGCAAAAGCCCGGTGCTCTTCGGCTTCGTTCTTCGCCCCCGTACAAGCTACCGCTCTGTCCGGCTCCCGGAGCAGGAGAAGCGGCTGCTTCGCGCACACAACAGCGGAGCGGCAGCCGTACGCTCCGAAGCGCTGCTTCAGCCGAAAGACGCCGGCCACCGGCGCTTGGCTTCGGACAGCACCGGAGAGCCGTAGTGTGCGTCTGCACTAGACTGCATGATAGCGATAAGCTTTGGCAGTGTGTCTCGCAGGGAGATAGCTTAGGAGCGCAGCGCACTTATGCCTCCCTTGTCCAGAAACACGGATTTGCTGCACACTCCAAAAACACTGCTCTTTCCATGGTACTATGTAAGCTGCTGTCTGACGCCCGTTCTCTTCTGCCCACTCTTGCCCAGCTGGTTGTTGCAGCGTGCACGTGCCTTCCTGGCATTCAGTGCACAGTGAAAGCAATCGCAAAAGTCCAGCAGCTGCTGACTCCCAAACACAAGGCGCTTGTCTACGTTTTTGCTTCTCGACAACTCAACGCAGCCCTTCATTTCTGCAGCTGCCATCGAGTTTTCTGCATCTCGAGCCTTCTGGGACGAGCACCAATTTCCCAGGAGGGGCTGCATCAGGACGAAGTCAAAACCCAGGAAAGTTGTCTCGGAACACCTTCAATAAAGCATGCCAGCAGTGCATTGAAAAGGCAGGTAGCTTTAGCCACCGTCCTCTAGCAGTCGCGAAGCTGTGCACACAATGTCGTCTGCCTGCGGCAACGTTCTTCGCCCTCGTGCAAGCTACCGCTCTGTCCGGCTCCCGGAGCAGGAGAAGCGGCTGCTTCGCGCACACAACAGCGGAGCGGCAGCCCTACGCTCCGAAGCGCTGCTTCAGCCGAAAGACGCCGGCGACCGGCGCTTGGCTTCGGACAGCTCCGGAGAGCCGTAGTGTGCGTCTGCAACTAGACTGCATCATAGCGAAAAGCTTTGGCAGTGTGTCTCGCAGGGAGATAGCTTAGGAGCGCAGCGCACTTATGCCTCCCTTGTCCAGAAACACGATTTTACTGCACACTCCAAAAACAGTACTCTTCCCAGGGCAATATATAAGCTGCTTTCTGACGGCCGTGATCTTTCGATTACTCTTGCGCAGCTCGTTGTTTTAACGTGCACGTGCCGTCCTGGCATTCAGTGCACAGTGAAAGCAATCGCAAAAGTCCAGCAGCTGCTGACTCCCAAACACAAGGCGCTGGCTATGTTCTTGCTTCTCCACACTTCAACAGAGTCCTTCATTTCTGCAGCTGCCATCGAGTTTTCTGCATCTCGAGCCTTCTGGGACGAGCACCAATTTCCCAGGAGGGGCTGCATCAGGACGAAGTCAAAACCCAGGAAAGTTGTCTCGGAACACCTTCAATAAAGCATGCCAGCAGTGCATTGAAAAGGCAGGGAGCTTTAGCCACCGTCCTCTAGCAGTCGCAAGGCTGTGCACACAATGTCGTCTGCCTGCGGCAATGTTCTTCGCCCACGTGCAAGCTACCGCTCTGTCCGGCTCCCGGAGCAGGAGAAGCGGCTGCTTCGCGCACACAACAGCGGAGCGGCAGCCCTTCGCTCCGAAGCGCTGCTTCAGCCGAAAGACGCCGGCCACCGGCGCTTGGCTTCGGACAGCTCCGGAGAGCCGTAGTGTGCGTCTGCACTAGACTGCATCGTAGCGAAAAGCTTTGGCAGTGTGTCTCGCAGGGAGATAGCTTAGGAGCGCAGCGCACTTATGCCTCCCTTGTCCAGAAACACGATTTTACTGCACACTCCAAAAACAGTACTCTTCCCAGGGCAATATGCCAGATGCTCTCTGATGCCCGTGCTCCCTTCCTACTCTTGCCCAGCTCGTTGTTGTAACGTGCACATGCCGTCCTGGAATTCAGTGCACAATGAAAGCAATCGCAAAAGTCCAGCAGCTGCTGACTCCCAAACACAAGGCGCTGGCTATGTTCTTGCTACTCGACGACTCAACGCAGCCCTTCATTTCTGCAGTTGCCATCGAGGTCTCTGCATGTCGGAGACTCAGAGGACGAGCACGAGTTTCCCAGGAGGGGCTGCATCAGGAGGAATTCAAAACTCAGGGAATTTGCCCTGGAACACCTTCCATAAGGATGCTAGAAGGGAATTGAAGAGGCAGGCGAGCGGCCACCACCGTCCTCTAGCAGTCCTTAGGGTGCGCGCAGAAGCCCGGTGCTCTGCGGCTTCGTTCTTCGCCCTCGTGCAAGCTACCGCTCTGTCCGGCTCCCGGAGCAGGAGAAGCGGCTGCTTCGCGCACACAGCAGCGGAGCGGCAGCCCTACGCTCCGAAGCGCTGCTTCAGCCGAAAGACGCCGGCCACCGGCGCTTGGCTTCGGACAGCTCCGGAGAGCCGTAGTGTGCGTCTGCACTAGACTGCATCATAGCGAAAAGCTTTGGCAGTGTGTCTCGCAGGGAGATAGCTTAGGAGCGCAGCGCACTTATGCCTCCCTTGTCCAGAAACACGGATTTGCTGCACACTCCAAAAACACTGCTCTTTCCATGGTACTATGTAAGCTGCTGTCTGACGCCCGTTCTCTTCTGCCCACTCTTGCCCAGCTGGTTGTTGCAGCGTGCACGTGCCTTCCTGGCATTCAGTGCACAGTGAAAGCAATCGCAAAAGTCCAGCAGCTGCTGACTCCCAAACACAAGGCGCTTGTCTACGTTTTTGCTTCTCGACAACTCAACGCAAACCTTCATTTCTGCAGCTGCCATCGAGTTTTCTGCATCTCGAGCCTTCTGGGACGAGCACCAATTTCCCAGGAGGGGCTGCATCAGGACGAAGTCAAAACCCAGGAAAGTTGTCTCGGAACACCTTCAATAAAGCATGCCAGCAGTGCATTGAAAAGGCAGGTAGCTTTAGCCACCGTCCTCTAGCAGTCGCGAAGCTGTGCACACAATGTCGTCTGCCTGCGGCAACGTTCTTCGCCCTCGTGCAAGCTACCGCTCTGTCCGGCTCCCGGAGCAGGAGAAGCGGCTGCTTCGCGCACACAACAGCGGAGCGGCAGCCCTACGCTCCGAAGCGCTGCTTCAGCCGAAAGACGCCGGCGACCGGCGCTTGGCTTCGGACAGCTCCGGAGAGCCGTAGTGTGCGTCTGCAACTAGACTGCATCATAGCGAAAAGCTTTGGCAGTGTGTCTCGCAGGGAGATAGCTTAGGAGCGCAGCGCACTTATGCCTCCCTTGTCCAGAAACACGATTTTACTGCACACTCCAAAAACAGTACTCTTCCCAGGGCAATATATAAGCTGCTTTCTGACGGCCGTGATCTTTCGATTACTCTTGCGCAGCTCGTTGTTTTAACGTGCACGTGCCGTCCTGGCATTCAGTGCACAGTGAAAGCAATCGCAAAAGTCCAGCAGCTGCTGACTCCCAAACACAAGGCGCTGGCTATGTTCTTGCTTCTCCACACTTCAACAGAGTCCTTCATTTCTGCAGCTGCCATCGAGTTTTCTGCATCTCGAGCCTTCTGGGACGAGCACCAATTTCCCAGGAGGGGCTGCATCAGGACGAAGTCAAAACCCAGGAAAGTTGTCTCGGAACACCTTCAATAAAGCATGCCAGCAGTGCATTGAAAAGGCAGGGAGCTTTAGCCACCGTCCTCTAGCAGTCGCAAGGCTGTGCACACAATGTCGTCTGCCTGCGGCAATGTTCTTCGCCCACGTGCAAGCTACCGCTCTGTCCGGCTCCCGGAGCAGGAGAAGCGGCTGCTTCGCGCACACAACAGCGGAGCGGCAGCCCTTCGCTCCGAAGCGCTGCTTCAGCCGAAAGACGCCGGCCACCGGCGCTTGGCTTCGGACAGCTCCGGAGAGCCGTAGTGTGCGTCTGCACTAGACTGCATCGTAGCGAAAAGCTTTGGCAGTGTGTCTCGCAGGGAGATAGCTTAGGAGCGCAGCGCACTTATGCCTCCCTTGTCCAGAAACACGATTTTACTGCACACTCCAAAAACAGTACTCTTCCCAGGGCAATATGCCAGATGCTCTCTGATGCCCGTGCTCCCTTCCTACTCTTGCCCAGCTCGTTGTTGTAACGTGCACATGCCGTCCTGGAATTCAGTGCACAATGAAAGCAATCGCAAAAGTCCAGCAGCTGCTGACTCCCAAACACAAGGCGCTGGCTATGTTCTTGCTACTCGACGACTCAACGCAGCCCTTCATTTCTGCAGTTGCCATCGAGGTCTCTGCATGTCGGAGACTCAGAGGACGAGCACGAGTTTCCCAGGAGGGGCTGCATCAGGAGGAATTCAAAACTCAGGGAATTTGCCCTGGAACACCTTCCATAAGGATGCTAGAAGGGAATTGAAGAGGCAGGCGAGCGGCCACCACCGTCCTCTAGCAGTCCTTAGGGTGCGCGCAGAAGCCCGGTGCTCTGCGGCTTCGTTCTTCGCCCTCGTGCAAGCTACCGCTCTGTCCGGCTCCCGGAGCAGGAGAAGCGGCTGCTTCGCGCACACAGCAGCGGAGCGGCAGCCCTACGCTCCGAAGCGCTGCTTCAGCCGAAAGACGCCGGCCACCGGCGCTTGGCTTCGGACAGCTCCGGAGAGCCGTAGTGTGCGTCTGCACTAGACTGCATCATAGCGAAAAGCTTTGGCAGTGTGTCTCGCAGGGAGATAGCTTAGGAGCGCAGCGCACTTATGCCTCCCTTGTCCAGAAACACGGATTTGCTGCACACTCCAAAAACACTGCTCTTTCCATGGTACTATGTAAGCTGCTGTCTGACGCCCGTTCTCTTCTGCCCACTCTTGCCCAGCTGGTTGTTGCAGCGTGCACGTGCCTTCCTGGCATTCAGTGCACAGTGAAAGCAATCGCAAAAGTCCAGCAGCTGCTGACTCCCAAACACAAGGCGCTTGTCTACGTTTTTGCTTCTCGACAACTCAACGCAAACCTTCATTTCTGCAGCTGCCATCGAGTTTTCTGCATCTCGAGCCTTCTGGGACGAGCACCAATTTCCCAGGAGGGGCTGCATCAGGACGAAGTCAAAACCCAGGAAAGTTGTCTCGGAACACCTTCAATAAAGCATGCCAGCAGTGCATTGAAAAGGCAGGTAGCTTTAGCCACCGTCCTCTAGCAGTCGCGAAGCTGTGCACACAATGTCGTCTGCCTGCGGCAGCGTTCTTCGCCCTCGTGCAAGCTACCGCTCTGTCCGGCTCCCGGAGCAGGAGAAGCGGCTGCTTCGCGCACACAACAGCGGAGCGGCAGCCCTACGCTCCGAAGCGCTGCTTCAGCCGAAAGACGCCGGCGACCGGCGCTTGGCTTCGGACAGCTCCGGAGAGCCGTAGTGTGCGTCTGCAACTAGACTGCATCATAGCGAAAAGCTTTGGCAGTGTGTCTCGCAGGGAGATAGCTTAGGAGCGCAGCGCACTTATGCCTCCCTTGTCCAGAAACACGATTTTACTGCACACTCCAAAAACAGTACTCTTCCCAGGGCAATATATAAGCTGCTTTCTGACGGCCGTGATCTTTCGATTACTCTTGCGCAGCTCGTTGTTTTAACGTGCACGTGCCGTCCTGGCATTCAGTGCACAGTGAAAGCAATCGCAAAAGTCCAGCAGCTGCTGACTCCCAAACACAAGGCGCTGGCTATGTTCTTGCTTCTCCACACTTCAACAGAGTCCTTCATTTCTGCAGCTGCCATCGAGTTTTCTGCATCTCGAGCCTTCTGGGACGAGCACCAATTTCCCAGGAGGGGCTGCATCAGGACGAAGTCAAAACCCAGGAAAGTTGTCTCGGAACACCTTCAATAAAGCATGCCAGCAGTGCATTGAAAAGGCAGGGAGCTTTAGCCACCGTCCTCTAGCAGTCGCAAGGCTGTGCACACAATGTCGTCTGCCTGCGGCAATGTTCTTCGCCCACGTGCAAGCTACCGCTCTGTCCGGCTCCCGGAGCAGGAGAAGCGGCTGCTTCGCGCACACAACAGCGGAGCGGCAGCCCTTCGCTCCGAAGCGCTGCTTCAGCCGAAAGACGCCGGCCACCGGCGCTTGGCTTCGGACAGCTCCGGAGAGCCGTAGTGTGCGTCTGCACTAGACTGCATCGTAGCGAAAAGCTTTGGCAGTGTGTCTCGCAGGGAGATAGCTTAGGAGCGCAGCGCACTTATGCCTCCCTTGTCCAGAAACACGATTTTACTGCACACTCCAAAAACAGTACTCTTCCCAGGGCAATATGCCAGATGCTCTCTGATGCCCGTGCTCCCTTCCTACTCTTGCCCAGCTCGTTGTTGTAACGTGCACATGCCGTCCTGGAATTCAGTGCACAATGAAAGCAATCGCAAAAGTCCAGCAGCTGCTGACTCCCAAACACAAGGCGCTGGCTATGTTCTTGCTACTCGACGACTCAACGCAGCCCTTCATTTCTGCAGTTGCCATCGAGGTCTCTGCATGTCGGAGACTCAGAGGACGAGCACGAGTTTCCCAGGAGGGGCTGCATCAGGAGGAATTCAAAACTCAGGGAATTTGCCCTGGAACACCTTCCATAAGGATGCTAGAAGGGAATTGAAGAGGCAGGCGAGCGGCCACCACCGTCCTCTAGCAGTCCTTAGGGTGCGCGCAGAAGCCCGGTGCTCTGCGGCTTCGTTCTTCGCCCTCGTGCAAGCTACCGCTCTGTCCGGCTCCCGGAGCAGGAGAAGCGGCTGCTTCGCGCACACAGCAGCGGAGCGGCAGCCCTACGCTCCGAAGCGCTGCTTCAGCCGAAAGACGCCGGCCACCGGCGCTTGGCTTCGGACAGCTCCGGAGAGCCGTAGTGTGCGTCTGCACTAGACTGCATCATAGCGAAAAGCTTTGGCAGTGTGTCTCGCAGGGAGATAGCTTAGGAGCGCAGCGCACTTATGCCTCCCTTGTCCAGAAACACGATTTTACTGCACACTCCAAAAACAGTACTCTTCCCAGGGCAATATATAAGCTGCTTTCTGATGGCCGTGATCTTTCGATTACTCTTGCGCAGCTCGTTGTTTTAACGTGCACGTGCCGTCCTGGCATTCAGTGCACAGTGAAAGCAATCGCAAAAGTCCAGCAGCTGCTGACTCCCAAACACAAGGCGCTGGCTATGTTCTTGCTTCTCCACACTTCAACAGAGTCCTTCATTTCTGCAGCTGCCATCGAGTTTTCTGCATCTCGAGCCTTCTGGGACGAGCACCAATTTCCCAGGAGGGGCTGCATCAGGACGAAGTCAAAACCCAGGAAAGTTGTCTCGGAACACCTTCAATAAAGCATGCCAGCAGTGCATTGAAAAGGCAGGGAGCTTTAGCCACCGTCCTCTAGCAGTCGCAAGGCTGTGCACACAATGTCGTCTCCCTGCGGCAACGTTCTTCGCCCTCGTACAAGCTACCGCTCTGTCCGGCTCCCGGAGCAGGAGAAGCGGCTGCTTCGCGCACACAGCAGCGGAGCGGCAGCCCTACGCTCCGAAGCGCTGCTTCAGCCGAAAGACGCCGGCCACCGGCGCTTGGCTTCGGACAGCTCCGGAGAGCCGTAGTGTGCGTCTGCACTAGACTGCATCGTAGCGAAAAGCTTTGGCAGTGTGTCTCGCAGGGAGATAGCTTAGGAGCGCAGCGCACTTATGCCTCCCTTGTCCAGAAACACGATTTTACTGCACACTCCAAAAACAGTACTCTTCCCAGGGCAATATATAAGCTGCTTTCTGACGGCCGTGATCTTTCGATTACTCTTGCCCAGCTCGTTGTTTTAACGTGCACATGCCGTCCTGGCATTCAGTGCACAGTGAAAGCAATCGCAAAAGTCCAGCAGCTGCTGACTCCCAAACACAAGGCGCTGGCTATGTTCTTGCTTCTCGACAACTCAACGCAGCCCTTCATTTCTGCAGTTGCCATCGAGGTCTCTGCATGTCGGAGACTCAGAGGACGAGCACGAGTTTCCCAGGAGGGGCTGCATCAGGAGGAATTCAAAACTCCAGAAAATTGTCCTGGAACACCTTCCATAAGGATGATAGAATGGAATTGAAGAGGCAGGCGAGCGGCCACCTGGGCCCTCTAGCAGTCCTTCGGGTGTGCGCAAAAGCCCGGTGCTCTTCGGCTTCGTTCTTCGCCCCCGTACAAGCTACCGCTCTGTCCGGCTCCCGGAGCAGGAGAAGCGGCTGCTTCGCGCACACAACAGCGGAGCGGCAGCCGTACGCTCCGAAGCGCTGCTTCAGCCGAAAGACGCCGGCCACCGGCGCTTGGCTTCGGACAGCACCGGAGAGCCGTAGTGTGCGTCTGCACTAGACTGCATGATAGCGATAAGCTTTGGCAGTGTGTCTCGCAGGGAGATAGCTTAGGAGCGCAGCGCACTTATGCCTCCCTTGTCCAGAAACACGGATTTGCTGCACACTCCAAAAACACTGCTCTTTCCATGGTACTATGTAAGCTGCTGTCTGACGCCCGTTCTCTTCTGCCCACTCTTGCCCAGCTGGTTGTTGCAGCGTGCACGTGCCTTCCTGGCATTCAGTGCACAGTGAAAGCAATCGCAAAAGTCCAGCAGCTGCTGACTCCCAAACACAAGGCGCTTGTCTACGTTTTTGCTTCTCGACAACTCAACGCAAACCTTCATTTCTGCAGCTGCCATCGAGTTTTCTGCATCTCGAGCCTTCTGGGACGAGCACCAATTTCCCAGGAGGGGCTGCATCAGGACGAAGTCAAAACCCAGAAAAGTTGTCTCGGAACACCTTCAATAAAGCATGCCAGCAGTGCATTGAAAAGGCAGGTAGCTTTAGCCACCGTCCTCTAGCAGTCGCGAAGCTGTGCACACAATGTCGTCTGCTTGCGGCAACGTTCTTCGCCCTCGTGCAAGCTACCGCTCTGTCCGGCTCCCGGAGCAGGAGAAGCGGCTGCTTCGCGCACACAACAGCGGAGCGGCAGCCCTACGCTCCGAAGCGCTGCTTCAGCCGAAAGACGCCGGCGACCGGCGCTTGGCTTCGGACAGCTCCGGAGAGCCGTAGTGTGCGTCTGCAACTAGACTGCATCATAGCGAAAAGCTTTGGCAGTGTGTCTCGCAGGGAGATAGCTTAGGAGCGCAGCGCACTTATGCCTCCCTTGTCCAGAAACACGATTTTACTGCACACTCCAAAAACAGTACTCTTCCCAGGGCAATATATAAGCTGCTTTCTGACGGCCGTGATCTTTCGATTACTCTTGCGCAGCTCGTTGTTTTAACGTGCACGTGCCGTCCTGGCATTCAGTGCACAGTGAAAGCAATCGCAAAAGTCCAGCAGCTGCTGACTCCCAAACACAAGGCGCTGGCTATGTTCTTGCTTCTCCACACTTCAACAGAGTCCTTCATTTCTGCAGCTGCCATCGAGTTTTCTGCATCTCGAGCCTTCTGGGACGAGCACCAATTTCCCAGGAGGGGCTGCATCAGGACGAAGTCAAAACCCAGGAATGTTGTCTCGGAACACCTTCAATAAAGCATGCCAGCAGTGCATTGAAAAGGCAGGGAGCTTTAGCCACCGTCCTCTAGCAGTCGCAAGGCTGTGCACACAATGTCGTCTGCCTGCGGCAATGTTCTTCGCCCACGTGCAAGCTACCGCTCTGTCCGGCTCCCGGAGCAGGAGAAGCGGCTGCTTCGCGCACACAACAGCGGAGCGGCAGCCCTTCGCTCCGAAGCGCTGCTTCAGCCGAAAGACGCCGGCCACCGGCGCTTGGCTTCGGACAGCTCCGGAGAGCCGTAGTGTGCGTCTGCACTAGACTGCATCGTAGCGAAAAGCTTTGGCAGTGTGTCTCGCAGGGAGATAGCTTAGGAGCGCAGCGCACTTATGCCTCCCTTGTCCAGAAACACGATTTTACTGCACACTCCAAAAACAGTACTCTTCCCAGGGCAATATGCCAGATGCTCTCTGATGCCCGTGCTCCCTTCCTACTCTTGCCCAGCTCGTTGTTGTAACGTGCACATGCCGTCCTGGAATTCAGTGCACAATGAAAGCAATCGCAAAAGTCCAGCAGCTGCTGACTCCCAAACACAAGGCGCTGGCTATGTTCTTGCTACTCGACGACTCAACGCAGCCCTTCATTTCTGCAGTTGCCATCGAGGTCTCTGCATGTCGGAGACTCAGAGGACGAGCACGAGTTTCCCAGGAGGGGCTGCATCAGGAGGAATTCAAAACTCAGGGAATTTGCCCTGGAACACCTTCCATAAGGATGCTAGAAGGGAATTGAAGAGGCAGGCGAGCGGCCACCACCGTCCTCTAGCAGTCCTTAGGGTGCGCGCAGAAGCCCGGTGCTCTGCGGCTTCGTTCTTCGCCCTCGTGCAAGCTACCGCTCTGTCCGGCTCCCGGAGCAGGAGAAGCGGCTGCTTCGCGCACACAGCAGCGGAGCGGCAGCCCTACGCTCCGAAGCGCTGCTTCAGCCGAAAGACGCCGGCCACCGGCGCTTGGCTTCGGACAGCTCCGGAGAGCCGTAGTGTGCGTCTGCACTAGACTGCATCATAGCGAAAAGCTTTGGCAGTGTGTCTCGCAGGGAGATAGCTTAGGAGCGCAGCGCACTTATGCCTCCCTTGTCCAGAAACACGATTTTACTGCACACTCCAAAAACAGTACTCTTCCCAGGGCAATATATAAGCTGCTTTCTGATGGCCGTGATCTTTCGATTACTCTTGCGCAGCTCGTTGTTTTAACGTGCACGTGCCGTCCTGGCATTCAGTGCACAGTGAAAGCAATCGCAAAAGTCCAGCAGCTGCTGACTCCCAAACACAAGGCGCTGGCTATGTTCTTGCTTCTCCACACTTCAACAGAGTCCTTCATTTCTGCAGCTGCCATCGAGTTTTCTGCATCTCGAGCCTTCTGGGACGAGCACCAATTTCCCAGGAGGGGCTGCATCAGGACGAAGTCAAAACCCAGGAAAGTTGTCTCGGAACACCTTCAATAAAGCATGCCAGCAGTGCATTGAAAAGGCAGGGAGCTTTAGCCACCGTCCTCTAGCAGTCGCAAGGCTGTGCACACAATGTCGTCTGCCTGCGGCAACGTTCTTCGCCCACGTGCAAGCTACCGCTCTGTCCGGCTCCCGGAGCAGGAGAAGCGGCTGCTTCGCGCACACAACAGCGGAGCGGCAGCCCTTCTCTCCGAAGCGCTGCTTCAGCCGAAAGACGCCGCCCACCGGCGCTTGGCTTCGGACAGCACCGGAGAGCCGTAGTGTGCGTCTGCACTAGACTGCATGATAGCGATAAGCTTTGGCAGTGTGTCTCGCAGGGAGATAGCTTAGGAGCGCAGCGCACTTATGCCTCCCTTGTCCAGAAACACGGATTTGCTGCACACTCCAAAAACACTGCTCTTTCCATGGTACTATGTAAGCTGCTGTCTGACGCCCGTTCTCTTCTGCCCACTCTTGCCCAGCTGGTTGTTGCAGCGTGCACGTGCCTTCCTGGCATTCAGTGCACAGTTAAAGCAATCGCAAAAGTCCAGCAGCTGCTGACTCCCAAACACAAGGCGCTGGCTATGTTCTTGCTTCTCCACACTTCAACAGAGTCCTTCATTTCTGCAGCTGCCATCGAGTTTTCTGCATCTCGAGCCTTCTGGGACGAGCACCAATTTCCCAAGAGGGGCTGCATCAGGACGAAGTCAAAACCCAGGAAAATTGTCTCGGAACACCTTCAATAAAGCATGCCAGCAGTGCATTGAAAAGGCAGGGAGCTTTAGCCACCGTCCTCTACCAGTCGCAAGGCTGTGCACACAATGTCGTCTCCCTGCGGCAACGTTCTTCGCCCTCGTACAAGCTACCGCTCTGTCCGGCTCCCGGAGCAGGAGAAGCGGCTGCTTCGCGCACACAGCAGCGGAGCGGCAGCCCTACGCTCCGAAGCGCTGCTTCAGCCGAAAGACGCCGGCCACCGGCGCTTGGCTTCGGACAGCTCCGGAGAGCCGTAGTGTGCGTCTGCAACTAGACTGCATCATAGCGAAAAGCTTTGGCAGTGTGTCTCGCAGGGAGATAGCTTAGGAGCGCAGCGCACTTATGCCTCCCTTGTCCAGAAACACGATTTTACTGCACACTCCAAAAACAGTACTCTTCCCAGGGCAATATATAAGCTGCTTTCTGACGGCCGTGATCTTTCGATTACTCTTGCCCAGCTCGTTGTTTTAACGTGCACGTGCCGTCCTGGCATTCAGTGCACAGTGAAAGCAATCGCAAAAGTCCAGCAGCTGCTGACTCCCAAACACAAGGCGCTGGCTATGTTCTTGCTTCTCGACAACTCAACGCAGCCCTTCATTTCTGCAGTTGCCATCGAGGTCTCTGCATGTCGGAGACTCAGAGGACGAGCACGAGTTTCCCAGGAGGGGCTGCATCAGGAGGAATTCAAAACTCCAGAAAATTGTCCTGGAACACCTTCCATAAGGATGATAGAAGGGAATTGAAGAGGCAGGCGAGCGGCCACGACCGTCCTCTAGCAGTCCTTCGGGTGTGCGCAAAAGCCCGGTGCTCTTCGGCTTCGTTCTTCGCCCCCGTACAAGCTACCGCTCTGTCCGGCTCCCGGAGCAGGAGAAGCGGCTGCTTCGCGCACACAACAGCGGAGCGGCAGCCGTACGCTCCGAAGCGCTGCTTCAGCCGAAAGACGCCGGCCACCGGCGCTTGGCTTCGGACAGCACCGGAGAGCCGTAGTGTGCGTCTGCACTAGACTGCATGATAGCGATAAGCTTTGGCAGTGTGTCTCGCAGGGAGATAGCTTAGGAGCGCAGCGCACTTATGCCTCCCTTGTCCAGAAACACGGATTTGCTGCACACTCCAAAAACACTGCTCTTTCCATGGTACTATGTAAGCTGCTGTCTGACGCCCGTAATCTTCTGCCCACTCTTGCCCAGCTGGTTGTTGCAGCGTGCACGTGCCTTCCTGGCATTAAGAGCACAGTGAAAGCAATCGCAAAAGTCCAGCAGCTGCTGACTCCCAAACACAAGGCGCTTGTCTACGTTTTTGCTTCTCGACAACTCAACGCAAACCTTCATTTCTGCAGCTGCCATCGAGTTTTCTGCATCTCGAGCCTTCTGGGACGAGCACCAATTTCCCAGGAGGGGCTGCATCAGGACGAAGTCAAAACCCAGAAAAGTTGTCTCGGAACACCTTCAATAAAGCATGCCAGCAGTGCATTGAAAAGGCAGGTAGCTTTAGCCACCGTCCTCTAGCAGTCGCGAAGCTGTGCACACAATGTCGTCTGCCTGCGGCAACGTTCTTCGCCCTCGTGCAAGCTACCGCTCTGTCCGGCTCCCGGAGCAGGAGAAGCGGCTGCTTCGCGCACACAACAGCGGAGCGGCAGCCCTACGCTCCGAAGCGCTGCTTCAGCCGAAAGACGCCGGCGACCGGCGCTTGGCTTCGGACAGCTGCGGAGAGCCGTAGTGTGCGTCTGCAACTAGACTGCATCATAGCGAAAAGCTTTGGCAGTGTGTCTCGCAGGGAGATAGCTTAGGAGCGCAGCGCACTTATGCCTCCCTTGTCCAGAAACACGATTTTACTGCACACTCCAAAAACAGTACTCTTCCCAGGGCAATATATAAGCTGCTTTCTGACGGCCGTGATCTTTCGATTACTCTTGCGCAGCTCGTTGTTTTAACGTGCACGTGCCGTCCTGGCATTCAGTGCACAGTGAAAGCAATCGCAAAAGTCCAGCAGCTGCTGACTCCCAAACACAAGGCGCTGGCTATGTTCTTGCTTCTCCACACTTCAACAGAGTCCTTCATTTCTGCAGCTGCCATCGAGTTTTCTGCATCTCGAGCCTTCTGGGACGAGCACCAATTTCCCAGGAGGGGCTGCATCAGGACGAAGTCAAAACCCAGGAAAGTTGTCTCGGAACACCTTCAATAAAGCATGCCAGCAGTGCATTGAAAAGGCAGGGAGCTTTAGCCACCGTCCTCTAGCAGTCGCAAGGCTGTGCACACAATGTCGTCTGCCTGCGGCAATGTTCTTCGCCCACGTGCAAGCTACCGCTCTGTCCGGCTCCCGGAGCAGGAGAAGCGGCTGCTTCGCGCACACAACAGCGGAGCGGCAGCCCTTCGCTCCGAAGCGCTGCTTCAGCCGAAAGACGCCGGCCACCGGCGCTTGGCTTCGGACAGCTCCGGAGAGCCGTAGTGTGCGTCTGCACTAGACTGCATCGTAGCGAAAAGCTTTGGCAGTGTGTCTCGCAGGGAGATAGCTTAGGAGCGCAGCGCACTTATGCCTCCCTTGTCCAGAAACACGATTTTACTGCACACTCCAAAAACAGTACTCTTCCCAGGGCAATATGCCAGATGCTCTCTGATGCCCGTGCTCCCTTCCTACTCTTGCCCAGCTCGTTGTTGTAACGTGCACATGCCGTCCTGGAATTCAGTGCACAGTGAAAGCAATCGCAAAAGTCCAGCAGCTGCTGACTCCCAAACACAAGGCGCTGGCTATGTTCTTGCTACTCGACGACTCAACGCAGCCCTTCATTTCTGCAGTTGCCATCGAGGTCTCTGCATGTCGGAGACTGAGAGGACGAGCACGAGTTTCCCACGAGGGGCTGCATCAGGAGGAATTCAAAACTCAGGGAATTTGCCCTGGAACACCTTCCATAAGGATGCTAGAAGGGAATTGAAGAGGCAGGCGAGCGGCCACCACCGTCCTCTAGCAGTCCTTAGGGTGCGCGCAGAAGCCCGGTGCTCTGCGGCTTCGTTCTTCGCCCTCGTGCAAGCTACCGCTCTGTCCGGCTCCCGGAGCAGGAGAAGCGGCTGCTTTGCGCACACAGCAGCGGAGCGGCAGCCCTACGCTCCGAAGCGCTGCTTCAGCCGAAAGACGCCGGCCACCGGCGCTTGGCTTCGGACAGCTCCGGAGAGCCGTAGTGTGCGTCTGCACTAGACTGCATCATAGCGAAAAGCTTTGGCAGTGTGTCTCGCAGGGAGATAGCTTAGGAGCGCAGCGCACTTATGCCTCCCTTGTCCAGAAACACGATTTTACTGCACACTCCAAAAACAGTACTCTTCCCAGGGCAATATATAAGCTGCTTTCTGATGGCCGTGATCTTTCGATTACTCTTGCGCAGCTCGTTGTTTTAACGTGCACGTGCCGTCCTGGCATTCAGTGCACAGTGAAAGCAATCGCAAAAGTCCAGCAGCTGCTGACTCCCAAACACAAGGCGCTGGCTATGTTCTTGCTTCTCCACACTTCAACAGAGTCCTTCATTTCTGCAGCTGCCATCGAGTTTTCTGCATCTCGAGCCTTCTGGGACGAGCACCAATTTCCCAGGAGGGGCTGCATCAGGACGAAGTCAAAACCCAGGAAAGTTGTCTCGGAACACCTTCAATAAAGCATGCCAGCAGTGCATTGAAAAGGCAGGGAGCTTTAGCCACCGTCCTCTAGCAGTCGCAAGGCTGTGCACACAATGTCGTCTCCCTGCGGCAACGTTCTTCACCCTCGTGCAAGCTACCGCTCTGTCCGGCTCCCGGAGCAGGAGAAGCGGCTGCTTCGCGCACACAACAGCGGAGCGGCAGCCCTACGCTCCGAAGCGCTGCTTCAGCCGAAAGACGCCGGCCACCGGCGCTTGGCTTCGGACAGCTCCGGAGAGCCGTAGTGTGCGTCTGCACTAGACTGCATCGTAGCGAAAAGCTTTGGCAGTGTGTCTCGCAGGGAGATAGCTTAGGAGCGCAGCGCACTTATGCCTCCCTTGTCCAGAAACACGATTTTACTGCACACTCCAAAAACAGTACTCTTCCCAGGGCAATATGCCAGATGCTCTCTGATGCCCGTGCTCCCTTCCTACTCTTGCCCAGCTCGTTGTTGTAACGTGCACATGCCGTCCTGGCATTCAGTGCACAGTGAAAGCAATCGCAAAAGTCCAGCAGCTGCTGACTCCCAAACACAAGGCGCTGGCTATGTTCTTGCTACTCGACGACTCAACGCAGCCCTTCATTTCTGCAATTGCCATCGAGGTCTCTGCATGTCGGAGACTGAGAGGACGAGCACGAGTTTCCCAGGAGGGGCTGCATCAGGAGGAATTCAAAACTCCAGAAAATTGTCCTGGAACACCTTCCATAAGGATGCTAGAAGGGAATTGAAGAGGCAGGCGAGCGGCCACGACCGTCCTCTAGCAGTCCTTCGGGTGTGCGCAAAAGCCCGGTGCTCTTCGGCTTCGTTCTTCGCCCCCGTACAAGCTACCGCTCTGTCCGGCTCCCGGAGCAGGAGAAGCGGCTGCTTCGCGCACACAACAGCGGAGCGGCAGCCCTACGCTCCGAAGCGCTGCTTCAGCCGAAAGACGCCGGCCACCGGCGCTTGGCTTCGGACAGCTCCGGAGAGCCGTAGTGTGCGTCTGCACTAGACTGCATGATAACGAAAAGCTTTGGCAGTGTGTCTCGCAGGGAGATAGCTTAGGAGCGCAGCGCACTTATGCCTCCCTTGTCCAGAAACACGATTTTACTGCACACTCCAAAAACAGTACTCTTCCCAGGGCAATATATAAGCTGTTTTCTGACGGCCGTGATCTTTCGATTACTCTTGCCCAGCTCGTTGTTTTAACGTGCACATGCCGTCCTGGCATTCAGTGCACAGTGAAAGCATTCGCAAAAGTCCAGCAGCTGCTGACTCCCAAACACAAGGCGCTGGCTATGTTCTTGCTTCTCGACAACTCAACGCAGCCCTTCATTTCTGCAGTTGCCATCGAGGTCTCTGCATGTCGGAGACTCAGAGGACGAGCACGAGTTTCCCAGGAGGGGCTGCATCAGGAGGAATTCAAAACTCCAGAAAATTGTCCTGGAACACCTTCCATAAGGATGATAGAAGGGAATTGAAGAGGCAGGCGAGCGGCCACGACCGTCCTCTAGCAGTCCTTCGGGTGTGCGCAAAAGCCCGGTGCTCTTCGGCTTCGTTCTTCGCCCCCGTACAAGCTACCGCTCTGTCCGGCTCCCGGAGCAGGAGAAGCGGCTGCTTCGCGCACACAACAGCGGAGCGGCAGCCGTACGCTCCGAAGCGCTGCTTCAGCCGAAAGACGCCGGCCACCGGCGCTTGGCTTCGGACAGCACCGGAGAGCCGTAGTGTGCGTCTGCACTAGACTGCATGATAGCGAAAAGCTTTGGCAGTGTGTCTCGCAGGGAGATAGCTTAGGAGCGCAGCGCACTTATGCCTCCCTTGTCCAGAAACACGGATTTGCTGCACACTCCAAAAACACTGCTCTTTCCATGGTACTATGTAAGCTGCTGTCTGACGCCCGTTCTCTTCTGCCCACTCTTGCCCAGCTCGTTGTTTTAACGTGCACGTGCCGTCCTGGCATTCAGTGCACAGTGAAAGCAATCGCAAAAGTCCAGCAGCTGCTGACTCCCAAACACAAGGCGCTGGCTATGTTCTTGCTTCTCCACACTTCAACAGAGTCCTTCATTTCTGCAGCTGCCATCGAGTTTTCTGCATCTCGAGCCTTCTGGGACGAGCACCAATTTCCCAAGAGGGGCTGCATCAGGACGAAGTCAAAACCCAGGAAAATTGTCTCGGAACACCTTCAATAAAGCATGCCAGCAGTGCATTGAAAAGGCAGGGAGCTTTAGCCACCGTCCTCTACCAGTCGCAAGGCTGTGCACACAATGTCGTCTCCCTGCGGCAACGTTCTTCGCCCTCGTACAAGCTACCGCTCTGTCCGGCTCCCGGAGCAGGAGAAGCGGCTGCTTCGCGCACACAGCAGCGGAGCGGCAGCCCTACGCTCCGAAGCGCTGCTTCAGCCGAAAGACGCCGGCCACCGGCGCTTGGCTTCGGACAGCTCCGGAGAGCCGTAGTGTGCGTCTGCAACTAGACTGCATCATAGCGAAAAGCTTTGGCAGTGTGTCTCGCAGGGAGATAGCTTAGGAGCGCAGCGCACTTATGCCTCCCTTGTCCAGAAACACGATTTTACTGCACACTCCAAAAACAGTACTCTTCCCAGGGCAATATATAAGCTGCTTTCTGACGGCCGTGATCTTTCGATTACTCTTGCCCAGCTCGTTGTTTTAACGTGCACGTGCCGTCCTGGCATTCAGTGCACAGTGAAAGCAATCGCAAAAGTCCAGCAGCTGCTGACTCCCAAACACAAGGCGCTGGCTATGTTCTTGCTTCTCGACAACTCAACGCAGCCCTTCATTTCTGCAGTTGCCATCGAGGTCTCTGCATGTCGGAGACTCAGAGGACGAGCACGAGTTTCCCAGGAGGGGCTGCATCAGGAGGAATTCAAAACTCCAGAAAATTGTCCTGGAACACCTTCCATAAGGATGATAGAAGGGAATTGAAGAGGCAGGCGAGCGGCCACGACCGTCCTCTAGCAGTCCTTCGGGTGTGCGCAAAAGCCCGGTGCTCTTCGGCTTCGTTCTTCGCCCCCGTACAAGCTACCGCTCTGTCCGGCTCCCGGAGCAGGAGAAGCGGCTGCTTCGCGCACACAACAGCGGAGCGGCAGCCGTACGCTCCGAAGCGCTGCTTCAGCCGAAAGACGCCGGCCACCGGCGCTTGGCTTCGGACAGCACCGGAGAGCCGTAGTGTGCGTCTGCACTAGACTGCATGATAGCGATAAGCTTTGGCAGTGTGTCTCGCAGGGAGATAGCTTAGGAGCGCAGCGCACTTATGCCTCCCTTGTCCAGAAACACGGATTTGCTGCACACTCCAAAAACACTGCTCTTTCCATGGTACTATGTAAGCTGCTGTCTGACGCCCGTAATCTTCTGCCCACTCTTGCCCAGCTGGTTGTTGCAGCGTGCACGTGCCTTCCTGGCATTAAGAGCACAGTGAAAGCAATCGCAAAAGTCCAGCAGCTGCTGACTCCCAAACACAAGGCGCTTGTCTACGTTTTTGCTTCTCGACAACTCAACGCAAACCTTCATTTCTGCAGCTGCCATCGAGTTTTCTGCATCTCGAGCCTTCTGGGACGAGCACCAATTTCCCAGGAGGGGCTGCATCAGGACGAAGTCAAAACCCAGAAAAGTTGTCTCGGAACACCTTCAATAAAGCATGCCAGCAGTGCATTGAAAAGGCAGGTAGCTTTAGCCACCGTCCTCTAGCAGTCGCGAAGCTGTGCACACAATGTCGTCTGCCTGCGGCAACGTTCTTCGCCCTCGTGCAAGCTACCGCTCTGTCCGGCTCCCGGAGCAGGAGAAGCGGCTGCTTCGCGCACACAACAGCGGAGCGGCAGCCCTACGCTCCGAAGCGCTGCTTCAGCCGAAAGACGCCGGCGACCGGCGCTTGGCTTCGGACAGCTGCGGAGAGCCGTAGTGTGCGTCTGCAACTAGACTGCATCATAGCGAAAAGCTTTGGCAGTGTGTCTCGCAGGGAGATAGCTTAGGAGCGCAGCGCACTTATGCCTCCCTTGTCCAGAAACACGATTTTACTGCACACTCCAAAAACAGTACTCTTCCCAGGGCAATATATAAGCTGCTTTCTGACGGCCGTGATCTTTCGATTACTCTTGCGCAGCTCGTTGTTTTAACGTGCACGTGCCGTCCTGGCATTCAGTGCACAGTGAAAGCAATCGCAAAAGTCCAGCAGCTGCTGACTCCCAAACACAAGGCGCTGGCTATGTTCTTGCTTCTCCACACTTCAACAGAGTCCTTCATTTCTGCAGCTGCCATCGAGTTTTCTGCATCTCGAGCCTTCTGGGACGAGCACCAATTTCCCAGGAGGGGCTGCATCAGGACGAAGTCAAAACCCAGGAAAGTTGTCTCGGAACACCTTCAATAAAGCATGCCAGCAGTGCATTGAAAAGGCAGGGAGCTTTAGCCACCGTCCTCTAGCAGTCGCAAGGCTGTGCACACAATGTCGTCTGCCTGCGGCAATGTTCTTCGCCCACGTGCAAGCTACCGCTCTGTCCGGCTCCCGGAGCAGGAGAAGCGGCTGCTTCGCGCACACAACAGCGGAGCGGCAGCCCTTCGCTCCGAAGCGCTGCTTCAGCCGAAAGACGCCGGCCACCGGCGCTTGGCTTCGGACAGCTCCGGAGAGCCGTAGTGTGCGTCTGCACTAGACTGCATCGTAGCGAAAAGCTTTGGCAGTGTGTCTCGCAGGGAGATAGCTTAGGAGCGCAGCGCACTTATGCCTCCCTTGTCCAGAAACACGATTTTACTGCACACTCCAAAAACAGTACTCTTCCCAGGGCAATATGCCAGATGCTCTCTGATGCCCGTGCTCCCTTCCTACTCTTGCCCAGCTCGTTGTTGTAACGTGCACATGCCGTCCTGGAATTCAGTGCACAGTGAAAGCAATCGCAAAAGTCCAGCAGCTGCTGACTCCCAAACACAAGGCGCTGGCTATGTTCTTGCTACTCGACGACTCAACGCAGCCCTTCATTTCTGCAGTTGCCATCGAGGTCTCTGCATGTCGGAGACTGAGAGGACGAGCACGAGTTTCCCACGAGGGGCTGCATCAGGAGGAATTCAAAACTCAGGGAATTTGCCCTGGAACACCTTCCATAAGGATGCTAGAAGGGAATTGAAGAGGCAGGCGAGCGGCCACCACCGTCCTCTAGCAGTCCTTAGGGTGCGCGCAGAAGCCCGGTGCTCTGCGGCTTCGTTCTTCGCCCTCGTGCAAGCTACCGCTCTGTCCGGCTCCCGGAGCAGGAGAAGCGGCTGCTTTGCGCACACAGCAGCGGAGCGGCAGCCCTACGCTCCGAAGCGCTGCTTCAGCCGAAAGACGCCGGCCACCGGCGCTTGGCTTCGGACAGCTCCGGAGAGCCGTAGTGTGCGTCTGCACTAGACTGCATCATAGCGAAAAGCTTTGGCAGTGTGTCTCGCAGGGAGATAGCTTAGGAGCGCAGCGCACTTATGCCTCCCTTGTCCAGAAACACGATTTTACTGCACACTCCAAAAACAGTACTCTTCCCAGGGCAATATATAAGCTGCTTTCTGATGGCCGTGATCTTTCGATTACTCTTGCGCAGCTCGTTGTTTTAACGTGCACGTGCCGTCCTGGCATTCAGTGCACAGTGAAAGCAATCGCAAAAGTCCAGCAGCTGCTGACTCCCAAACACAAGGCGCTGGCTATGTTCTTGCTTCTCCACACTTCAACAGAGTCCTTCATTTCTGCAGCTGCCATCGAGTTTTCTGCATCTCGAGCCTTCTGGGACGAGCACCAATTTCCCAGGAGGGGCTGCATCAGGACGAAGTCAAAACCCAGGAAAGTTGTCTCGGAACACCTTCAATAAAGCATGCCAGCAGTGCATTGAAAAGGCAGGGAGCTTTAGCCACCGTCCTCTAGCAGTCGCAAGGCTGTGCACACAATGTCGTCTCCCTGCGGCAACGTTCTTCACCCTCGTGCAAGCTACCGCTCTGTCCGGCTCCCGGAGCAGGAGAAGCGGCTGCTTCGCGCACACAACAGCGGAGCGGCAGCCCTACGCTCCGAAGCGCTGCTTCAGCCGAAAGACGCCGGCCACCGGCGCTTGGCTTCGGACAGCTCCGGAGAGCCGTAGTGTGCGTCTGCACTAGACTGCATCGTAGCGAAAAGCTTTGGCAGTGTGTCTCGCAGGGAGATAGCTTAGGAGCGCAGCGCACTTATGCCTCCCTTGTCCAGAAACACGATTTTACTGCACACTCCAAAAACAGTACTCTTCCCAGGGCAATATGCCAGATGCTCTCTGATGCCCGTGCTCCCTTCCTACTCTTGCCCAGCTCGTTGTTGTAACGTGCACATGCCGTCCTGGCATTCAGTGCACAGTGAAAGCAATCGCAAAAGTCCAGCAGCTGCTGACTCCCAAACACAAGGCGCTGGCTATGTTCTTGCTACTCGACGACTCAACGCAGCCCTTCATTTCTGCAATTGCCATCGAGGTCTCTGCATGTCGGAGACTGAGAGGACGAGCACGAGTTTCCCAGGAGGGGCTGCATCAGGAGGAATTCAAAACTCCAGAAAATTGTCCTGGAACACCTTCCATAAGGATGCTAGAAGGGAATTGAAGAGGCAGGCGAGCGGCCACGACCGTCCTCTAGCAGTCCTTCGGGTGTGCGCAAAAGCCCGGTGCTCTTCGGCTTCGTTCTTCGCCCCCGTACAAGCTACCGCTCTGTCCGGCTCCCGGAGCAGGAGAAGCGGCTGCTTCGCGCACACAACAGCGGAGCGGCAGCCCTACGCTCCGAAGCGCTGCTTCAGCCGAAAGACGCCGGCCACCGGCGCTTGGCTTCGGACAGCTCCGGAGAGCCGTAGTGTGCGTCTGCACTAGACTGCATGATAACGAAAAGCTTTGGCAGTGTGTCTCGCAGGGAGATAGCTTAGGAGCGCAGCGCACTTATGCCTCCCTTGTCCAGAAACACGATTTTACTGCACACTCCAAAAACAGTACTCTTCCCAGGGCAATATATAAGCTGTTTTCTGACGGCCGTGATCTTTCGATTACTCTTGCCCAGCTCGTTGTTTTAACGTGCACATGCCGTCCTGGCATTCAGTGCACAGTGAAAGCATTCGCAAAAGTCCAGCAGCTGCTGACTCCCAAACACAAGGCGCTGGCTATGTTCTTGCTTCTCGACAACTCAACGCAGCCCTTCATTTCTGCAGTTGCCATCGAGGTCTCTGCATGTCGGAGACTCAGAGGACGAGCACGAGTTTCCCAGGAGGGGCTGCATCAGGAGGAATTCAAAACTCCAGAAAATTGTCCTGGAACACCTTCCATAAGGATGATAGAAGGGAATTGAAGAGGCAGGCGAGCGGCCACGACCGTCCTCTAGCAGTCCTTCGGGTGTGCGCAAAAGCCCGGTGCTCTTCGGCTTCGTTCTTCGCCCCCGTACAAGCTACCGCTCTGTCCGGCTCCCGGAGCAGGAGAAGCGGCTGCTTCGCGCACACAACAGCGGAGCGGCAGCCGTACGCTCCGAAGCGCTGCTTCAGCCGAAAGACGCCGGCCACCGGCGCTTGGCTTCGGACAGCACCGGAGAGCCGTAGTGTGCGTCTGCACTAGACTGCATGATAGCGAAAAGCTTTGGCAGTGTGTCTCGCAGGGAGATAGCTTAGGAGCGCAGCGCACTTATGCCTCCCTTGTCCAGAAACACGGATTTGCTGCACACTCCAAAAACACTGCTCTTTCCATGGTACTATGTAAGCTGCTGTCTGACGCCCGTTCTCTTCTGCCCACTCTTGCCCAGCTCGTTGTTTTAACGTGCACGTGCCGTCCTGGCATTCAGTGCACAGTGAAAGCAATCGCAAAAGTCCAGCAGCTGCTGACTCCCAAACACAAGGCGCTGGCTATGTTCTTGCTTCTCCACACTTCAACAGAGTCCTTCATTTCTGCAGCTGCCATCGAGTTTTCTGCATCTCGAGCCTTCTGGGACGAGCACCAATTTCCCAGGAGGGGCTGCATCAGGACGAAGTCAAAACCCAGGAAAGTTGTCTCGGAACACCTTCAATAAAGCATGCCAGCAGTGCATTGAAAAGGCAGGGAGCTTTAGCCACCGTCCTCTAGCAGTCGCAAGGCTGTGCACACAATGTCGTCTGCCTGCGGCAACGTTCTTCGCCCACGTGCAAGCTACCGCTCTGTCCGGCTCCCGGAGCAGGAGAAGCGGCTGCTTCGCGCACACAACAGCGGAGCGGCAGCCCTTCGCTCCGAAGCGCTGCTTCAGCCGAAAGACGCCGGCCACCGGCGCTTGGCTTCGGACAGCTCCGGAGAGCCGTAGTGTGCGTCTGCACTAGACTGCATGATAGCGATAAGCTTTGACAGTGTGTCTCGCAGGGAGATAGCTTAGGAGCGCAGCGCACTTATGCCTCCCTTGTCCAGAAACACGGATTTGCTGCACACTCCAAAAACACTGCTCTTTCCATGGTACTATGTAAGCTGCTGTCTGACGCCCGTTCTCTTCTGCCCACTCTTGCCCAGCTGGTTGTTGCAGCGTGCACGTGCCTTCCTGGCATTCAGTGCACAGTTAAAGCAATCGCAAAAGTCCAGCAGCTGCTGACTCCCAAACACAAGGCGCTGGCTATGTTCTTGCTTCTCCACACTTCAACAGAGTCCTTCATTTCTGCAGCTGCCATCGAGTTTTCTGCATCTCGAGCCTTCTGGGACGAGCACCAATTTCCCAAGAGGGGCTGCATCAGGACGAAGTCAAAACCCAGGAAAATTGTCTCGGAACACCTTCAATAAAGCATGCCAGCAGTGCATTGAAAAGGCAGGGAGCTTTAGCCACCGTCCTCTACCAGTCGCAAGGCTGTGCACACAATGTCGTCTCCCTGCGGCAACGTTCTTCGCCCTCGTACAAGCTACCGCTCTGTCCGGCTCCCGGAGCAGGAGAAGCGGCTGCTTCGCGCACACAGCAGCGGAGCGGCAGCCCTACGCTCCGAAGCGCTGCTTCAGCCGAAAGACGCCGGCCACCGGCGCTTGGCTTCGGACAGCTGCGGAGAGCCGTAGTGTGCGTCTGCAACTAGACTGCATCATAGCGAAAAGCTTTGGCAGTGTGTCTCGCAGGGAGATAGCTTAGGAGCGCAGCGCACTTATGCCTCCCTTGTCCAGAAACACGATTTTACTGCACACTCCAAAAACAGTACTCTTCCCAGGGCAATATATAAGCTGCTTTCTGACGGCCGTGATCTTTCGATTACTCTTGCCCAGCTCGTTGTTTTAACGTGCACATGCCGTCCTGGCATTCAGTGCACAGTGAAAGCAATCGCAAAAGTCCAGCAGCTGCTGACTCCCAAACACAAGGCGCTGGCTATGTTCTTGCTTCTCGACAACTCAACGCAGCCCTTCATTTCTGCAGTTGCCATCGAGGTCTCTGCATGTCGGAGAGTCAGAGGACGAGCACGAGTTTCCCAGGAGGGGCTGCATCAGGAGGAATTCAAAACTCCAGAAAATTGTCCTGGAACACCTTCCATAAGGATGATAGAAGGGAATTGAAGAGGCAGGCGAGCGGCCACGACTGTCCTCTAGCAGTCCTTCGGGTGTGCGCAAAAGCCCGGTGCTCTTCGGCTTCGTTCTTCGCCCCCGTACAAGCTACCGCTCTGTCCGGCTCCCGGAGCAGGAGAAGCGGCTGCTTCGCGCACACAACAGCGGAGCGGCAGCCCTTCGCTCCGAAGCGCTGCTTCAGCCGAAAGACGCCGGCCACCGGCGCTTGGCTTCGGAGAGCACCGGAGAGCCGTAGTGTGCGTCTGCACTAGACTGCATGATGGCGATAAGCTTTGGCAGTGTGTCTCGCAGGGAGATAGCTTAGGAGCGCAGCGCACTTATGCCTCCCTTGTCCAGAAACACGGATTTGCTGCACACTCCAAAAACACTGCTCTTTCCATGGTACTATGTAAGCTGCTGTCTGACGCCCGTAATCTTCTGCCCACTCTTGCCCAGCTGGTTGTTGCAGCGTGCACGTGCCTTCCTGGCATTAAGAGCACAGTGAAAGCAATCGCAAAAGTCCAGCAGCTGCTGACTCCCAAACACAAGGCGCTTGTCTACGTTTTTGCTTCTCGACAACTCAACGCAAACCTTCATTTCTGCAGCTGCCATCGAGTTTTCTGCATCTCGAGCCTTCTGGGACGAGCACCAATTTCCCAGGAGGGGCTGCATCAGGACGAAGTCAAAACCCAGGAAAGTTGTCTCGGAACACCTTCAATAAAGCATGCCAGCAGTGCATTGAAAAGGCAGGTAGCTTTAGCCACCGTCCTCTAGCAGTCGCGAAGCTGTGCACACAATGTCGTCTGCCTGCGGCAACGTTCTTCGCCCTCGTGCAAGCTACCGCTCTGTCCGGCTCCCGGAGCAGGAGAAGCGGCTGCTTCGCGCACACAACAGCGGAGCGGCAGCCCTACGCTCCGAAGCGCTGCTTCAGCCGAAAGACGCCGGCGACCGGCGCTTGGCTTCGGACAGCTGCGGAGAGCCGTAGTGTGCGTCTGCAACTAGACTGCATCATAGCGAAAAGCTTTGGCAGTGTGTCTCGCAGGGAGATAGCTTAGGAGCGCAGCGCACTTATGCCTCCCTTGTCCAGAAACACGATTTTACTGCACACTCCAAAAACAGTACTCTTCCCAGGGCAATATATAAGCTGCTTTCTGACGGCCGTGATCTTTCGATTACTCTTGCGCAGCTCATTGTTTTAACGTGCACGTGCCGTCCTGGCATTCAGTGCACAGTGAAAGCAATCGCAAAAGTCCAGCAGCTGCTGACTCCCAAACACAAGGCGCTGGCTATGTTCTTGCTTCTCCACACTTCAACAGAGTCCTTCATTTCTGCAGCTGCCATCGAGTTTTCTGCATCTCGAGCCTTCTGGGACGAGCACCAATTTCCCAGGAGGGGCTGCATCAGGACGAAGTCAAAACCCAGGAAAGTTGTCTCGGAACACCTTCAATAAAGCATGCCAGCAGTGCATTGAAAAGGCAGGGAGCTTTAGCCACCGTCCTCTAGCAGTCGCAAGGCTGTGCACACAATGTCGTCTGCCTGCGGCAACGTTCTTCGCCCTCGTGCAAGCTACCGCTCTGTCCGGCTCCCGGAGCAGGAGAAGCGGCTGCTTCGCGCACACAACAGCGGAGCGGCAGCCCTTCGCTCCGAAGCGCTGCTTCAGCCGAAAGACGCCGGCCACCGGCGCTTGGCTTCGGACAGCACCGGAGAGCCGTAGTGTGCGTCTGCACTAGACTGCATCGTAGCGAAAAGCTTTGGCAGTGTGTCTCGCAGGGAGATAGCTTAGGAGCGCAGCGCACTTATGCCTCCCTTGTCCAGAAACACGATTTTACTGCACACTCCAAAAACAGTACTCTTCCCAGGGCAGTATGCCAGATGCTCTCTGATGCCCGTGCTCCCTTCCTACTCTTGCCCAGCTCGTTGTTGTAACGTGCACATGCCGTCCTGGAATTCAGTGCACAGTGAAAGCAATCGCAAAAGTCCAGCAGCTGCTGACTCCCAAACACAAGGCGCTGGCTATGTTCTTGCTACTCGACGACTCAACGCAGCCCTTCATTTCTGCAGTTGCCATCGAGGTCTCTGCATGTCGGAGACTGAGAGGACGAGCACGAGTTTCCCACGAGGGGCTGCATCAGGAGGAATTCAAAACTCAGGGAATTTGCCCTGGAACACCTTCCATAAGGATGCTAGAAGGGAATTGAAGAGGCAGGCGAGCGGCCACCACCGTCCTCTAGCAGTCCTTAGGGTGCGCGCAGAAGCCCGGTGCTCTGCGGCTTCGTTCTTCTCCCTCGTGCAAGCTACCGCTCTGTCCGGCTCCCGGAGCAGGAGAAGCGGCTGCTTCGCGCACACAGCAGCGGAGCGGCAGCCCTACGCTCCGAAGCGCTGCTTCAGCCGAAAGACGCCGGCCACCGGCGCTTGGCTTCGGACAGCTCCGGAGAGCCGTAGTGTGCGTCTGCACTAGACTGCATCATAGCGAAAAGCTTTGGCAGTGTGTCTCGCAGGGAGATAGCTTAGGAGCGCAGCGCACTTATGCCTCCCTTGTCCAGAAACACGATTTTACTGCACACTCCAAAAACAGTACTCTTCCCAGGGCAATATATAAGCTGCTTTCTGACGGCCGTGATCTTTCGATTACTCTTGCGCAGCTCGTTGTTTTAACGTGCACGTGCCGTCCTGGCATTCAGTGCACAGTGAAAGCAATCGCAAAAGTCCAGCAGCTGCTGACTCCCAAACACAAGGCGCTGGCTATGTTCTTGCTTCTCCACACTTCAACAGAGTCCTGCATTTCTGCAGCTGCCATCGAGTTTTCTGCATCTCGAGCCTTCTGGGACGAGCACCAATTTCCCAGGAGGGGCTGCATCAGGACGAAGTCAAAACCCAGGAAAGTTGTCTCGGAACACCTTCAATAAAGCATGCCAGCAGTGCATTGAAAAGGCAGGGAGCTTTAGCCACCGTCCTCTAGCAGTCGCAAGGCTGTGCACACAATGTCGTCTCCCTGCGGCAACGTTCTTCACCCTCGTGCAAGCTACCGCTCTGTCCGGCTCCCGGAGCAGGAGAAGCGGCTGCTTCGCGCACACAACAGCGGAGCGGCAGCCCTACGCTCCGAAGCGCTGCTTCAGCCGAAAGACGCCGGCCACCGGCGCTTGGCTTCGGACAGCTCCGGAGAGCCGTAGTGTGCGTCTGCACTAGACTGCATCGTAGCGAAAAGCTTTGGCAGTGTGTCTCGCAGGGAGATAGCTTAGGAGCGCAGCGCACTTATGCCTCCCTTGTCCAGAAACACGATTTTACTGCACACTCCAAAAACAGTACTCTTCCCAGGGCAATATGCCAGATGCTCTCTGATGCCCGTGCTCCCTTCCTACTCTTGCCCAGCTCGTTGTTGTAACGTGCACATGCCGTCCTGGAATTCAGTGCACAGTGAAAGCAATCGCAAAAGTCCAGCAGCTGCTGACTCCCAAACACAAGGCGCTGGCTATGTTCTTGCTACTCGACGACTCAACGCAGCCCTTCATTTCTGCAGTTGCCATCGAGGTCTCTGCATGTCGGAGACTGAGAGGACGAGCACGAGTTTCCCAGGAGGGGCTGCATCAGGAGGAATTCAAAACTCCAGAAAATTGTCCTGGAACACCTTCCATAAGGATGCTAGAAGGGAATTGAAGAGGCAGGCGAGCGGCCACCTGGGTCCTCTAGCAGTCCTTCGGGTGTGCGCAAAAGCCCGGTGCTCTTCGGCTTCGTTCTTCGCCCCCGTACAAGCTACCGCTCTGTCCGGCTCCTGGAGCAGGAGAAGCGGCTGCTTCGCGCACACAACAGCGGAGCGGCAGCCCTACGCTCCGAAGCGCTGCTTCAGCCGAAAGACGCCGGCCACCGGCGCTTGGCTTCGGACAGCTCCGGAGAGCCGTAGTGTGCGTCTGCACTAGACTGCATCATAGCGAAAAGCTTTGGCAGTGTGTCTCGCAGGGAGATAGCTTAGGAGCGCAGCGCACTTATGCCTCCCTTGTCCAGAAACACGATTTTACTGCACACTCCAAAAACAGTACTCTTCCCAGGGCAATATATAAGCTGTTTTCTGACGGCCGTGATCTTTCGATTACTCTTGCCCAGCTCGTTGTTTTAACGTGCACATGCCGTCCTGGCATTCAGTGCACAGTGAAAGCAATCGCAAAAGTCCAGCAGCTGCTGACTCCCAAACACAAGGCGCTGGCTATGTTCTTGCTTCTCGACAACTCAACGCAGCCCTTCATTTCTGCAGTTGCCATCGAGGTCTCTGCATGTCGGAGACTCAGAGGACGAGCACGAGTTTCCCAGGAGGGGCTGCATCAGGAGGAATTCAAAACTCCAGAAAATTGTCCTGGAACACCTTCCATAAGGATGCTAGAAGGGAATTGAAGAGGCAGGCGAGCGGCCACGACCGTCCTCTAGCAGTCCTTCGGGTGTGCGCAAAAGCCCGGTGCTCTTCGGCTTCGTTCTTCGCCCCCGTACAAGCTACCGCTCTGTCCGGCTCCCGGAGCAGGAGAAGCGGCTGCTTCGCGCACACAACAGCGGAGCGGCAGCCGTACGCTCCGAAGCGCTGCTTCAGCCGAAAGACGCCGGCCACCGGCGCTTGGCTTCGGACAGCACCGGAGAGCCGTAGTGTGCGTCTGCACTAGACTGCATGATAGCGATAAGCTTTGGCAGTGTGTCTCGCAGGGAGATAGCTTAGGAGCGCAGCGCACTTATGCCTCCCTTGTCCAGAAACACGGATTTGCTGCACACTCCAAAAACACTGCTCTTTCCATGGTACTATGTAAGCTGCTGTCTGACGCCCGTTCTCTTCTGCCCACTCTTGCCCAGCTGGTTGTTGCAGCGTGCACGTGCCTTCCTGGCATTCAGTGCACAGTGAAAGCAATCGCAAAAGTCCAGCAGCTGCTGACTCCCAAACACAAGGCGCTTGTCTACGTTTTTGCTTCTCGACAACTCAACGCAAACCTTCATTTCTGCAGCTGCCATCGAGTTTTCTGCATCTCGAGCCTTCTGGGACGAGCACCAATTTCCCAGGAGGGGCTGCATCAGGACGAAGTCAAAACCCAGGAAAGTTGTCTCGGAACACCTTCAATAAAGCATGCCAGCAGTGCATTGAAAAGGCAGGGAGCTTTAGCCACCGTCCTCTAGCAGTCGCAAGGCTGTGCACACAATGTCGTCTGCCTGCGGCAACGTTCTTCGCCCTCGTGCAAGCTACCGCTCTGTCCGGCTCCCGGAGCAGGAGAAGCGGCTGCTTCACGCACACAACAGCGGAGCGGCAGCCCTTCGCTCCGAAGCGCTGCTTCAGCCGAAAGACGCCGGCCACCGGCGCTTGGCTTCGGACAGCTCCGGAGAGCCGTAGTGTGCGTCTGCACTAGACTGCATCGTAGCGAAAAGCTTTGGCAGTGTGTCTCGCAGGGAGATAGCTTAGGAGCGCAGCGCACTTATGCCTCCCTTGTCCAGAAACACGATTTTACTGCACACTCCAAAAACAGTACTCTTCCCAGGGCAATATATAAGCTGCTTTCTGACGGCCGTGATCTTTCGATTACTCTTGCGCAGCTCGTTGTTTTAACGTGCACGTGCCGTCCTGGCATTCAGTGCACAGTGAAAGCAATCGCAAAAGTCCAGCAGCTGCTGACTCCCAAACACAAGGCGCTGGCTATGTTCTTGCTTCTCCACACTTCAACAGAGTCCTTCATTTCTGCAGCTGCCATCGAGTTTTCTGCATCTCGAGCCTTCTGGGACGAGCACCAATTTCCCAGGAGGGGCTGCATCAGGACGAATTCAAAACTCAGGAAAGTTGTCTCGGAACACCTTCAATAAAGCATGCCAGCAGTGCATTGAAAAGGCAGGGAGCTTTAGCCACCGTCCTCTAGCAGTCGCAAGGCTGTGCACACAATGTCGTCTGCCTGCGGCAACGTTCTTCGCCCACGTGCAAGCTACCGCTCTGTCCGGCTCCCGGAGCAGGAGAAGCGGCTGCTTCGCGCACACAACAGCGGAGCGGCAGCCGTACGCTCCGAAGCGCTGCTTCAGCCGAAAGACGCCGGCCACCGGCGCTTGGCTTCGGACAGCACCGGAGAGCCGTAGTGTGCGTCTGCACTAGACTGCATCGTAGCGAAAAGCTTTGGCAGTGTGTCTCGCAGGGAGATAGCTTAGGAGCGCAGCGCACTTATGCCTCCCTTGTCCAGAAACACGATTTTACTGCACACTCCAAAAACAGTACTCTTCCCAGGGCAATATGCCAGATGCTCTCTGATGCCCGTGCTCCCTTCCTACTCTTGCCCAGCTCGTTGTTGTAACGTGCACATGCCGTCCTGGAATTCAGTGCACAGTGAAAGCAATCGCAAAAGTCCAGCAGCTGCTGACTCCCAAACACAAGGCGCTGGCTATGTTCTTGCTACTCGACGACTCAACGCAGCCCTTCATTTCTGCAGTTGCCATCGAGGTCTCTGCATGTCGGAGACTGAGAGGACGAGCACGAGTTTCCCACGAGGGGCTGCATCAGGAGGAATTCAAAACTCAGGGAATTTGCCCTGGAACACCTTCCATAAGGATGCTAGAAGGGAATTGAAGAGGCAGGCGAGCGGCCACCACCGTCCTCTAGCAGTCCTTAGGGTGCGCGCAGAAGCCCGGTGCTCTGCGGCTTCGTTCTTCGCCCTCGTGCAAGCTACCGCTCTGTCCGGCTCCCGGAGCAGGAGAAGCGGCTGCTTCACGCACACAACAGCGGAGCGGCAGCCCTTCGCTCCGAAGCGCTGCTTCAGCCGAAAGACGCCGGCCACCGGCGCTTGGCTTCGGACAGCTCCGGAGAGCCGTAGTGTGCGTCTGCACTAGACTGCATCGTAGCGAAAAGCTTTGGCAGTGTGTCTCGCAGGGAGATAGCTTAGGAGCGCAGCGCACTTATGCCTCCCTTGTCCAGAAACACGATTTTACTGCACACTCCAAAAACAGTACTCTTCCCAGGGCAATATATAAGCTGCTTTCTGACGGCCGTGATCTTTCGATTACTCTTGCGCAGCTCGTTGTTTTAACGTGCACGTGCCGTCCTGGCATTCAGTGCACAGTGAAAGCAATCGCAAAAGTCCAGCAGCTGCTGACTCCCAAACACAAGGCGCTGGCTATGTTCTTGCTTCTCCACACTTCAACAGAGTCCTTCATTTCTGCAGCTGCCATCGAGTTTTCTGCATCTCGAGCCTTCTGGGACGAGCACCAATTTCCCAGGAGGGGCTGCATCAGGACGAAGTCAAAACCCAGGAAAGTTGTCTCGGAACACCTTCAATAAAGCATGCCAGCAGTGCATTGAAAAGGCAGGGAGCTTTAGCCACCGTCCTCTAGCAGTCGCAAGGCTGTGCACACAATGTCGTCTCCCTGCGGCAACGTTCTTCACCCTCGTGCAAGCTACCGCTCTGTCCGGCTCCCGGAGCAGGAGAAGCGGCTGCTTCGCGCACACAACAGCGGAGCGGCAGCCCTACGCTCCGAAGCGCTGCTTCAGCCGAAAGACGCCGGCCACCGGCGCTTGGCTTCGGACAGCTCCGGAGAGCCGTAGTGTGCGTCTGCACTAGACTGCATCGTAGCGAAAAGCTTTGGCAGTGTGTCTCGCAGGGAGATAGCTTAGGAGCGCAGCGCACTTATGCCTCCCTTGTCCAGAAACACGATTTTACTGCACACTCCAAAAACAGTACTCTTCCCAGGGCAATATATAAGCTGCTTTCTGACGGCCGTGATCTTTCGATTACTCTTGCGCAGCTCGTTGTTGCAGAGTGCACGTGCCTTCCTGGAATTCAGTGCACAGTGAAAGCAATCGCAAAAGTCCAGCAGCTGCTGACTCCCAAACACAAGGCGCTGGCTATGTTCTTGCTTCTCGACAACTCAACGCAGCCCTTCATTTCTACAGTTGCCATCGAGGTCTCTGCATGTCGGAGACTGAGAGGACGAGCACGAGTTTCCCAGGAGGGGCTGCATCAGGAGGAATTCAAAACTCCAGAAAATTGTCCTGGAACACCTTCCCTAAGGATGCTAGAATGGAATTGAAGAGGCAGGCGAGCGGCCACGACCGTCCTCTAGCAGTCCTTCGGGTGTGCGCAAAAGCCCGGTGCTCTTCGGCTTCGTTCTTCGCCCCCGTACAAGCTACCGCTCTGTCCGGCTCCCGGAGCAGGAGAAGCGGCTGCTTCGCGCACACAACAGCGGAGCGGCAGCCCTACGCTCCGAAGCGCTGCTTCAGCCGAAAGACGCCGGCCACCGGCGCTTGGCTTCGGACAGCTCCGGAGAGCCGTAGTGTGCGTCTGCACTAGACTGCATCATAGCGAAAAGCTTTGACAGTGTGTCTCGCAGAGAGATAGCTTAGGAGCGCAGCGCACTTATGCCTCCCTTGTCCAGAAACACGATTTTACTGCACACTCCAAAAACAGTACTCTTCCCAGGGCAATATATAAGCTGTTTTCTGACGGCCGTGATCTTTCGGGGACTCTTGCCCAGCTGGTTGTTGCAGCGTGCACGTGCCTTCCTGGCATTCAGTGCACAGTGAAAGCAATCGCAAAAGTCCAGCAGCTGCTGACTCCCAAACACAAGGCGCTGGCTATGTTCTTGCTTCTCGACAACTCAACGCAGCCCTTCATTTCTGCAGTTGCCATCGAGGTCTCTGCATGTCGGAGACTCAGAGGACGAGCACGAGTTTCCCAGGAGGGGCTGCATCAGGAGGAATTCAAAACTCCAGAAAATTGTCCTGGAACACCTTCCATAAGGATGATAGAAGGGAATTGAAGAGGCAGGCGAGCGGCCACGACCGTCCTCTAGCAGTCCTTCGGGTGTGCGCAAAAGCCCGGTGCTCTTCGGCTTCGTTCTTCGCCCCCGTACAAGCTACCGCTCTGTCCGGCTCCCGGAGCAGGAGAAGCGGCTGCTTCGCGCACACAACAGCGGAGCGGCAGCCCTACGCTCCGAAGCGCTGCTTCAGCCGAAAGACGCCGGCCACCGGCGCTTGGCTTCGGACAGCACCGGAGAGCCGTAGTGTGCGTCTGCACTAGACTGCATGATAGCGATAAGCTTTGGCAGTGTGTCTCGCAGGGAGATAGCTTAGGAGCGCAGCGCACTTATGCCTCCCTTGTCCAGAAACACGGATTTGCTGCACACTCCAAAAACACTGCTCTTTCCATGGTACTATGTAAGCTGCTGTCTGACGCCCGTTCTCTTGTGCCCACTCTTGCCCAGCTGGTTGTTGCAGCGTGCACGTGCCTTCCTGGCATTCAGTGCACAGTGAAAGCAATCGCAAAAGTCCAGCAGCTGCTGACTCCCAAACACAAGGCGCTTGTCTACGTTTTTGCTTCTCGACAACTCAACGCAAACCTTCATTTCTGCAGCTGCCATCGAGTTTTCTGCATCTCGAGCCTTCTGGGACGAGCACCAATTTCCCAGGAGGGGCTGCATCAGGACGAAGTCAAAACCCAGGAAAGTTGTCTCGGAACACCTTCAATAAAGCATGCCAGCAGTGCATTGAAAAGGCAGGGAGCTTTAGCCACCGTCCTCTAGCAGTCGCAAGGCTGTGCACACAATGTCGTCTCCCTGCGGCAACGTTCTTCACCCTCGTGCAAGCTACCGCTCTGTCCGGCTCCCGGAGCAGGAGAAGCGGCTGCTTCGCGCACACAACAGCGGAGCGGCAGCCCTACGCTCCGAAGCGCTGCTTCAGCCGAAAGACGCCGGCCACCGGCGCTTGGCTTCGGACAGCTCCGGAGAGCCGTAGTGTGCGTCTGCACTAGACTGCATCGTAGCGAAAAGCTTTGGCAGTGTGTCTCGCAGGGAGATAGCTTAGGAGCGCAGCGCACTTATGCCTCCCTTGTCCAGAAACACGATTTTACTGCACACTCCAAAAACAGTACTCTTCCCAGGGCAATATATAAGCTGCTTTCTGACGGCCGTGATCTTTCGATTACTCTTGCGCAGCTCGTTGTTGCAGAGTGCACGTGCCTTCCTGGAATTCAGTGCACAGTGAAAGCAATCGCAAAAGTCCAGCAGCTGCTGACTCCCAAACACAAGGCGCTGGCTATGTTCTTGCTTCTCGACAACTCAACGCAGCCCTTCATTTCTGCAGTTGCCATCGAGGTCTCTGCATGTCGGAGACTGAGAGGACGAGCACGAGTTTCCCACGAGGGGCTGCATCAGGAGGAATTCAAAACTCCAGAAAATTGTCCTGGAACACCTTCCATAAGGATGATAGAAGGGAATTGAAGAGGCAGGCGAGCGGCCACGACCGTCCTCTAGCAGTCCTTCGGGTGTGCGCAAAAGCCCGGTGCTCTTCGGCTTCGTTCTTCGCCCCCGTACAAGCTACCGCTCTGTCCGGCTCCCGGAGCAGGAGAAGCGGCTGCTTCGCGCACACAACAGCGGAGCGGCAGCCCTACGCTCCGAAGCGCTGCTTCAGCCGAAAGACGCCGGCCACCGGCGCTTGGCTTCGGACAGCTCCGGAGAGCCGTAGTGTGCGTCTGCACTAGACTGCATCATAGCGAAAAGCTTTGGCAGTGTGTCTCGCAGGGAGATAGCTTAGGAGCGCAGCGCACTTATGCCTCCCTTGTCCAGAAACACGATTTTACTGCACACTCCAAAAACAGTACTCTTCCCAGGGCAATATATAAGCTGTTTTCTGACGGCCGTGATCTTTCGATTACTCTTGCCCAGCTCGTTGTTTTAACGTGCACATGCCGTCCTGGCATTCAGTGCACAGTGAAAGCAATCGCAAAAGTCCAGCAGCTGCTGACTCCCAAACACAAGGCGCTGGCTATGTTCTTGCTTCTCGACAACTCAACGCAGCCCTTCATTTCTACAGTTGCCATCGAGGTCTCTGCATGTCGGAGACTGAGAGGACGAGCACGAGTTTCCCAGGAGGGGCTGCATCAGGAGGAATTCAAAACTCCAGAAAATTGTCCTGGAACACCTTCCCTAAGGATGCTAGAATGGAATTGAAGAGGCAGGCGAGCGGCCACGACCGTCCTCTAGCAGTCCTTCGGGTGTGCGCAAAAGCCCGGTGCTCTTCGGCTTCGTTCTTCGCCCCCGTACAAGCTACCGCTCTGTCCGGCTCCCGGAGCAGGAGAAGCGGCTGCTTCGCGCACACAACAGCGGAGCGGCAGCCGTACGCTCCGAAGCGCTGCTTCAGCCGAAAGACGCCGGCCACCGGCGCTTGGCTTCGGACAGCACCGGAGAGCCGTAGTGTGCGTCTGCACTAGACTGCATGATAGCGATAAGCTTTGGCAGTGTGTCTCGCAGGGAGATAGCTTAGGAGCGCAGCGCACTTATGCCTCCCTTGTCCAGAAACACGGATTTGCTGCACACTCCAAAAACACTGCTCTTTCCATGGTACTATGTAAGCTGCTGTCTGACGCCCGTTCTCTTCTGCCCACTCTTGCCCAGCTGGTTGTTGCAGCGTGCACGTGCCTTCCTGGCATTAAGAGCACAGTGAAAGCAATCGCAAAAGTCCAGCAGCTGCTGACTCCCAAACACAAGGCGCTTGTCTACGTTTTTGCTTCTCGACAACTCAACGCAAACCTTCATTTCTGCAGCTGCCATCGAGTTTTCTGCATCTCGAGCCTTCTGGGACGAGCACCAATTTCCCAGGAGGGGCTGCATCAGGACGAAGTCAAAACCCAGGAAAGTTGTCTCGGAACACCTTCAATAAAGCATGCCAGCAGTGCATTGAAAAGGCAGGGAGCTTTAGCCACCGTCCTCTAGCAGTCGCAAGGCTGTGCACACAATGTCGTCTCCCTGCGGCAACGTTCTTCACCCTCGTGCAAGCTACTGCTCTGTCCGGCTCCCGGAGCAGGAGAAGCGGCTGCTTCGCGCACACAACAGCGGAGCGGCAGCCCTACGCTCCGAAGCGCTGCTTCAGCCGAAAGACGCCGGCCACCGGCGCTTGGCTTCGGACAGCTCCGGAGAGCCGTAGTGTGCGTCTGCACTAGACTGCATCGTAGCGAAAAGCTTTGGCATTGTGTCTCGCAGGGAGATAGCTTAGGAGCGCAGCGCACTTATGCCTCCCTTGTCCAGAAACACGATTTTACTGCACACTCCAAAAACAGTACTCTTCCCAGGGCAATATATAAGCTGCTTTCTGACGGCCGTGATCTTTCGATTACTCTTGCGCAGCTCGTTGTTGCAGAGTGCACGTGCCTTCCTGGAATTCAGTGCAGAGTGAAAGCAATCGCAAAAGTCCAGCAGCTGCTGACTCCCAAACACAAGGCGCTGGCTATGTTCTTGCTTCTCGACAACTCAACGCAGCCCTTCATTTCTACAGTTGCCATCGAGGTCTCTGCATGTCGGAGACTGAGAGGACGAGCACGAGTTTCCCAGGAGGGGCTGCATCAGGAGGAATTCAAAACTCCAGAAAATTGTCCTGGAACACCTTCCCTAAGGATGCTAGAATGGAATTGAAGAGGCAGGCGAGCGGCCACGACCGTCCTCTAGCAGTCCTTCGGGTGTGCGCAAAAGCCCGGTGCTCTTCGGCTTCGTTCTTCGCCCCCGTACAAGCTACCGCTCTGTCCGGCTCCCGGAGCAGGAGAAGCGGCTGCTTCGCGCACACAACAGCGGAGCGGCAGCCCTACGCTCCGAAGCGCTGCTTCAGCCGAAAGACGCCGGCCACCGGCGCTTGGCTTCGGACAGCTCCGGAGAGCCGTAGTGTGCGTCTGCACTAGACTGCATCATAGCGAAAAGCTTTGACAGTGTGTCTCGCAGAGAGATAGCTTAGGAGCGCAGCGCACTTATGCCTCCCTTGTCCAGAAACACGATTTTACTGCACACTCCAAAAACAGTACTCTTCCCAGGGCAATATATAAGCTGTTTTCTGACGGCCGTGATCTTTCGGGGACTCTTGCCCAGCTGGTTGTTGCAGCGTGCACGTGCCTTCCTGGCATTCAGTGCACAGTGAAAGCAATCGCAAAAGTCCAGCAGCTGCTGACTCCCAAACACAAGGCGCTGGCTATGTTCTTGCTTCTCGACAACTCAACGCAGCCCTTCATTTCTGCAGTTGCCATCGAGGTCTCTGCATGTCGGAGACTCAGAGGACGAGCACGAGTTTCCCAGGAGGGGCTGCATCAGGAGGAATTCAAAACTCCAGAAAATTGTCCTGGAACACCTTCCATAAGGATGATAGAAGGGAATTGAAGAGGCAGGCGAGCGGCCACGACCGTCCTCTAGCAGTCCTTCGGGTGTGCGCAAAAGCCCGGTGCTCTTCGGCTTCGTTCTTCGCCCCCGTACAAGCTACCGCTCTGTCCGGCTCCCGGAGCAGGAGAAGCGGCTGCTTCGCGCACACAACAGCGGAGCGGCAGCCCTACGCTCCGAAGCGCTGCTTCAGCCGAAAGACGCCGGCCACCGGCGCTTGGCTTCGGACAGCACCGGAGAGCCGTAGTGTGCGTCTGCACTAGACTGCATGATAGCGATAAGCTTTGGCAGTGTGTCTCGCAGGGAGATAGCTTAGGAGCGCAGCGCACTTATGCCTCCCTTGTCCAGAAACACGGATTTGCTGCACACTCCAAAAACACTGCTCTTTCCATGGTACTATGTAAGCTGCTGTCTGACGCCCGTTCTCTTCTGCCCACTCTTGCCCAGCTGGTTGTTGCAGCGTGCACGTGCCTTCCTGGCATTCAGTGCACAGTGAAAGCAATCGCAAAAGTCCAGCAGCTGCTGACTCCCAAACACAAGGCGCTTGTCTACGTTTTTGCTTCTCGACAACTCAACGCAAACCTTCATTTCTGCAGCTGCCATCGAGTTTTCTGCATCTCGAGCCTTCTGGGACGAGCACCAATTTCCCAGGAGGGGCTGCATCAGGACGAAGTCAAAACCCAGGAAAGTTGTCTCGGAACACCTTCAATAAAGCATGCCAGCAGTGCATTGAAAAGGCAGGGAGCTTTAGCCACCGTCCTCTAGCAGTCGCAAGGCTGTGCACACAATGTCGTCTCCCTGCGGCAACGTTCTTCACCCTCGTGCAAGCTACCGCTCTGTCCGGCTCCCGGAGCAGGAGAAGCGGCTGCTTCGCGCACACAACAGCGGAGCGGCAGCCCTACGCTCCGAAGCGCTGCTTCAGCCGAAAGACGCCGGCCACCGGCGCTTGGCTTCGGACAGCTCCGGAGAGCCGTAGTGTGCGTCTGCACTAGACTGCATCGTAGCGAAAAGCTTTGGCAGTGTGTCTCGCAGGGAGATAGCTTAGGAGCGCAGCGCACTTATGCCTCCCTTGTCCAGAAACACGATTTTACTGCACACTCCAAAAACAGTACTCTTCCCAGGGCAATATGCCAGATGCTCTCTGATGCCCGTGCTCCCTTCCTACTCTTGCCCAGCTCGTTGTTGTAACGTGCACATGCCGTCCTGGAATTCAGTGCACAGTGAAAGCAATCGCAAAAGTCCAGCAGCTGCTGACTCCCAAACACAAGGCGCTGGCTATGTTCTTGCTACTCGACGACTCAATGCAGCCCTTCATTTCTGCAGTTGCCATCGAGGTCTCTGCATGTCGGAGACTGAGAGGACGAGCACGAGTTTCCCACGAGGGGCTGCATCAGGAGGAATTCAAAACTCAGGGAATTTGCCCTGGAACACCTTCCATAAGGATGCTAGAAGGGAATTGAAGAGGCAGGCGAGCGGCCACCACCGTCCTCTAGCAGTCCTTAGGGTGCGCGCAGAGGCCCGGTGCTCTGCGGCTTCGTTCTTCGCCCTCGTGCAAGCTACCGCTCTGTCCGGCTCCCGGAGCAGGAGAAGCGGCTGCTTCGCGCACACAGCAGCGGAGCGGCAGCCCTACGCTCCGAAGCGCTGCTTCAGCCGAAAGACGCCGGCCACCGGCGCTTGGCTTCAGACAGCTCCGGAGAGCCGTAGTGTGCGTCTGCACTAGACTGCATCATAGCGAAAAGCTTTGGCAGTGTGTCTCGCAGGGAGATAGCTTAGGAGCGCAGCGCACTTATGCCTCCCTTGTCCAGAAACACGATTTTACTGCACACTCCAAAAACAGTACTCTTCCCAGGGCAATATGCCAGATGCTCTCTGATGCCCGTGCTCCCTTCCTACTCTTGCCCAGCTCGTTGTTGTAACGTGCACATGCCGTCCTGGAATTCAGTGCACAGTGAAAGCAATCGCAAAAGTCCAGCAGCTGCTGACTCCCAAACACAAGGCGCTGGCTATGTTCTTGCTACTCGACGACTCAACGCAGCCCTTCATTTCTGCAGTTGCCATCGAGGTCTCTGCATGTCGGAGACTGAGAGGACGAGCACGAGTTTCCCACGAGGGGCTGCATCAGGAGGAATTCAAAACTCAGGGAATTTGCCCTGGAACACCTTCCATAAGGATGCTAGAATGGAATTGAAGAGGCAGGCGAGCGGCCACGACCGTCCTCTAGCAGTCCTTAGGGTGCGCGCAGAAGCCCGGTGCTCTGCGGCTTCGTTCTTCACCCTCGTGCAAGCTACCGCTCTGTCCGGCTCCCGGAGCAGGAGAAGCGGCTGCTTCGCGCACACAGCAGCGGAGCGGCAGCCGTAGGCTCCGAAGCGCTGCTTCAGCCGAAAGACGCCGGCCACCGGCGCTTGGCTTCGGACAGCTCCGGAGAGCCGTAGTGTGCGTCTGCACTAGACTGCATCATAGCGAAAAGCTTTGGCATTGTGTCTCGCAGAGAGATAGCTTAGGAGCGCTGCGCACTTATGCCTCCCTTGTCCAGAAACACGATTTTACTGCACACTCCAAAAACAGTACTCTTCCCAGGGCAATATATAAGCTGCTTTCTGACGGCCGTGATCTTTCGATTACTCTTGCGCAGCTCGTTGTTGCAGAGTGCACGTGCCTTCCTGGAATTCAGTGCACAGTGAAAGCAATCGCAAAAGTCCAGCAGCTGCTGACTCCCAAACACAAGGCGCTGGCTATGTTCTTGCTTCTCGACAACTCAATGCAGCCCTTCATTTCTGCAGTTGCCATCGAGGTCTCTGCATGTCGGAGACTCAGAGGACGAGCACGAGTTTCCCAGGAGGGGCTGCATCAGGAGGAATTCAAAACTCCAGAAAATTGTCCTGGAACACCTTCCATAAGGATGCTAGAAGGGAATTGAAGAGGCAGGCGAGCGGCCACCTGGGTCCTCTAGCAGTCCTTCGGGTGTGCGCAAAAGCCCGGTGCTCTTCGGCTTCGTTCTTCCCCCCGTACAAGCTACCGCTCTGTCCGGCTCCCGGAGCAGGAGAAGCGGCTGCTTCGCGCACACAACAGCGGAGCGGCAGCCCTACGCTCCGAAGCGCTGCTTCAGCCGAAAGACGCCGGCCACCGGCGCTTGGCTTCGGACAGCTCCGGAGAGCCGTAGTGTGCGTCTGCACTAGACTGCATCATAGCGAAAAGCTTTGACAGTGTGTCTCGCAGAGAGATAGCTTAGGAGCGCAGCGCACTTATGCCTCCCTTGTCCAGAAACACGATTTTACTGCACACTCCAAAAACAGTACTCTTCCCAGGGCAATATATAAGCTGCTTTCTGACGGCCGTGATCTTTCGATTACTCTTGCCCAGCTCGTTGTTTTAACGTGCACATGCCGTCCTGGAATTCAGTGCACAGTGAAAGCAATCGCAAAAGTCCAGCAGCTGCTGACTCCCAAACACAAGGCGCTGGCTATGTTCTTGCTTCTCGACAACTCAACGCAGCCCTTCATTTCTGCAGTTGCCATCGAGGTCTCTGCATGTCGGAGACTCAGAGGACGAGCACGAGTTTCCCAGGAGGGGCTGCATCAGGAGGAATTCAAAACTCCAGAAAATTGTCCTGGAACACCTTCCATAAGGATGATAGAAGGGAATTGAAGAGGCAGGCGAGCGGCCACGACCGTCCTCTAGCAGTCCTTCGGGTGTGCGCAAAAGCCCGGTGCTCTTCGGCTTCGTTCTTCGCCCCCGTACAAGCTACCGCTCTGTCCGGCTCCCGGAGCAGGAGAAGCGGCTGCTTCGCGCACACAACAGCGGAGCGGCAGCCGTACGCTCCGAAGCGCTGCTTCAGCCGAAAGACGCCGGCCACTGGCGCTTGGCTTCGGACAGCACCGGAGAGCCGTAGTGTGCGTCTGCACTAGACTGCATGATAGCGATAAGCTTTGGCAGTGTGTCTCGCAGGGAGATAGCTTAGGAGCGCAGCGCACTTATGCCTCCCTTGTCCAGAAACACGGATTTGCTGCACACTCCAAAAACACTGCTCTTTCCATGGTACTATGTAAGCTGCTGTCTGACGCCCGTTCTCTTCTGCCCACTCTTGCCCAGCTGGTTGTTGCAGCGTGCACGTGCCTTCCTGGCATTCAGTGCACAGTGAAAGCAATCGCAAAAGTCCAGCAGCTGCTGACTCCCAAACACAAGGCGCTTGTCTACGTTTTTGCTTCTCGACAACTCAACGCAAACCTTCATTTCTGCAGCTGCCATCGAGTTTTCTGCATCTCGAGCCTTCTGGGACGAGCACCAATTTCCCAGGAGGGGCTGCATCAGGACGAAGTCAAAACCCAGGAAAGTTGTCTCGGAACACCTTCAATAAAGCATGCCAGCAGTGCATTGAAAAGGCAGGTAGCTTTAGCCACCGTCCTCTAGCAGTCGCGAAGCTGTGCACACAATGTCGTCTGCCTGCGGCAACGTTCTTCGCCCTCGTGCAAGCTACCGCTCTGTCCGGCTCCCGGAGCAGGAGAAGCGGCTGCTTCGCGCACACAGCAGCGGAGCGGCAGCCCTACGCTCCGAAGCGCTGCTTCAGCCGAAAGACGCCGGCCACCGGCGCTTGGCTTCGGACAGCTGCGGAGAGCCGTAGTGTGCGTCTGCAACTAGACTGCATCATAGCGAAAAGCTTTGGCATTGTGTCTCGCAGGGAGATAGCTTAGGAGCGCAGCGCACTTATGCCTCCCTTGTCCAGAAACACGATTTTACTGCACACTCCAAAAACAGTACTCTTCCCAGGGCAATATATAAGCTGCTTTCTGACGGCCGTGATCTTTCGATTACTCTTGCGCAGCTCGTTGTTTTAACGTGCACGTGCCGTCCTGGCATTCAGTGCACAGTGAAAGCAATCGCAAAAGTCCAGCAGCTGCTGACTCCCAAACACAAGGCGCTGGCTATGTTCTTGCTTCTCCACACTTCAACAGAGTCCTTCATTTCTGCAGCTGCCATCGAGTTTTCTGCATCTCGAGCCTTCTGGGACGAGCACCAATTTCCCAGGAGGGGCTGCATCAGGACGAAGTCAAAACCCAGGAAAGTTGTCTCGGAACACCTTCAATAAAGCATGCCAGCAGTGCATTGAAAAGGCAGGGAGCTTTAGCCACCGTCCTCTAGCAGTCGCGAAGCTGTGCACACAATGTCGTCTCCCTGCGGCAACGTTCTTCGCCCACGTGCAAGCTACCGCTCTGTCCGGCTCCCGGAGCAGGAGAAGTGGCTGCTTCGCGCACACAACAGCGGAGCGGCAGCCGTACGCTCCGAAGCGCTGCTTCAGCCGAAAGACGCCGGCCACCGGCGCTTGGCTTCGGACAGCACCGGAGAGCCGTAGTGTGCGTCTGCACTAGACTGCATGATAGCGATAAGCTTTGGCAGTGTGTCTCGCAGGGAGATAGCTTAGGAGCGCAGCGCACTTATGCCTCCCTTGTCCAGAAACACGGATTTGCTGCACACTCCAAAAACACTGCTCTTTCCATGGTACTATGTAAGCTGCTGTCTGACGCCTGTTCTCTTCTGCCCACTCTTGCCCAGCTGGTTGTTGCAGCGTGCACGTGCCTTCCTGGCATTCAGTGCACAGTTAAAGCAATCGCAAAAGTCCAGCAGCTGCTGACTCCCAAACACAAGGCGCTGGCTATGTTCTTGCTTCTCCACACTTCAACAGAGTCCTTCATTTCTGCAGCTGCCATCGAGTTTTCTGCATCTCGAGCCTTCTGGGACGAGCACCAATTTCCCAAGAGGGGCTGCATCAGGACGAAGTCAAAACCCAGGAAAATTGTCTCGGAACACCTTCAATAAAGCATGCCAGCAGTGCATTGAAAAGGCAGGGAGCTTTAGCCACCGTCCTCTACCAGTCGCAAGGCTGTGCACACAATGTCGTCTCCCTGCGGCAACGTTCTTCGCCCTCGTACAAGCTACCGCTCTGTCCGGCTCCCGGAGCAGGAGAAGCGGCTGCTTCGCGCACACAGCAGCGGAGCGGCAGCCCTACGCTCCGAAGCGCTGCTTCAGCCGAAAGACGCCGGCCACCGGCGCTTGGCTTCGGACAGCTCCGGAGAGCCGTAGTGTGCGTCTGCAACTAGACTGCATCATAGCGAAAAGCTTTGGCAGTGTGTCTCGCAGGGAGATAGCTTAGGAGCGCAGCGCACTTATGCCTCCCTTGTCCAGAAACACGATTTTACTGCACACTCCAAAAACAGTACTCTTCCCAGGGCAATATATAAGCTGCTTTCTGACGGCCGTGATCTTTCGATTACTCTTGCCCAGCTCGTTGTTTTAACGTGCACATGCCGTCCTGGCATTCAGTGCACAGTGAAAGCAATCGCAAAAGTCCAGCAGCTGCTGACTCCCAAACACAAGGCGCTGGCTATGTTCTTGCTTCTCGACAACTCAACGCAGCCCTTCATTTCTGCAGTTGCCATCGAGGTCTCTGCATGTCGGAGACTCAGAGGACGAGCACGAGTTTCCCAGGAGGGGCTGCATCAGGAGGAATTCAAAACTCCAGAAAATTGTCCTGGAACACCTTCCATAAGGATGATAGAAGGGAATTGAAGAGGCAGGCGAGCGGCCACGACCGTCCTCTAGCAGTCCTTCGGGTGTGCGCAAAAGCCCGGTGCTCTTCGGCTTCGTTCTTCGCCCTCGTACAAGCTACCGCTCTGTCCGGCTCCCGGAGCAGGAGAAGCGGCTGCTTCGCGCACACAACAGCGGAGCGGCAGCCGTACGCTCCGAAGCGCTGCTTCAGCCGAAAGACGCCGGCCACCGGCGCTTGGCTTCGGACAGCACCGGAGAGCCGTAGTGTGCGTCTGCACTAGACTGCATGATAGCGATAAGCTTTGGCAGTGTGTCTCGCAGGGAGATAGCTTAGGAGCGCAGCGCACTTATGCCTCCCTTGTCCAGAAACACGGATTTGCTGCACACTCCAAAAACACTGCTCTTTCCATGGTACTATGTAAGCTGCTGTCTGACGCCCGTTCTCTTCTGCCCACTCTTGCCCAGCTGGTTGTTGCAGCGTGCACGTGCCTTCCTGGCATTAAGAGCACAGTGAAAGCAATCGCAAAAGTCCAGCAGCTGCTGACTCCCAAACACAAGGCGCTTGTCTACGTTTTTGCTTCTCGACAACTCAACGCAAACCTTCATTTCTGCAGCTGCCATCGAGTTTTCTGCATCTCGAGCCTTCTGGGACGAGCACCAATTTCCCAGGAGGGGCTGCATCAGGACGAAGTCAAAACCCAGGAAAGTTGTCTCGGAACACCTTCAATAAAGCATGCCAGCAGTGCATTGAAAAGGCAGGTAGCTTTAGCCACCGTCCTCTAGCAGTCGCGAAGCTGTGCACACAATGTCGTCTGCCTGCGGCAACGTTCTTCGCCCTCGTGCAAGCTACCGCTCTGTCCGGCTCCCGGAGCAGGAGAAGCGGCTGCTTCGCGCACACAACAGCGGAGCGGCAGCCCTACGCTCCGAAGCGCTGCTTCAGCCGAAAGACGCCGGCGACCGGCGCTTGGCTTCGGACAGCTGCGGAGAGCCGTAGTGTGCGTCTGCAACTAGACTGCATCATAGCGAAAAGCTTTGGCAGTGTGTCTCGCAGGGAGATAGCTTAGGAGCGCAGCGCACTTATGCCTCCCTTGTCCAGAAACACGATTTTACTGCACACTCCAAAAACAGTACTCTTCCCAGGGCAATATATAAGCTGCTTTCTGACGGCCGTGATCTTTCGATTACTCTTGCGCAGCTCGTTGTTTTAACGTGCACGTGCCGTCCTGGCATTCAGTGCACAGTGAAAGCAATCGCAAAAGTCCAGCAGCTGCTGACTCCCAAACACAAGGCGCTGGCTATGTTCTTGCTTCTCCACACTTCAACAGAGTCCTTCATTTATGCAGCTGCCATCGAGTTTTCTGCATCTCGAGCCTTCTGGGACGAGCACCAATTTCCCAGGAGGGGCTGCATCAGGACGAAGTCAAAACCCAGGAAAGTTGTCTCGGAACACCTTCAATAAAGCATGCCAGCAGTGCATTGAAAAGGCAGGGAGCTTTAGCCACCGTCCTCTAGCAGTCGCAAGGCTGTGCACACAATGTCGTCTGCCTGCGGCAATGTTCTTCGCCCACGTGCAAGCTACCGCTCTGTCCGGCTCGCGGAGCAGGAGAAGCGGCTGCTTCGCGCACACAACAGCGGAGCGGCAGCCCTTCGCTCCGAAGCGCTGCTTCAGCCGAAAGACGCCGGCCACCGGCGCTTGGCTTCGGACAGCTCCGGAGAGCCGTAGTGTGCGTCTGCACTAGACTGCATCGTAGCGAAAAGCTTTGGCAGTGTGTCTCGCAGGGAGATAGCTTAGGAGCGCAGCGCACTTATGCCTCCCTTGTCCAGAAACACGATTTTACTGCACACTCCAAAAACAGTACTCTTCCCAGGGCAATATGCCAGATGCTCTCTGATGCCCGTGCTCCCTTCCTACTCTTGCCCAGCTCGTTGTTGTAACGTGCACATGCCGTCCTGGAATTCAGTGCACAGTGAAAGCAATCGCAAAAGTCCAGCAGCTGCTGACTCCCAAACACAAGGCGCTGGCTATGTTCTTGCTACTCGACGACTCAACGCAGCCCTTCATTTCTGCAGTTGCCATCGAGGTCTCTGCATGTCGGAGACTGAGAGGACGAGCACGAGTTTCCCAGGAGGGGCTGCATCAGGAGGAATTCAAAACTCAGGGAATTTGCCCTGGAACACCTTCCATAAGGATGCTAGAAGGGAATTGAAGAGGCAGGCGAGCGGCCACCACCGTCCTCTAGCAGTCCTTAGGGTGCGCGCAGAAGCCCGGTGCTATGCGGCTTCGTTCTTCGCCCTCGTGCAAGCTACCGCTCTGTCCGGCTCCCGGAGCAGGAGAAGCGTCTGCTTCGCGCACACAGCAGCGGAGCGGCAGCCCTACGCTCCGAAGCGCTGCTTCAGCCGAAAGACGCCGGCCACCGGCGCTTGGCTTCGGACAGCTCCGGAGAGCCGTAGTGTGCGTCTGCACTAGACTGCATCATAGCGAAAAGCTTTGGCAGTGTGTCTCGCAGGGAGATAGCTTAGGAGCGCAGCGCACTTATGCCTCCCTTGTCCAGAAACACGATTTTACTGCACACTCCAAAAACAGTACTCTTCCCAGGGCAATATATAAGCTGCTTTCTGATGGCCGTGATCTTTCGATTACTCTTGCGCAGCTCGTTGTTTTAACGTGCACGTGCCGTCCTGGCATTCAGTGCACAGTGAAAGCAATCGCAAAAGTCCAGCAGCTGCTGACTCCCAAACACAAGGCGCTGGCTATGTTCTTGCTTCTCCACACTTCAACAGAGTCCTTCATTTCTGCAGCTGCCATCGAGTTTTCTGCATCTCGAGCCTTCTGGGACGAGCACCAATTTCCCAGGAGGGGCTGCATCAGGACGAAGTCAAAACCCAGGAAAGTTGTCTCGGAACACCTTCAATAAAGCATGCCAGCAGTGCATTGAAAAGGCAGGGAGCTTTAGCCACCGTCCTCTAGCAGTCGCAAGGCTGTGCACACAATGTCGTCTGCCTGCGGCAATGTTCTTCGCCCACGTGCAAGCTACCGCTCTGTCCGGCTCGCGGAGCAGGAGAAGCGGCTGCTTCGCGCACACAACAGCGGAGCGGCAGCCCTTCGCTCCGAAGCGCTGCTTCAGCCGAAAGACGCCGGCCACCGGCGCTTGGCTTCGGACAGCTCCGGAGAGCCGTAGTGTGCGTCTGCACTAGACTGCATCGTAGCGAAAAGCTTTGGCAGTGTGTCTCGCAGGGAGATAGCTTAGGAGCGCAGCGCACTTATGCCTCCCTTGTCCAGAAACACGATTTTACTGCACACTCCAAAAACAGTACTCTTCCCAGGGCAATATGCCAGATGCTCTCTGATGCCCGTGCTCCCTTCCTACTCTTGCCCAGCTCGTTGTTGTAACGTGCACATGCCGTCCTGGAATTCAGTGCACAGTGAAAGCAATCGCAAAAGTCCAGCAGCTGCTGACTCCCAAACACAAGGCGCTGGCTATGTTCTTGCTACTCGACGACTCAACGCAGCCCTTCATTTCTGCAGTTGCCATCGAGGTCTCTGCATGTCGGAGACTGAGAGGACGAGCACGAGTTTCCCAGGAGGGGCTGCATCAGGAGGAATTCAAAACTCAGGGAATTTGCCCTGGAACACCTTCCATAAGGATGCTAGAAGGGAATTGAAGAGGCAGGCGAGCGGCCACCACCGTCCTCTAGCAGTCCTTAGGGTGCGCGCAGAAGCCCGGTGCTCTGCGGCTTCGTTCTTCGCCCTCGTGCAAGCTACCGCTCTGTCCGGCTCCCGGAGCAGGAGAAGCGTCTGCTTCGCGCACACAGCAGCGGAGCGGCAGCCCTACGCTCCGAAGCGCTGCTTCAGCCGAAAGACGCCGGCCACCGGCGCTTGGCTTCGGACAGCTCCGGAGAGCCGTAGTGTGCGTCTGCACTAGACTGCATCATAGCGAAAAGCTTTGGCAGTGTGTCTCGCAGGGAGATAGCTTAGGAGCGCAGCGCACTTATGCCTCCCTTGTCCAGAAACACGATTTTACTGCACACTCCAAAAACAGTACTCTTCCCAGGGCAATATATAAGCTGCTTTCTGATGGCCGTGATCTTTCGATTACTCTTGCGCAGCTCGTTGTTTTAACGTGCACGTGCCGTCCTGGCATTCAGTGCACAGTGAAAGCAATCGCAAAAGTCCAGCAGCTGCTGACTCCCAAACACAAGGCGCTGGCTATGTTCTTGCTTCTCCACACTTCAACAGAGTCCTTCATTTCTGCAGCTGCCATCGAGTTTTCTGCATCTCGAGCCTTCTGGGACGAGCACCAATTTCCCAGGAGGGGCTGCATCAGGACGAAGTCAAAACCCAGGAAAGTTGTCTCGGAACACCTTCAATAAAGCATGCCAGCAGTGCATTGAAAAGGCAGGGAGCTTTAGCCACCGTCCTCTAGCAGTCGCAAGGCTGTGCACACAATGTCGTCTCCCTGCGGCAACGTTCTTCACCCTCGTGCAAGCTACCGCTCTGTCCGGCTCCCGGAGCAGGAGAAGCGGCTGCTTCGCGCACACAACAGCGGAGCGGCAGCCCTACGCTCCGAAGCGCTGCTTCAGCCGAAAGACGCCGGCCACCGGCGCTTGGCTTCGGACAGCTCCGGAGAGCCGTAGTGTGCGTCTGCACTAGACTGCATGGTAGCGAAAAGCTTTGGCAGTGTGTCTCGCAGGGAGATAGCTTAGGAGCGCAGCGCACTTATGCCTCCCTTGTCCAGAAACACGATTTTACTGCACACTCCAAAAACAGTACTCTTCCCAGGGCAATATGCCAGATGCTCTCTGATGCCCGTGCTCCCTTCCTACTCTTGCCCAGCTCGTTGTTTTAACGTGCACATGCCGTCCTGGCATTCAGTGCACAGTGAAAGCAATCGCAAAAGTCCAGCAGCTGCTGACTCCCAAACACAAGGCGCTGGCTATGTTCTTGCTTCTCGACAACTCAACGCAGCCCTTCATTTCTGCAGTTGCCATCGAGGTCTCTGCATGTCGGAGACTCAGAGGACGAGCACGAGTTTCCCAGGAGGGGCTGCATCAGGAGGAATTCAAAACTCCAGAAAATTGTCCTGGAACACCTTCCATAAGGATGCTAGAAGGGAATTGAAGAGGCTGGCGAGCGGCCACGACCGTCCTCTAGCAGTCCTTCGGGTGTGCGCAAAAGCCCGGTGCTCTTCGGCTTCGTTCTTCGCCCCCGTACAAGCTACCGCTCTGTCCGGCTCCCGGAGCAGGAGAAGCGGCTGCTTCGCGCACACAACAGCGGAGCGGCAGCCGTACGCTCCGAAGCGCTGCTTCAGCCGAAAGACGCCGGCCACCGGCGCTTGGCTTCGGACAGCACCGGAGAGCCGTAGTGTGCGTCTGCACTAGACTGCATGATAGCGATAAGCTTTGGCAGTGTGTCTCGCAGGGAGATAGCTTAGGAGCGCAGCGCACTTATGCCTCCCTTGTCCAGAAACACGGATTTGCTGCACACTCCAAAAACACTGCTCTTTCCATGGTACTATGTAAGCTGCTGTCTGACGCCCGTTCTCTTGTGCCCACTCTTGCCCAGCTGGTTGTTGCAGCGTGCACGTGCCTTCCTGGCATTCAGTGCACAGTGAAAGCAATCGCAAAAGTCCAGCAGCTGCTGACTCCCAAACACAAGGCGCTTGTCTACGTTTTTGCTTCTCGACAACTCAACGCAAACCTTCATTTCTGCAGCTGCCATCGAGTTTTCTGCATCTCGAGCCTTCTGGGACGAGCACCAATTTCCCAGGAGGGGCTGCATCAGGACGAAGTCAAAACCCAGGAAAGTTGTCTCGGAACACCTTCAATAAAGCATGCCAGCAGTGCATTGAAAAGGCAGGGAGCTTTAGCCACCGTCGTCTAGCAGTCGCAAGGCTGTGCACACAATGTCGTCTGCCTGCGGCAACGTTCTTCGCCCTCGTGCAAGCTACCGCTCTGTCCGGCTCCCGGAGCAGGAGAAGCGGCTGCTTCGCGCACACAACAGCGGAGCGGCAGCCCTTCGCTCCGAAGCGCTGCTTCAGCCGAAAGACGCCGGCCACCGGCGCTTGGCTTCGGACAGCTCCGGAGAGCCGTAGTGTGCGTCTGCACTAGACTGCATCGTAGCGAAAAGCTTTGGCAGTGTGTCTCGCAGGGAGATAGCTTAGGAGCGCAGCGCACTTATGCCTCCCTTGTCCAGAAACACGATTTTACTGCACACTCCAAAAACAGTACTCTTCCCAGGGCAATATATAAGCTGCTTTCTGACGGCCGTGATCTTTCGATTACTCTTGCGCAGCTCGTTGTTTTAACGTGCACGTGCCGTCCTGGCATTCAGTGCACAGTGAAAGCAATCGCAAAAGTCCAGCAGCTGCTGACTCCCAAACACAAGGCGCTGGCTATGTTCTTGCTTCTCCACACTTCAACAGAGTCCTTCATTTCTGCAGCTGCCATCGAGTTTTCTGCATCTCGAGCCTTCTGGGACGAGCACCAATTTCCCAGGAGGGGCTGCATCAGGACGAAGTCAAAACCCAGGAAAGTTGTCTCGGAACACCTTCAATAAAGCATGGCAGCAGTGCATTGAAAAGGCAGGGAGCTTTAGCCACCGTCCTCTAGCAGTCGCAAGGCTGTGCACACAATGTCGTCTGCCTGCGGCAACGTTCTTCGCCCACGTGCAAGCTACCGCTCTGTCCGGCTCCCGGAGCAGGAGAAGCGGCTGCTTCGCGCACACAACAGCGGAGCGGCAGCCCTTCGCTCCGAAGCGCTGCTTCAGCCGAAAGACGCCGGCCACCGGCGCTTGGCTTCGGACAGCACCGGAGAGCCGTAGTTTGCGTCTGCACTAGACTGCATCGTAGCGAAAAGCTTTGGCAGTGTGTCTCGCAGGGAGATAGCTTAGGAGCGCAGCGCACTTATGCCTCCCTTGTCCAGAAACACGATTTTACTGCACACTCCAAAAACAGTACTCTTCCCAGGGCAATATATAAGCTGCTTTCTGACGGCCGTGATCTTTCGATTACTCTTGCGCAGCTCGTTGTTGCAGAGTGCACGTGCCTTCCTGGAATTCAGTGCACAGTGAAAGCAATCGCAAAAGTCCAGCAGCTGCTGACTCCCAAACACAAGGCGCTGGCTATGTTCTTGCTTCTCGACAACTCAACGCAGCCCTTCATTTCTGCAGTTGCCATCGAGGTCTCTGCATGTCGGAGACTGAGAGGACGAGCACGAGTTTCCCAGGAGGGGCTGCATCAGGAGGAATTCAAAACTCCAGAAAATTGTCCTGGAACACCTTCCATAAGGATGCTAGAAGGGAATTGAAGAGGCAGGCGAGCGGCCACCTGGGTCCTCTAGCAGTCCTTCGGGTGTGCGCAAAAGCCCGGTGCTCTTCGGCTTCGTTCTTCGCCCCCGTACAAGCTACCGCTCTGTCCGGCTCCCGGAGCAGGAGAAGCGGCTGCTTCGCGCACACAACAGCGGAGCGGCAGCCGTACGCTCCGAAGCGCTGCTTCAGCCGAAAGACGCCGGCCACCGGCGCTTGGCTTCGGACAGCTCCGGAGAGCCGTAGTGTGCGTCTGCACTAGACTGCATCATAGCGAAAAGCTTTGGCAGTGTGTCTCGCAGGGAGATAGCTTAGGAGCGCAGCGCACTTATGCCTCCCTTGTCCAGAAACACGATTTTACTGCACACTCCAAAAACAGTACTCTTCCCAGGGCAATATATAAGCTGCTTTCTGACGGCCGTGATCTTTCGATTACTCTTGCGCAGCTCGTTGTTGCAGAGTGCACGTGCCTTCCTGGAATTCAGTGCAGAGTGAAAGCAATCGCAAAAGTCCAGCAGCTGCTGACTCCCAAACACAAGGCGCTGGCTATGTTCTTGCTTCTCGACAACTCAACGCAGCCCTTCATTTCTACAGTTGCCATCGAGGTCTCTGCATGTCGGAGACTGAGAGGACGAGCACGAGTTTCCCAGGAGGGGCTGCATCAGGAGGAATTCAAAACTCCAGAAAATTGTCCTGGAACACCTTCCCTAAGGATGCTAGAATGGAATTGAAGAGGCAGGCGAGCGGCCACGACCGTCCTCTAGCAGTCCTTCGGGTGTGCGCAAAAGCCCGGTGCTCTTCGGCTTCGTTCTTCGCCCTCGTGCAAGCTACCGCTCTGTCCGGCTCCCGGAGCAGGAGAAGCGGCTGCTTCGCGCACACAACAGCGGAGCGGCAGCCCTACGCTCCGAGCGCTGCTTCAGCCGAAAGACGCCGGCCACCGGCGCTTGGCTTCGGACAGCTCCGGAGAGCCGTAGTGTGCGTCTGCACTAGACTGCATCATAGCGAAAAGCTTTGGCATTGTGTCTCGCAGGGAGATAGCTTAGGAGCGCAGCGCACTTATGCCTCCCTTGTCCAGAAACACGATTTTACTGCACACTCCAAAAACAGTACTCTTCCCAGGGCAATATATAAGCTGCTTTCTGACGGCCGTGATCTTTCGATTACTCTTGCGCAGCTCGTTGTTTTAACGTGCACGTGCCTTCCTGGAATTCAGTGCAGAGTGAAAGCAATCGCAAAAGTCCAGCAGCTGCTGACTCCCAAACACAAGGCGCTGGCTATGTTCTTGCTTCTCGACAACTCAACGCAGCCCTTCATTTCTGCAGTTGCCATCGAGGTCTCTGCATGTCGGAGACTCAGAGGACGAGCACGAGTTTCCCAGGAGGGGCTGCATCAGGAGGAATTCAAAACTCCAGAAAATTGTCCTGGAACACCTTCCATAAGGATGATAGAAGGGAATTGAAGAGGCAGGCGAGCGGCCACCACCGTCCTCTAGCAGTCCTTCGGGTGTGCGCAAAAGCCCGGTGCTCTTCGGCTTCGTTCTTCGCCCCCGTACAAGCTACCGCTCTTTCCGGCTCCCGGAGCAGGAGAAGCGGCTGCTTCGCGCACACAACAGCGGAGCGGCAGCCCTACGCTCCGAAGCGCTGCTTCAGCCGAAAGACGCCGGCCACCGGCGCTTGGCTTCGGACAGCACCGGAGAGCCGTAGTGTGCGTCTGCACTAGACTGCATGATAGCGATAAGCTTTGGCAGTGTGTCTCGCAGGGAGATAGCTTAGGAGCGCAGCGCACTTATGCCTCCCTTGTCCAGAAACACGGATTTGCTGCACACTCCAAAAACACTGCTCTTTCCATGGTACTATGTAAGCTGCTGTCTGACGCCCGTTCTCTTCTGCCCACTCTTGCCCAGCTGGTTGTTGCAGCGTGCACGTGCCTTCCTGGCATTCAGTGCACAGTGAAAGCAATCGCAAAAGTCCAGCAGCTGCTGACTCCCAAACACAAGGCGCTTGTCTACGTTTTTGCTTCTCGACAACTCAACGCAAACCTTCATTTCTGCAGCTGCCATCGAGTTTTCTGCATCTCGAGCCTTCTGGGACGAGCACCAATTTCCCAGGAGGGGCTGCATCAGGACGAAGTCAAAACCCAGGAAAGTTGTCTCGGAACACCTTCAATAAAGCATGCCAGCAGTGCATTGAAAAGGCAGGGAGCTTTAGCCACCGTCGTCTAGCAGTCGCAAGGCTGTGCACACAATGTCGTCTGCCTGCGGCAACGTTCTTCGCCCTCGTACAAGCTACCGCTCTGTCCGGCTCCCGGAGCAGGAGAAGCGGCTGCTTCGCGCACACAACAGCGGAGCGGCAGCCCTTCGCTCCGAAGCGCTGCTTCAGCCGAAAGACGCCGGCCACCGGCGCTTGGCTTCGGACAGCTGCGGAGAGCCGTAGTGTGCGTCTGCACTAGACTGCATCATAGCGAAAAGCTTTGGCAGTGTGTCTCGCAGGGAGATAGCTTAGGAGCGCAGCGCACTTATGCCTCCCTTGTCCAGAAACACGATTTTACTGCACACTCCAAAAACAGTACTCTTCCCAGGGCAATATATAAGCTGCTTTCTGACGGCCGTGATCTTTCGATTACTCTTGCGCAGCTCGTTGTTTTAACGTGCACGTGCCGTCCTGGCATTCAGTGCACAGTGAAAGCAATCGCAAAAGTCCAGCAGCTGCTGACTCCCAAACACAAGGCGCTGGCTATGTTCTTGCTTCTCCACACTTCAACAGAGTCCTTCATTTCTGCAGCTGCCATCGAGTTTTCTGCATCTCGAGCCTTCTGGGACGAGCACCAATTTCCCAGGAGGGGCTGCATCAGGACGAAGTCAAAACCCAGGAAAGTTGTCTCGGAACACCTTCAATAAAGCATGCCAGCAGTGCATTGAAAAGGCAGGGAGCTTTAGCCACCGTCCTCTAGCAGTCGCAAGGCTGTGCACACAATGTCGTCTCCCTGCGGCAACGTTCTTCACCCTCGTGCAAGCTACCGCTCTGTCCGGCTCCCGGAGCAGGAGAAGCGGCTGCTTCGCGCACACAACAGCGGAGCGGCAGCCCTACGCTCCGAAGCGCTGCTTCAGCCGAAAGACGCCGGCCACCGGCGCTTGGCTTCGGACAGCTCCGGAGAGCCGTAGTGTGCGTCTGCACTAGACTGCATCGTAGCGAAAAGCTTTGGCAGTGTGTCTCGCAGGGAGATAGCTTAGGAGCGCAGCGCACTTATGCCTCCCTTGTCCAGAAACACGATTTTACTGTACACTCCAAAAACAGTACTCTTCCCAGGGCAATATATAAGCTGCTTTCTGACGGCCGTGATCTTTCGATTACTCTTGCGCAGCTCGTTGTTGCAGAGTGCACGTGCCTTCCTGGAATTCAGTGCAGAGTGAAAGCAATCGCAAAAGTCCAGCAGCTGCTGACTCCCAAACACAAGGCGCTGGCTATGTTCTTGCTTCTCGACAACTCAACGCAGCCCTTCATTTCTACAGTTGCCATCGAGGTCTCTGCATGTCGG